>NC_139347.1:31046044-31343848 GCF_055883805.1 Amblyomma maculatum | reverse complement strand
CTTGGTGCATCATAGCCTTAGTTGCTTATGCACCCCTGAACCCAATGCAACACATCAGTTGAAGGACGCTAATGATGATGCTGACATTGCGTGGTACGTATTCTCTTAGAATGCATTCTTGAATATATATATATATATATATATATATATATATATATATATATATATATATATATATATATATATATATATATATATATATACACACAGTGCACTGTACCGACGCGTTTCCTCCTCTTCCGTCCGTATTACTAATGATGAAATCCGCGCATCAGGGTGTGTTGACAGCAGCAGTAGCCTAGCAGTTTGAGTATCCGCCATGCATACGGAGGTGCTGGGTTCGTTACCCACCGTCGCCGGATACCCATCGGTAACACAGGTACAAGCTTTTTCTACTAGTCTAATGCTCTACTTATCTTGGGTGATAATTATGGGAAAATGGGTATTCGACACCACCTTCGTGTAGACGGAAAAAAGAAATGAACCGCCCCCTTCTCTGCCAGAGCAGCCCTCGAGCCTATAAAAAACATCATCATCATCATAATGGATATCACGTCACCCGTGTACCTTTCGCTTTTCACCATACGCAGACAGGAAACGCGGATGCGATGAAATCAAAACCTCTGTTCTTACGCCTTGAAAATCTATTTTAATGTCTTGAACAATGGCGTTTAGTGAAATTTGAAGTTTCTCTTTTATTTTAACATGTTCAAACTTTAATGATGAAATATTCGCAGCTTTCCCACTCGCGACCTTTTCGAAGGAGCTGCTGCCAATGGCTTGAACTATATAGTCGTCCTAAACAAACAAACGCACAAACAAACAAAACGCATGTGCGCACACGCACACACAAAGAAAGAGACTTCCTTAAACTAGAAAAAGTTCAGGAGCCGTTATGAAAAAGTTGATAGGAACGTATGAAAAATTAACAAACAGGAGCAATGAGTGGTGGAAAACGGAATGCGAATATATAGGTAAGGGAGAAATTGCGAGGTATAACGAAACAATAATCTGGTTCGCTCCAGATAGCCTTCTGGTTTTCATCTAAACTACACCGTGAATAGCTCGCACGAAGCTATCTTCTATACCCGGTCACTTAATGGTTCGGTGATAACCATTCTTTGTAAGGAGCGCATCATCAAATAGAGAAAAATACGACACTGTTCTGCCTTACAGCGCAAAAGTAAACTATAGCAATCAATGACGATGAGCAGAGTAGTCAATAGCTTCCGCGAAAACGTGGTACGCTATATCATCCTTCTTGATGGCGATCTTCCGGGCTTAATTTTCTCCCCGTTGTCCGTTGCATTATCCATCAGGCTGCTTAAAACTTCCATTTTTGTCTTGCCGGTGCATGGGCAGCGTCATTCGGCTGTTCGCTTCCTGAAAGAATATACTGACTCGCATATGCGCTCGCAGTCGCGCCCAGCTGTGTAACGATCCGATTAGCTTCAGAGCGACTGCTGACTCGAATCCTCTTCCGTTACGGGCGCAAGACGATCGCGTTGTTATGTTTACGTTAGGGACTACCTTTTGTTCGTACGCCTGATTAATGGTGCGACCGCGTTAGAAAGACGCGCACGTTCCGCCGAGGCATGCATAACGCGGTAGTTCGCTTTGCACTCGGCGCCGGCGGAACCGGCTGTTCGTGGAACCTGTGATCCCCGCTCACGATAAGCATAGAACGGCGGAAGTATAACGCGCTCTGTGTAAGGTATTTCCAGGGCGAGGAGGTACACGGATTCGACGATGTTCTTAGTTTGTGTGCATCGAAGTGAGCCCCGTTCCACTGGCTCTCACATTTTTCGCTTCCTTCAGTTTTCCTCTTGGTGCGATCACGGAGCAAACGGTGTTCCTCTTATGTGTGCGTGTTGTTGGAAGTTACCATTACCAAGGGCACAAATGGCGCAAACAGACAAAACCATTCGTAACTAGACAGCAACCACTGTCATGCAGTTAGACCAGTAAAACCCCTGCAGTTTCCTGCTGATTCGAGCTTCGGCCATACGGGTGGAGTCTTGCACAATGGCGGCACTTCCATTCAGACGTTTTGTATCGTCCGCATGTCTAGAATGCCACCGAACAGCGTGTTCAGGTGGCACAACGGTAATGGGACCCAAGCTAACGCGTTGGTTTCATTTGTATGCGAATGGGATTCTTTTTGTCCTTTCTACCGCGGTAAAAGAGTCGAAGTGAGCAGGCCTTTGTATTATGCCTATAGTCCACGCTGAATATCACAATAAATAAAAATGCAAGCATTGTAGGCTTATCTCGCGTATCTAACTCAACGCGCGCATGTGTATGTGCTCGTGCACGTGCGTGTGCAAGGGGGGGGGGGGGGGGGAGAAAAATGCCGCGCATTGGTTGAAGCGTGCTTCGCATAATAATGTCTCAAATTTGCGTGCTTACTTTTTAGCAACGCAGAGAATTGACATGATCAGGTTCAATTGTCCTGATCGAGAAATTGTTCAGCCTCGTCAACAAAATCAGTATGCGCGTCTATGACTTTCTCAAATGAATTCTGCTCTGCGGAAATTGCCGATCAGCGCAGCGTCCTAAATACCTATTTCTAATTGTGGATCGGTCTTCGTTGCATGACAGTGTAGGTGATTTGATAGCTCACTCGCACTATTGAGTAACGCCGTGAGCTGACCGGAAACTGTTTTCTTCTTTCAGCATGGCTCTTACCTGTGGTGCCAAGTGTGCCAAGGCTCTTCTCATCACTTTCAATCTCATCTTCTGGGTAAGTCCGTCTCGCATGCATTTTTTTCTCGCTTTTATTCTTCTGCAGCTGATATTCCCTTATATATCGTCCGTGTGGCCACACATAGTCCTCAAATTAGAAACCAGTGTGTGGCGAATCGGGCTTGTGCAATACAGTGCAAAGGGCGTGCCAGGTACAAACACAAAGAAATGGTTACCACAATCGTCAGGAAACTAGGAAGGACTGCAATAAAGCATCCTGAGGTAGATAAGAAGTATCTTTAGTAGGGGCCTGGATCACTGAGTCCAATATATTTGGCCGATGTCCTTTGCTACTATTGCCACCACCACCACCACCACCACCACCACCACCACCACCACCACCACCACCACCACCAGAACTACTACTCTGCTACAGCAACAACTAGTACTGCTGCTATTAATAATTCTTCTTCTTCTTCTCCTTCTTCTTCTTCTTCTTCTTCTTCTTCTTCTTCTTCTTCTTCTTCTTCTTATTATTATTATTATTATTATTATTATTATTATTATTATTATTATTATTATTATTATTATTATTATTATTATTATTATTATTATTATTATTATTATTTCACCTTAATTGAACCGTAGCTCCCACCACGGTCTGCGCCTTCCTGAGACGCAAATATGAGAGATATAGTTGTATGCATAACCCTACTTTTCTTTTTGCGGCATAGGAGCCACCGCGGAACTATGCACGCACTAAAGTCCTCGGGCATGTTCAGTTATGTACGCCATGCTTTATTTTCAATTTTTTTTGCAGCCACCGTGCTAAGTTCTTCAAACTCGATCAAGGTGTCCATAAATAAAGTCTATAAATTTTGCTTCGTGCTCGTCCAAGACGAACCGTTACGAGCGAACTTGTATCCACCTTTCCCGCACATAACGTGTAGTGCTCACACTTTCCCTGACGCGCGGATGGCGTGCACACCGCAGCCGCGTCCAACTGCAGCGCAGAGCACGCGCGCGCGCGTGAAGCTAACGCATTTAAATTGGAAGCGCCCTGCAAGGGAAGACCAAACGGCCGTTCCCCTTTCACGCGAGAAGCCTCGAGATACGCGCGAAACTGACCGAAACGCCGAAACTTTCTTTTGCTATTCGCTTCTGCGGAGGTTCGCTTGCGGTCCAGAGGCGCCGATAAAGTTCGCTCACGGAGATGACGACGCGCTCGCAACTTTCGCCCATTTCCGGAGTTTTCAGAGCGGCGCGGTCGGAGGAGCGGCCGCGCAGTGCGGCCGTGCGGCGACGTATTCAGGTCGAGGAACAACCGGGCACCACCGCGAGAGAGATGGCGGAGCGCCGCGGCGCGATCTCTGTTCGAGAGGCAGCGAGCAGCATCCAGTGGAGAGAAAAAAAAATAATAATAAAAAGGTAAAAGCGAAACCCGTTTCACTCTCGTCGCCGCGAGAACGGGTTCCCATGCATCCTGTGCGGCATTGCGAAGGCATTACGCGCGTACACACGCACACATGCCGAAGCAGCGGCGGTTTGTGTTTGTTTCGCATCCAATCCACTTCACCTACTTCCAGGACGACTCGTTATTCTCCTTATTTCGCGGCCCGCTTGTCTACCGGCGGAAGACTCAAGGCCCTTCCATCCAACGAGCCGCTGCTGTCTGTGCACCACCGTTCCAAAGCAACGTTTGCAGCTCTCGCGCTCGTTTGCTCTGCATAGCTGGGCGAGAGATAGTGTATTACGCCTATAACCGTGGTCAGGAAAAGGAAGACTCGCGGTCTTTCCTTTCACACACAAGTCTTGCGCGCCGCATAAAGGGCACACCTTCACACCTTTCTTCGCTGTCTGATAGCTTTGGGCATTTTGCCTGTTAAAAGGAAACCGCTGTCAAACAAGTCCGAAAGCAAGCCCGCTTTTTCGGAGGGAGGTCTGCTCTCTATGTATCTAGTGGTCGCCTGACAAAAGGAAGGGGCGGAAGTCTGTCCGTTAGCAGCCCGCTTGACTTGATGGCCCGGCAGACAAGTTTCCATTCCCGGAGGTTCGCCGGGCCGCACGTATGCTGTCGGCACATAGGTATTACAAACACGTGGTTTGCGCTGAATTTGTGTCCTGGGGTAGGATACAACTAAATGAAAAATCAACAGTTGGTGAAAACGGGCCCAGGTTCATGACGCCTTGTATTACTCCGCTGACTAGAATCAATGGTAACGAAATGAGATATGTTTAGCATACAAACCGGAGATGTGAAAATATCTGCCCTTATAATCTGTATTTTTTTTTGTTACAAATGAATTCAGTGTGGCGGTGACTGAAGGCTCGATCTGTATGCGATCACAGTATAGTTTGCTTCCGCTGACAACCTCCAGGGAAGAGCTAGCTGCTTCGATATTTACTTTTCAGTAAATGATGTCGCTGTATCGACCGCACTGACCTGAAAATGAAACGAAACTGAAAACTATACTGCGTGCGCGCAGTATGAAATTCAATTGTATAAAAAACTTGAATGTGCTTTTTTTCACGCTATAATTTATCGCCTAGCTTAAAGACAATGCAACACAGCAGATGAGAAAGTTGGGCGAGCTGTCGGCTGTTTGTGATGAATAAGCGGGCGCAAATGATAGCGGCGACACAGAAAGTAGGGCGCTCCTCCCGTGTCTTCTTTTCTGTGTGTCCGTAATCATTTGCGCCCACTTTTTCTTCATGAACATTGTAACACATTTCAGCAAAATCCTCCAAGATGGTTTGCTCCCCGCGACCCGCTGGTGGAGGATACAGATCTGTGCTACTGTTAAGCAGCACGTAATGTATTTCTGTCTAGGCAGAAGCGTCGAATATGCGCCTAACTGAACTCTAAAAGTCGCATTGGTTGCTTTAATTTCTCTTAACGAAGGGTACGGATTTACACCAGAAGGTATGATAACGCTACCCAAATTTAGCTGATGTCACAAGCCATGAATCAAGCAGTACAAAAGATCTTATGAAGAAGAAGCCTAATTGAAACCGAACTGTACTCGACTTTAGCGACGTACTTCCCTGAAATTAGTAAATACCACTGCCGCTAACTTGCTCCGGAAAGCCCATGTTGAAGATCGTTTCGACCAATCCTTGTGCAACTTAGTCATAGATTGAAAGAACACTGAATAAGGATTGAGGGGAAGCCTCAGTTCGTAAGCCTACTGCTAGCCATCTTCTTTCTGTCGTTCTATACCGTGGATCTGTCGCAGAGTGCGACTACTTCAGCAAATATTTCAGCTCCGTGCGCTGTAAAATTGCAGTGGTGTTCGGCATATATATCGAAAACGTTTAATCAAAATGCGGGCATGCACTTTTCTACTGACAATCTCGGCTGCACGGTAGCGCTCGTTTCGAGTGGCTGGCTTTCCTGACAGCCCTGACGCATTTCCCGCATACCTGTGAAATACATTTCTGTTCTGCGAATGATGCAATTTTCATGGCTGGTTGATAAAAGTCCCAGGACGTGGTTCCACGCACCGCCGGCTGCCGACGCGTTCATTGTGGCAGAGCTCGCCGAACTGCTCAGCAGCATTACCACTTTTTCTTCTTCGCTGTTTTCTGTTTGTGTTATATCTCTTGCGGTGCCGCATGACAGCGTCTATACAGGTCTCTCGGCGCTATCTGGGCATGTTCATTTCGTTAAAGGCTTGTAAAGACTATTGATGAGGAAGATTAACCACAGCGATGACGCTGTATCCTCACAAAGGATCGTTACAAAGGCACTTATACGAACTGATTGACCTGTACAACTGTGTTTAATTGAAGGCAGCAGACTGAAAAATGGGTGCCACATAAAATAGCTTAAGCGCCTTGCAATACATTGAACACTGTCAAGTCCGTAGCGCAGTCAATACCAGGGTTTCGGGCATGGATGAGAGCACCTGTTTTATTGCCCCGACTGCTTGCACGCCCATGAAAGAAAACAACACAGCTTATCAGAATAAGCTTTCGTGAGCGTGGTATTTCAAACAGGAAACGCAGGCACTGAAGAGCTGCTAGAAATGACATTTCGGGCTCGCGATAAGATGTATAGCCTTAATGCCGATGAAAAAAAAAAAAAAATAGAGAGAGAGACAGCAAGCTGTGAGTAAGATATACAGAAGGAGAATTTGAAAACATCAGCAGAGCTACGTTTTGGGCGAGTTGCTGGTGCGTACTTTTGCAGTTTTTCGCACGCACAACCGACAGGGCAAGAAAGAGAAGACATGCAGGCGCGAAATGCCTTCACTGTCACATCTTGTTCGACGAAGTTAATAAAGGATTTACCAACGGCACTGTAATACTGTGACCGTCATTTATGTGCGATGTTGAAAAAAAAAGAAGGGGGGTGGGGGGAACATGGTCAGGTCCGATATATTTGTTCCGGGAAGCTAAAGCATCGCTGATAACATGAGCCTTGCGCTGATGATTATCTTCAATTAAATGAACAGATTCTACTTTCTAACCTAATGCGTGCTCTTAGCGCACCTTAACGGGCAAGACGCCCGCATGTACCACGACAGGCAGAAATTACTGGAATATCTCACGACGTATCAATTTATTAGCATTGTTTCCCATCGCAAGGGGATGGAAAGAAGCAGGGAACTATTACACAGTATTATACACGTATACATATGCCGCGCATTCCTGCCTATAGGATTCTACATATAGCATACGCTAGGAGAGTATCATATTTCACATATATGCAAATACGAACGTCTCATATTCCTCGCAAGCACGTGTAACAGACAAGGAAGTTCCTTTGTCCTTATACGTACTGGTCACGTGACGGGTGAGATGTCGAAATGTATTGTAGCCGACGTAATAATATGAGCCAAGCTTCGGCGTTCCAACACTTTCGTCCGTGTAAAGGTGGTTTGTTGCATTTACGTATAAATTCCCCCCTATACGTGGATAAAACTGCAGACGAACTTCCTTGACTGTCCAAGCGTGTTACGTAATATGCTGTCCGCGACTCTGTCACATTTAAATTCCTAAAATCTACCTTATCCGGAATTCGGCCGAGCCACCATCGCAGAGACCACGCGAACCCTCGTCTGTACAGAATACGAATGCCTGGCTACTTCCGAAGCCAAAATCCTTAGCAAAGTACGCGGACACGGCGTAAAATGGGTCGTGCTCCCTCGTGCATCGCACTCTTGCCGGGGCACACAAGACGCTTTATGCGCGGTTCGCGCTCAGATAGGTTTATACCGTAGTAGTGCGGTTATAAGGAGCCTCTGCAGCACTGATGTTGCTACATCGATTTCGCGTTTTCACGAATTTATAGCGGGAAACGTGCACCAAATGAAGAATTTGGGCGCTCTGTGAACAAGGCTAGAAATAGCATATTCGGGATGTTTCAAATGGCTAAATGTATGCTGCGAAAATCGTAAACTAATCGCAACCAGCGGATTCACCTCTGTCAATTGAAAGCGCTCGTAACGCCTTTACCAAAAAGCAGCCTCCGCACTTGGAAGGGGAGGGCGACATCTTCAGCGCACTGCATGGCAGTGAAGACGACCTACTTCGCTCGGTGGGGGAGCCACGAACTTTTCGACCGACAACTCTCCTTCAGGGGCCAGAGGCTATGGCGGCGAAGTCTTTTTGAAATTAGCGACTCGTATACGTTCCTATTAATTGATAAGCGTGGAACAGTTGAAATTCAGCAATGAAGTATAGAAGTAGGGCTGTTGATAGATCACCGCTTCCGAATGACACATAGCCTACGAAACACATAGCCTGAAAACAAAGCTTATATACTCTCGAAAATAGACAAAAAGTGAAGTGCAGGTATCGCCACCGCCGGTCATCTTTGCGACCTAACTGCAGTGAGGAATTATAAAGTCTAGTTTTGCAGCGGACCTTTAGTGCTGTAAGGCCACAGCGCCATTCGTTTTTAAGCAGGGATTACTGAGCCATTTTATGTTTTGAGGTTATAGGTATACAAATGAGTTGCAGGAATAAAGAAGGGGGGTGGGGGGCGGGGGGGTTCATACCCAAATCCGGTTTCCTCTGTAACAAGTGCGCCTTTTGCACCAGTGGATTAAGCACCATTATATCCACAAATAGCTGAAGAATCGACATTTTACGATTTTGTCTTCAGTGTTTCTTTTTACTGGCTAGAGAAGCGGGATATTATCTGGCATCCTTGAGTGTCACGGAAAATCCGTCTCCATCCTCCCTAAGGGAGTGCCGTTCACAGGCAACTGAAACTAAAAGAGGAAAGAGGTGGGGAAAAGGTTGGCGCCAAGGAGAGCGTAGGTTAAGTTCGCCTTAATCCGGCACTCAGCGCGCGGTGCGTATAGTATACACCTTTACGTGGAAACATATAGCGTGCGCGGACCGCGTGGCCGCCGGGCAACGATCGGTCACAACGACGGCGCCCGAAGCGCTGCACGTCCGCGCTGCCGCGGACGGCACGTCCGCGTCCCCCAAGGATTTCCCGCGAAACGGAGCGAGCGCTAGGTTTGTTCGATTCGGCGATTAAGCGCTGCCGCCGGTTAAAACGACTCGCCTGCTGCTGTGCTTGCCGGTGTAACGGTGTAACTACGTGCTGCAGCAGCCGCTGCCGGGCCCGGTTGCTAGAGAGGCCAACCGGCAGGTTCGCTTTCCCGGTCGACCGCCTTTTCTCCGTCGCGGGTCGAACGTGCGGTGATCTCTCTCTGTGCGCGCTTTGCTCGCGGGGCTGGGTCTGGCGCGCGTCTGGAATCAGGGCCAATTCAAACGGCCCGCCGATAAGGCTAAGACAAAGCGGTTAGTCACAGGTAGGGCGTGTGTGCTGGTGATTCGGGTGTTTTAATCGTACGCATAGGGAAAACCTGGTATAGAAGCACACAGCGAATGAGCTCGCTGACCTTGATTGAGCTGTCCCTTCGTCAGAGACTGTTGCAAGCTACCATTTCTCTCGTTTAGGAAAAACTATGACCTCATTAAACGAAAAAAAAAATGAATCAATAACCGCGAGCTTAAAACAACCCTGAAAAAAAAAATAAAACCTGCACACGTACAACTGCATCATCGGGGACAAAAGCCCTATAGGCCGTTCGAAGAGCGATCACGTTATTGTGTAGTCTATACCAACGATCACCACCTTTCACTACTACTCGTCACATTATGCAAGTTGGACTTCGACACCTACTAATGATACGGCTGTCGAATTCGTGCGCTTTTTTCGCGTCTCGAATACATTTGCTCACGGAGTATACTAGTGTAGAGGAATTTATAGCCTGCCTGAGTAGTATATGAATGCATAACTTTTATTCTGCCTTTGTTTTATATTTGTGGTTTGGTTCTAGTCTATACACTGCTGCTCGGACTCCAGTATAGGAGTCTGCAGTAGTTCTAAATAAATTAATTGTAGATTACATATGCCTGCAGACTGGACACTTAGCGCAGAAGGAGGCGGACATAATGGAGCAGACAGGTTTGTGTCTCTGCTCGTCCTCCAGTGCTAAATGTCCAACAGCTGTGTACCAATTATAATGCCAAGATTTCCCCGTACATATGTACACGGATGCGATCTGAAACGTCGGTGTATTTTGTTCTCCCATGAAGAATGTAGCACGCCCGCAGCATTTCAGAGTGCCAAAAACTCAACTCAAGCTACAACCCTGATCAGTGCATTACAGCCCGGTAGGTAACCGCTAGTGATCGAAAGCATATATGCATGCTCAGAAGGCTGCCGTGTGTATGCGATATACTTCATGCTGCATGACCCAGAAAAACAGTAACTGGAGACGCTGTAGCTGGCGAAAGAATCCGTGATATACGTGGAAAACTCTCGGAGGCTTCGCTTTGTTTCGTTTAAGACGAGTATATTACGCGTTTTTCGAGAGCAACACGAAAAGGTAGCACGGTCGGCTGTCGCTCACCGCGCTCGAGAGCATTTTCAATTCTGAATTACGTTTGAGAATGCGTCAAACGCTGCAGGCGAAACGTTGTGAGACTTCACAAGATACCCTGTGCGGCTAAAATATCTACGTGACTCCAAATTTGGCTCTAAACCACTCCCCCATACTCGTTGCGTACAAAACACGCGAGAATCAAAATGGTCGTTTTTGCCTAAGTCCTTGCTACAGTATCCTGCGCCATACGGCAGACCGTGCAGTGGTCGCTTGCATGGCCCGCCATAGGATCGATCGATCGATCGATCAATCAATCAATCAATCAGCTTATATATCAATACAGTGTAGAAAAACAAGCAGCATAAATTTGTCTTAAGAAATTTTATTGTTCGAGGTTCCCCCCACCATTGCTGAGCTTTTAAATGAACATTTTTTCCCGAGCTTCCTGCAAACAAAATCTAATTTAATTAATGAGCCTTAAGTAATAACTCGATTGTCTGAAATCCTCCTCCTTCGTTAAGGGCGATAGACGAGCTCTGTGCACCTTGAAGGGAAGCTGTTCAAATTTGTTTCTATTGCTAAGGCATACCACATCAGGTTAACGTAGGAACCTAACCGTACTCTATAGTTAAGATAAATAATGATAATATACTTCCTAACGGAGTAATATATGCTCTTGGAGGGACTAATCTGTTTTACTCCCCTTAGCCACTTTCGCCGTGAATGGAAGAATATGAGTATCGTGAAGCAGAACTCCGTTATGGCTGTAGCGTGACAGCGCAAATACGCTATGGTGGTGGTTTGTGGGGTTGAACGTCCCAAAGCAACTCAGGCTATGAGAGACGCCGTAATGGAGGACTCCGGAAATTTCGACCACCTGGGGTTCTTTAACGTGCACTGACATCGCACAGCACACGGGCGTCTTGCTTTTCGCCTCCATCGAAAAGCTGCCGCCGAGGCCGGGGTTCGATCCCGCGTCCTTGGGAACACTAGTCGAGCGCCGTAACCACTGCGCCACCCCGACGGGGTGCAAATACGCTATGGGATACAATCTGTCAAGAACTGTAAAAAATGCTGTGCCCTTTTGCAAATTGTAACCAATGTAAGCCTATTCATTTCTATTTAAGTTACACATGGTCCTGACTACTCAGCGAGCGTCCAGAACCAGTGCCCTACAAAATCATTCGGCGCGGCCTACGGCCTGGCAAAGTCGAGTTGATGCCCTTTAAACGCATGCAGCGTGAAAGAGTGACCCCCGTGTTCGAGAGATGCTTAAGCTTGAACGCGCGCGCACCGACAGGCGGAGAGGAAAATGAACAAGAAACGGCAGCGATACACAACGGCACGCACAAACATGCACATGCACACAGTCCGTTCGCGGTTGTGTATTCGAGAAAGAGCAAGGGAGTCGCGAGAGAGCCTGAAAAGTGAGTGCTTGGCCTCACGAATTTCTCCCAAGTCAATTAGTCTGCACGGCTGGCCATGCGTTGCGTCCCGTGGGCCACGGTCTCCGAGCAAACTGAAAGAAGCGCGCGTACGCGGCCCCAAGAGACTGGCTGCGTCGCGTGTGACTCTCCAGGCTTCTTTTCTCGGCCTCTCTCTAAGCACTTACCGGCGAAACTGTGGAGCGATTTCCAGTCCGCGCTTTTGTGGGGTTGAGAAAGCGCGGTCGTTGTAATTGCCTGGATGTATAGGCTTACTGCGCAATCTAGGGCTGAGGCATCCCCTACAGCTTATCCAGCCTCCGTGGGAGAAAGTAGATGTCTCAGAACGGGCGCTCTACGCGTGTATGCGTGCTTGTGAAAAGGATGCGTATAAAATAAAACCCGGCTATAGACGTGCTGATAAAGGGAACAAATAAACTAGAAATAATTGATTAAGGAATGGCTTATTTCGATTCGATCCTGCTTTAACCTATTTTGGGAGGGGCCAACTAAGGTTGAAGGTACACTTGTTATCTTCCTGGGAATCGAGGATGCTGTATGGAGGTCTTGGTTTAATTCTCATGTGTGTGTGTATAGTGTTTGTGTATAACCATGCAGTGCCGGAGGTCGTCGGAATGCTGGTAGAAAACAACTCCGGGCTCACTCGCTGAAATAAGCTATTCTTTCGGGTTGTATCCTAATGTATACTGTGGTAGAATCGTACGTATTGTTTGCTTTGTGTCAAAAATACAAAAGAGCCATTCTGATTCGGCGCAGCGTCTCACGTGCTTTCCGTGCACTCTCGTATAGTTTAGGTATAAAAATTTAGGGAAGGAAATGAAATTGTTGACCGATTTAAAATAACATTAAATAAATATTAATTAAAAAATTCCGACAGCACTGTGGAATCTACACTGCAGAAATGCGAAAGCCTAAGCGTCGCTGGTGCACACGGTGCGTCACGTTTGCTGTCATTATAATTGTCAACTAAATACACCGTCATTATCATTGCTAATGTCACCACTGTCGTTATCACTAATTGCAGCGTCATTGTCATCTCTACTATCGTCATCACGGTAGACAGAGAATTATGATACGCATTTTACGGTCCCGGGCGTGGCGCAGTTCGTTAACGCGCTCGGCTGGGAAATAAGGTATGGAGGTTCGAGTCCCGGCAGATGCAGGATTTATTTTTAACTATCTTCCTCACGGTATACTGGCCGATGACGTTACCAGGTGCTGACGTCACAATATGGCTGTATCCCCCGGAATCTCGCGAATTCTCGTGGCCGGACCGACTGGGTCATGGCCGCGAGTATAAGCTTTCGCCTGACCATGGTGACAACTGCCAGCAGCCCGTTTCAAAAGGGACGCTCTTATATTCCATCCACCAGCTGTCGGGCCTGGCGCTGATTGGCCTGGGCGCGTTCCTGCTGATCGATGAGCACCGGTCGACGCTGTTCCGGCTCTTCCGGGTGGACGAGAATTACGCGCTTCCGCAGTACCTGGCGTACGCGCTCATCGGCACGGGCCTGCTGGTGCTGCTCATCGGCTTCTTCGGCTGCTGCGGCGCCGTCAAGGAGAGCAAGTGCCTGCTGGGCACCTATTTCGCCTTCCTCTTCATCATACTGGCCTGCGAGCTGGCCATCGGCATATTCGCCGTCATCTTCCAGGACAAGGTACGCATGATTCTGTGCAGGCGCGTGATAAGCTCTCCACTCCTGAGTTACTTGAGGCCCGTTCCTATGGAGCCACCTCTCGTTTGGAACCCATACCTACTCATCGGTCCTCATGAGGTAGGATAGGCTTATCTTCAGGCCTCAGTGAAGGAAAGTCAGTGCATAGTGGACAGGCATACGCGACATTTCCAGAGAAGAGAAGGAGTTGAAGGAACGCATGATATGGCCACGCGACTGTTGTAACCAGTGAAAAAGTCACTTGAGACATCCTGAACTGAGCTACAACTTATTGTTTGAGAAAAGCAAGAAATGTATGCCCAAAAGTTTCGCCTCTGAAAGGACTCTAAACATGCATGATGAGAATATGATGAGAATACAGAAACTAACATAAAAAAATTCCAAGAGCTACTTCGCTGTGACGGAAATGTGTAGAATATTTGGTGTTGTTTTTATTTCCTCTTTTGATGTTATATTTAATGGTTCTTATTGTAATTGTTGCTAATTGCATCGTGTTTTTGTACAATTGTATCCCCCCCCCCCCCCCCCCATGTAATAGCCTCCTTTGGAGGGCCTTTAGGGGTAACCTGAATAAATAAAATAAATAAATATGCTTGTCCTCACTGGTCGTCTGAGGAAGCGCTATTCGGCCTCTGCCGGGAGACAACAGTGCTTTGAAGGAACAAGTGGCACCCCACTGTCGTATCTGTGAGCATATATATATCTGTTATAGGCGTGAAGACAGCAGTTAAATCGGGAGGAACTTATTGCAACCACCCAGCGCTTGGGTGGGTCGTGCTGATTCAGGCGGCTCGCTCCAATGTATGTTTGCCTCCATACGGCGAGTGGGCGAATGGCCGCTACCTCAACTCAAAGTCACCCACGCGTGGTTCCATGGGTAATCAAGCTGTCGCGCGGAGCGTGCGTGTATTGTCTCTCGACGTCCTGGGAAAGTGACGCTGAAAACTAGATGAGGGGGAACCACTTCCTGAATGTCACCTTCCAGACAGCCAGCGAGACAGTGCCCGTCACGGCAGAAGGAAGTGATTTATCTCCAGAAACGCTATGGTAGAGCTTGCCGATTTTGTACCTGAACTGGAAGGAATGGATAAACGAAATCAATGGCGTGTTGGAGTCGCCTTTGAAACGCGGAAGGGAGGTATAAAATAGCACTTGTTAGCATTTCAAGCTACTGATAGGAGTTGCTGCGTTTGTGAGCGCGGTTCTAGTAGGGCTAAAATTTTCCTACCAGAACGGCCGTACTTTAATCTATCAACTTTCACGACTCCACCCTCTCTGTCCGCGAAGCCTGTCTAATGTGCTAACCATTGTTTGGAGCGCTAAGCGCTGGACTAGATGCACGATGATAAGCAAGTGACCCTCACGTCCGCCTGACCGCTGTGGCTCAGTATAGCAAAAGTGGAGCGGTCGGTATCCTAACTAATGTTTAGAATATATTTGCAGCTAGGAAGTGCGTTGTCGTGTGGTAATATATTTTCTCTGCGCTCTACTCTAAAGAAATATCACTCCTAAACCTATGGAATACGTGGCCATACAGGGAAAAAGAAAAGCAGTGATTGATATCGTGGACATCTTGCGCTGTCCGACGTGGACAAGGTTCGTACTTGTCGAATATAGACATTTACTTGCCCCCTCCTCTTTCAGATATTATCAAGTATTAAAGAAGACTTGAACCAAGCCCTCAAGAAAGAATACGGGAAGAAGACCCACGTGACCACCGCTTTCGACTGGGCGCAAGCCAAGGTGATCCAATTTGACGGACTATTTTACAGATATTGTTCGCATATTTTCCTGGCTGCATAGCGACACGGCTTCTGCATTTGTTTCCTTTCTTTTTCTTTTCCCTTTATGCTACTTTGCCTGAACTTCAAAGAAAAAACTTCTAACAAAACGCTAACACGTATTCGATTACCTTGCTTTGTAGTCCGCTTTATTTCACTCTGGTTTCGTTGACCTCAGCTTTTTAGGTAAAAAAAAAAAAAGAAAAAAAAAACGGACTGCATTTCAATATCGAAACTTCAGCTCAGTTGAGTTAAAACTTCGACACAGGCATAGTGAGAGAAAACTCACAGTACTAATCACTGTAGCGTTGCTCGCAAAAAAAAAAAGAAACAAGAAAAAAGAAAGAAGTCCAGCAAAGCGCGGCAAACGATTACCAGAACAGCAGATTTTTAATAAGAACTTCGATCTGCGAAAAGCCTTATTTGCTTATTATCCAGCTTGCGTATTAAAAATAAATGGCAGCCAAGAACAGCGCACTAACTCAACAAGAGCAAATAAATACTGCCACTGACAAGTTCAACACTTCTTAGGTTTATAACAGCTGCGAAGGGAGCTAACTCACTCCCACGTTTACGGTGCTTGCATGCGAGAGTGATCAGCGTCGACGAGATACAAGCTTGCTTCTCGAGCGTTTGTTTTTGCTATGCGCGGAGCGCTCACAGCGAAACGTTTCTTTTTTTTCGTTATATCCGGAACGATTGTTTATATTTGTTGGCTATATCGAAGCGAAAAAGCGTCTGACGGGCGAGCGCCCTGTTTTTTCTCCGGTGGGGAAACTGCAGATGCTGTGCTGCGGTGTGTCCGGACCGGGCGACTACGCGGAGAGCGTGTGGAAGGCGGAGAGCATTGGGCGAGGAGACAACGTGAGCAAGACGTGCTGCCGGCTGCGAGACGAGGGCGAGCCGGACTCGCACAAGAACCCGCGGCCGCTCAACGAGACTCTCTGTCAGAACATGGACATGAAGCCGCACAACCCCTACAGGCACAACGTTGTACGTATGCTCCCCTGGTGCCCATCCCCTCGTTTCCCCTGTCTTCTTGCAGACGGAGCACTGTTAGAGATATGAGTGGTCCAGCATGGATGAACGCTTAGCCGCATCTCTCCTCGTCGTAAACCCAGCAGGCCCCTACTACGAAGATCGGTCGCAGGCCTGCAGGATTGGGACGAACGCGCGACTGACTGCTTGTGTGTTTAGGCGGCGCTACTCACATCTCTGAGACTGATAAGCTTCAGGAAGAATTGCAGGGTAAAAGCAGGGGAATAAGAAGGACTTGTGTGTCTTTAACGATGGCGGAAGGTACCGTCGAGATTCCGCGGGAGGGGGAAGGAGGAGTAAAATATTATCTGCACCTTTGAAAGAGCGCCTTTGTCTTTCTGCGCTGCAGGCTGAGTCTTTACGTGCACTTGCCGTGGTGAAGCGACCATGAAAGAATAGCGCGCACAAGGCAGTACTGAAATGGACTGAAAAAAAAAAAAAAAAAAAGAGAAGGCGAATGGCGGCAGAACGACACACGGAATAAACAGCGTGGTGGGAAAATAGCCTAGATGTAAACCAGCGCAGCACTGTGACAAGATATGCGCCGAAAGATGCGGTTATGCGGAACAACTTTACGAGCGTCTAGAAAGCCACAATGGCGAGAGAAAAAAAATTAATGAGCGGAACTCGCCGTTAAGGACGACAAAAGGGTGTAAACACGAATGGAGCCAACATCCAATGACATAAGCGATAGCATAGGTGATTTCTTTTTTTTTCTCTGTGTGTGTGTGTGTGTGTGTGTGTGTGTGTGTGTGTGTGTGTGTGTGTGTGTGTGTGTGTGTGTGTGTGTGTGTGTGTGTGTGTGTGTGTGCGTGTGCGTGCGTGTGCGTGCGTGCGTGTGCGTGCGTGTGCGTGCGTGTGCGTGCGTGTGCGTGCGTGTGCGCGCGTTCGCGCCAGTAAAACACACTTGGAGATCGGGGCTGACGGTGGTTGCTACAAGGATCCGAACTCTCTACTCACGATAGATTTCTAGCTTCGAATTTCTTTTCATCTTTTTCATTTGACCTTGCCGGGCAGTCTGCCGTTGTTATTATAAGTCACCGCAGGATACGGAATGGTGAGGCTATTTTAACCTGGTTAAAGAGTGCCTTGTCGCCAAAAATTACAGTCGATTTGCGTGCTTGATCAAATGCGAAATAGGCGCGAAGAAGAAATAAAACATTGTTAAGGTTGTATTTAACCAAAGGAAAAAACATCGCTAAATGTTAGACAGAACACACAGAAAGACGGACGCGACAGGTGCTGCCCGGGACAGCGCCTGTCCCGTTCGTCTTTCTGTGTGTTCTGTCTAACATTTAGCTCTGTTGTTTCCTTTGGTTAAACACAATGTCACACCAACTAGCCCAGTAAGAGATATTGTTAAGGTTATTACATATATAAAAAAAACAAATGCATTCATTTATGGTAAGAAAATTTTTCACGCTTAAAAGTAATAATTTACACGATTCTTTCGTCAGACTACGTTTGCTATTTTACATCGACCGCGTCACGGAAAAAAAAAAAAAAAAAGCTTTTCGCCAAAACAGGCTTGGAAAATGTCTACCTCACGAACATCATGATTTTTCTGAAGAAAAGGTTTTCGAAGTCTGTGCTATGTTCCCGACCCTTGCCAGATCTCCCAGAGTCGGCATGAGTCATTTGCGATAGGACAACAAGTCTGAATTATTTTGCATAGAGTAACACTGTATTGATCAATTGCAAACTCGTACCACGAAGCTAAACAGTTCCACTCTGTCACTGGGATGTTTTGTTGCTATGCTATTTATTCATCGTGCTGGTTATCCGGCTTGTTGTTTTGACGCGCGTTGTTTTTTCCCATGTTCTGTTTTCGTCGCCGTGCTGTTTTCTCCGGCGTTCTGTTCTGTCGCGCGCTGTTCTTGTCACCGTGCCGTTTAATCGTTTGTAGTCTTCTCGCGTTGTTCCTGATGAAATATCATTGGTCCTGCTTTCAGGGCTGCCTGAACGCCTTGGAGGAATTTATCAAGCAAGAGAGCACGATGCTGATAGCAGTGGGCTGCGGTGTTGCCGGCTTAGAGGTGAGTCATCACCAGCCTTACTGTTTACCCCCCCCCCCCCCCTCCCCCGCAGGGCAAATGCCTCTCCCATATATCCATTCAATTAACCCGGTCCCCGCCAAATTACCTAATCCCATCTGCCCACATCATCATCAGCCTTTAATAGCATAATCCTCATAATTAAGCGCAACAGACTGTAATGTAAAAACGACGGGGCCACTTAGAACTCTTTAAAAGGGAATGTGACATCAATCGTGTTCTTAGCTGCATCTTCGTTGTGGCGTTTACGCCATTTTTTTGCTGTAAGGTTAGGCCTTCGTGGTCATGCGACCACTATGACGCCACCACTATCGCGACCGATCAGGGAATCTGGTGAAATTTTTAAATTTGACTTCATATGTGGTGCTCTCACCTTCATTATCACGTGACCTCCTTGACACCATCACTATCTCTACTAACCGGAGATTTTTTTTTTTTTCTCAGTGGTGGGCTAATTGACGGGACGGAAACTGTTGTTGAATTAAAGATCCTCATCAACGCTATTCCGCTGCCGATACCCAGCTCGGCCATACTGCCTGACGACTGCCAGAGTTAAGCCATAACCGTGTCACTTGGAGATCACTGTCTGTTTTTTCTATATATAGGTGGTTACTGGCATCTTCCATCCATGCATGGGATGATAATCTATGATTTCTGTGATGAAAATTACAACGTTTATGTGTCACACTATCATAATTATTCCTTGTATGTCAAGTTGTGTTCCTTCTGCTTCCTTTTCCTTGCCGCAGATAATCGGCATGATCTTCTCCATCTGCCTCTGCAAAGAGGTGTAGCGGCGGCGGAGGCTTGCATCGTGTCGCCTCTGGCCGCGGGCGTCCGACGGGAACCGGCCGCTGCTCCTACTGCCCCAGCGTTGACCGCTGCTGCACCGCTCCGCATCTTGACATCATCCAGGCGGAGCTCGCGCGCCCAGCACAACCTCCGAGGATTCGCTTGTACAGGGAGCTAGTTGCGCTTACCAGTGTTTTCTGAATACCGCATTGCCCCGCTCATAACACGCTCATAGAAATTCATGTTGCGGTATCCACCGCAACGTCAGTTCAAGATGGCAGCTGCGGCAGAATAGTAAGTTCAAAAAGAGTTTGAATGTCGCCGCACATTGAAAAGTAGGTTGTGCGAGGCAGCTTCGAACACCCGCTCGTTAAACAGCAAAAAGTTGAGGTATTGAAGCGACCGCAAACTCATCCCACAGCCCAAAAGCCATCTGCTATGAGGGTGCATGAAAAGGTGTAGAACTTTTAGGTGGCTCGTTCTGCTAGGTGGCTGACGGGTGTTCGAAGTCTCCGCGACAGCAACACATTTGCTGCTTTGCAGATTGGATACAAATGCTGTCGACTCACACATCCAGCCGGTTGATATCATCCTGCCGGATTGGTCGGGGAGTTTCGGGTGCGTATGCTGAACTATTCAATGCAAGGAATGACCAATGAACAGCGTTCGCGCATTATACGACATACAGCATGCCTAAGCTGACCACCAAGACGAAACTTCGTGGCCTGGATTTCCTACGCGTTGGTGTCGTCGACTATATATCTTCATAGGACACAATGTGTGCAGCGAATCTTGCGGCAGGGCATTGGCTTATAACTTGACACTTTGGTGTAAGTAAGCTTCTGCTGGTCTCCATACGTGGATACATTTCACAATCCCTTATAAAGCAAAAAAAAAAAATCTTATATTTACCAGCTCAGCTGTAAAACGATGTCAAATTTGAGGCAAATTCGATTGGGCACATTGTTGGTTCTCGTATTAGGCTTGCGCGTGCAGATACCCGTAACGGCGAGCTGGCTCCCGTGTGGCGACTTTTCTGAGGGTGTGCAGTAAGGGATAGACGTGAGAGTCGTTATTTCGTTGTTGATGTCTCTGTACGGCAAGATGGAAGAATGCCGCTAGGGTCTTTAATAGCTCTAGTCGAGTCCCGGAATGAAAGGAATATATGTCCATATAATATGTGCATGCGTATATGCTGCCTCCGCCAAACGGGCAATATAGTTTCTTGTTGAGTGAAAGGTGATCATACGCTTCTCTGTCACCTCAAGATGTCTACTGTGTCACCATATTCAACTATCATTGGGGTCCCATCTCCATCGTAGCTAAGTATATGTAATACACGCACAGCACCCACAAAGAGATGCCCTTATTTTTCTTTCATCGTATCGTCGATGTACGGCTCTATTTTTGATGTGGTACATGCTGAAGCAGCCTGGCACGCATAAAGAAACAGCGCACTTGGTTCTACTCATATTTTGAACACTGCATGTCACCTCACGCGAGAGCAAAGCCATGATGTTAATGCTTGTATCCAAGCGAGATACAGCGCTAAGACGTGACGACTTGCTTGATATGCCAGGAGCTCTATACAAGCGCTTTCGCGGTGCTTTAGGTAACTGTGTTGCTCTAGTATAGCAGTGCAGGTAATTACTAACGCCGACACACATATTAACTTCATTCAACTCGTATTTCTAGAGCCCTAAAATCATTCTATGCCTTGTTTATTGCATCTTTTTCATTTTACTCAGCCATCGCGAAGTTGATACTCTGATTAGACAGAATTGAAAGATGATTCGAAGGGTGAATTGTGTTCACAAATATTTAGACATTTCCAATTATATCAATTATAATAGCGGTATGATACCGACGTATACGCTGTGAAATTGATCAGGAAAGCTTGTGAATGATGGATAAGCCTTCCAGCGGTCTTTTCTTTTTTACTTTTTATGTATAAGGTCAAGGAATGAGGATCTCTCCCGT
This sequence comes from Amblyomma maculatum, assembly GCF_055883805.1. Classification (NCBI taxonomy): domain Eukaryota; kingdom Metazoa; phylum Arthropoda; class Arachnida; order Ixodida; family Ixodidae; genus Amblyomma; species Amblyomma maculatum. Next base: position 31,322,544 of record NC_139347.1, on the reverse strand, counting down.
ACCGCTATTGTATTATGGGAAACCTCCCAACATTCAGCCGGAAATTCCCAATATTGACTAGTCGTCTCCTGTTTTTTTCTTCTTCTATTTCCGTCTACCGTTTTACCGCCAACGCCTGTGACTATAGAACAAATAGAAGAATCGATTCGCAATCGATTTTTTTTTTACAGTCCTTTTTTCGAACAGAAGAGATATGAGCGTGACGACCAGTCTTTCGAACGCATCAAGCGTCAGCGCTCGAGCGCTGTCTGACGTTAAGTAAGCTAAGCACTGCCCCAAGTTGTTCTTGTAAACACCTCGATGATGACCTGGCTGTTAAAGGGAGCGCAGGACCGTAATATCGTAAAAAAATCACTAGCCACTAACCGTGGATGCATTTCACAGCAGGTGTAATATAGATTTACGTCATAATATTTGAGCCAATAAGATCCAGATATTCTTGCTAGACAATGCAGCAAGGAATTTAGAGATTCCTTAATTCGGAAATTACTCTCGTAGCTCACTTAAAAAGTCAGGGCCACAATAACATCTATTTTTAAAATGTGAGGAGAGACTGACGCTTCTATTTTTTTTTTTTTGTTGCTATATTTTGCATCTTCACATCAGCAGCTGTGTCTCTTCCCGCCCTTCAGCTAAACTTAACGCGTCACTTACCTTGCGTTAACCATAGTGGTTCTTGTTTCTGCGCTCTATTTAATGGTCATGCGAGATACCATCATTATACTCGAGTACATTACACTGCCGAAAAAAAAAAATCCTGAGCTGCTGTTACGTTTGCCTTTTAAGTAAAGAGATGCGGTTCGGCACGAGAACGTCGTTTGGTATCGTTGCTGTGTACGGACATATAGCGCTGCACAAGAAAGGTGATTTGCATGAACTGTAAGCAGAATGAAACGTTTAGTTTGATTCCGCCCTTGGAGTCCCCTGAAGAAGTCAGTTCATCTTTTCTTCATGGCCTTCCTTCCATCGTTGTCGACAGAGCAAACGAGTGTATACCAGTTGCCTTGTGTCACATTTGTATCCTGCACAGGCTTCAGGGAGAGAGGACGAATTTGCGGAAAAAAACACTACTTAAGAGGCAGAAACTTTTTCTTTTCTAAGGCAAGAATAGTATAGAGCGCATCAGGCTTTCAAGGTGGAAAACTTTTAGCGCAACACGTGAGGGACAGTACTGGCACTGTTGCACTGTTCCTTGTGCGCTGTCGCCTGTCCTGTTACTTATATGTTCCGATAAAGGTATTCCACCTCAAAAACATGAACCAACTTTCTTAAAAACAAACGTTGCTGAAATTCATCAGGCTTGCTTAAAAAAAAACAAAAACAAAAAAAAACATTGGCGAAAGTATCATAAAACGAAAAATTGCGCCAGAGACACTGCACAAAGGTGATAATCGTTCGTACGGTGCAGGTCTTTGGAATGTGAAACGGAACCACATTTTTTTCACGGTTCATGCAGTCATGCTGTTAGTCAGAAAAATCAAACTTGTGTTCCAGGAGACTTGTTCTCAGCTCTCGCGTACCATGTTGGTCCCGTATCGCCATTATCCTGTATATACCTGGCGCCACATAAATTGCTTCCGGGCTTAAATAAGACGCAGTAAATCACGCAATAACTCTGGGGATACAACACGAATTCTTCGTGTGTTTTGTTTTAAAAACGCATGCAAATACTCTATAAACTTCCCACGGTGCCATGAAGTCAAGGACGCCTCGACATCATGATGGTTTAGAGGAAAACCAGTGATATTACCAAGGCCGCAGACAAACGAGTAAAGGGTACCCGTCAGCTTAAGATACACTAGAAACCGAGATTTCCTCCGGTACATCTGCAACTGGTCTAAATGTTTTCTAAAGTATTGTCAATAGATTTGGCTATACCTGAGTACGCTATGACATGAAGCATCAGAAAAACCAATCTTAATCAGGCTGATTTGATGGAAGACCAAGGTGTGAGCACATCCTAGGATACGTGCAGTTCACCGCTTGGAGATTATGCAGTTAATGTCAATAAGTGGAACATATTGATAATAACTGCATTATTTCCACGCGGTGAACTGCACGTATCCTAGGATATGCTCACAACTTGGTCTTCCATCAAATCAGCCTGATTAGGATTGGTTTTTCTGATGCTTCATGTCATAGCGTACTCAGGTATAGCCAAATCTATTGACAATACTTTAGAAAACATTTAGACCAGTTGCAGATGTACCGGAGGAAATCTCGGTTTTTAGTGGATCTCAAGCTGGTCTTTCTAGCAGTCTCCGGCAGTGGCAAGCTCGAATAATGGTGCTGCAGTGGAAGGAATTCGGCTGCAAAGCCTCCTGAGGCACAAGCACGAATAAGATGTGGATTTAAGATGAAATCAGTGGTCAGGAAAGGAAGGCACAGGAAAAACGCAGTGAGAGCAGGAGTCCTCAACGTATGCTTACTTTTGACACTGCTTTCTATAGTCCTGTACAATTGAATCGAAACGAAGAATGTCTCTCGAATGTGGCTTTCCAACCAATGATGTCGAAATAGTGTCACGGCATCGAAATAGTGTCTTGAATCTGCTCTAGTGGTATCGCCTGAAGCAAACGGCTGCAGTGCAATTGACCACGATGTAATGACGGTAGTTCAACGCCACTGGCTGGAGGCCTTGCTTTGGTAGGTGTTTTCCATTTCGTTCGTGAATTGGGTCCTATATAGATAAGGTTATGTGATAGCACGCGAGTTCAGTGAAAAGTAAGAACGAACACTTACGTTAACAACTCATTTTAGCACCAATACCCACGTCAGTCTTGCAGAAAATTGTTCGAGTTATAAGCTTGCTTGTCAGCCATGTAGTAGCGCACTTAAGAGACCTCGTTATTACTCTGAGAAAAATCGCCGTCTTCACCTTTCAAGCCCTTTCGATATCTTGAGGTGCTGCAGGTGCTTCCATTGCATGGCTCATAAGCAAGATACGTATGGCCTCAAGACGTTTGCCAGAAGTTGTACCATAGCGTTCTTAGTACAGAAAACTCGAAACGCTCTATAAAATTAATGACTGATCGTTATTCTCGCAAACGGAACAAGATCAGGTATGCTGCAACGGAAACAAATATTTCATTTATACTGTCTTTCGCTTCTTATAGCATTTGCAAGCAAACTGTGCGTGAGCTGACGGTCCCGTGCAGTAGATCCTAAAGAATTGTTCGAATCGTAGCGGAATATAAACACTGGTTAATCAGCGTGATGGTTAGAGAAATACGTGCTTGCAGACTCCATCGCAGTGTCTTCCGTGGTTACTGCATTGCGTTAAAGTGCAGTTTCCTTGACTGTCCACTATTGTAAACCAGAGCCACGTCACCAAGAGTTAGATGCGCCCTGAATCGTCTTCCCTCGGTGCGGGCGCCTAGTCATGATGTATACGCTTCGCTCTGACTCACAGCACACGTTTTCGGCGTTATAGCCCGTGTAGTCGCCATCGTCCAATTTGTTGTCCCGCTGAATAAGTTGGACACTTGTGAGCTGGTTCGATAGTTTCTATCCGCGCTGCAGGCTTGCACAAAGTTAACCGCTTTCCGCCGCTCTCGAGTCCAAGGCCCGTTCAAAGATAAACATACATAATATATAAGCCCATGTTATGCATATAGCTTTCAACCAGCATGTAACCGGACCTGTTTCAGATAATTTCATCTACGTTGTGTAAATAAACATGTAAATTTAGTAAGCTTTCGCGTGGGTGTGTGCGGGGTGATCCAAGGAAGTCCAGCTGCGGTTCATCGTAAGACGAGGCTGAACTGGATGTTTCACACAAAAAGGTCCTGCTCAGGTCGGCTCTGCTGCATTCGGGAGATCAAGTGCGTTTCGTCTCCTAGGCATACTCTGCAACGCTATTGATGCCAGATGATTATAGTGCAACGATTTGGAACGTCTTGTTTTGTGTGAAACTTTGGAAGGGGAAAAAGAGTGGTAGTCCAAGGTTGTCAGAAGCAGTCGTCGTCTTCCCGTAAACGCCACGATGGCCGCAAAGACAACGTTGGCAGCTGTTCCAGACATCGTGGACGCCGATGAAAACCGCGACCAGAGATCCGCATATCAGACCATCAGTTGGTGTGTTATAGGAACAAAGTTTGCTTTTACTTCAGCACTCAGCCATCTGACGCACAAATAAGTGATAGTGAAAAGCAACAAAAGACGAACAAACCGACACAGGAGTCTTGAGGGGGGTCCAACTATTAACCTGTAAGCTGAGCACCCCAGCAGATGGGAGCTGCAGCAAATGGTACGATCGTCTGTGTGCGAACATGCTTGGCTTATATTGGGTCGCCCTGTGAGCACGTTCAGCCATGCGTGCACTTACACACATGTAGTACTATGAAGAAAGTTTAGACAAAGTCTTTGATTATACAGTGTTATATATTTATGGACAATAAATACCTGTGGCGCTGTCTTGTTGTTCGACTGGTGTGTAGAAGTGTTGTTGCACATATAAAGTTTAAGTAACGTGTATATAGAAGGTCTAGCTTTGGCTTTTCTTCTCCTGGCATTCTGTCATAATCGAATCGTATGTATTGTGAAGCTCAAGAGAGCGCAGATGTTTTATCAATTGACGATCAGTTGTATATTCGTCGGTTATGCGTTGTAAAGCCTGTTGAATATTTTAGAAGTGCTGCAAAATAAAAAGACAAATGCGGAGTGTCCTCCGTTCCCAATTCTATCTCCTGTTTTACTGGTATGGTAACATATGACGCCCGATTTCACACTGCTCCCAGCTGCATGCGATGCCGCCAATATGAATGAGCACATGAAAGCATTAGGGATCAAGTTTTTCTTTTTACCCTCGCAAATCAATACTATATGCGAACATCGCCATATCTGCGTCTATTATTGCTCGCACCAAACGCCAGAAACCAAATTTCGGTGGCTCGTTTTTCCGTGTGCGATGACAGTGCACGTTAAAAAAAAAAAAAAAAAAAAAAAAAAAAAAAAAAAAAAAAACAGGTGGTCGAAATAATCCAGAGCCTCCTCTATGGCGTCTCATAGCCGGAGTCACTTTCGGACGTTAGACCCCACAAAGCTTGCCCTGATGGGCCTGGGGCAGGTAGGTCAACGCCGCTTGCGGCGGTGACTAGCCGGCCACTGATTTTTATCTGTTGTAGGCCGTCACTGTAACCGCCACAAGGATTCTGCCGCCACTTTCGGTGGTGGACGACGGGGCGTTGTTGCGGCGCGCGTCTTTTTCTCCCTTTTCTTTTTTCTTGTAAATTTTCTCTTCTGTCCGCACGAGGCAGCGGAGGTGGCTCAGCTACAGAGCCAGTAGCAGGCCCGTGCATTTTCCTCTTTTTCTTCCTGCAGCCACAACAGCAACAACAACAATGAACCAAACCATTCCCCGAAACGTGCACATCTAACTTCATAATCGAAGACAGGCCAGAGTATTGGCAAAGCTAGTCAGATCATTCGGTAATGGCATAATAACTGACACACTCAACGGAACATAAGGTCCAGGCAACGTCAAATAAATGTGTGCTCAAAAACAAGCTTACGTCTTCAAGACGTTTTTGTGTTCAGACTTTCTGCAGACAATTAAGCAAAAAGTGCTTTTGTAGCAATACTACGCTCCGCTAAAGAGATGTAGAAAAATGCTTGAGATGGGCATTTTAAGAGCATATTTACATTTTTTTCTAATTTTTAAATGGCTCCTGATATTCATTTTGCAGGCGTTAAATTAGTTTCATTGCTATACTTAGAACACTCTACCGTAAAGCACAGTTTATTTTATTAAGTTTAGGGCACATATTTTTAAAAGTTATGCACTTAGCTCAAGAAAGAAGACCTTTCGCAATTCAAATTATTCCGAAGCTCACCACAACGAAACATCTAACTCTGCCAGGCCCGTGTGCTGTGCGATGTCAGCGCACGTTAAAGATCCCCAGGTGGTCGAAATTACTCCGTAGTCCTCCACTACCGGCTCCTCTTTCTCTATTTCCACTTTCACTCCCACCTTTCTCCCTTCCCTGACGGCGTGTTTCAGGTGTTCACAAGTGTGACAGATACTGCGCCTTTCCCTTCCTGTGAACCAATTATTATTATTATTATTATTATTATTATTATTATTATTATTATTATTATTATTATTATTATTATTATTATTATTATTATTATTATTATTAACTCTGCCAGGTGGCAAGCGAGGAGCAGCCTCTCTTTTACTGTCCTCCCTCGTTCCTGGCAACGTTCTGCGGCAGTGACTCTAATATGGTTTGGTTTGGTTTGTGGGGTTTAACGTCCCAAAGCAACTCAGGCTATGAGAGACGCCGTAGTGGAGGACTCCGGAAATTTCGACCACCTGGGGTTCTTTAACGTGCACTGACATCGCACAGCACACGGGCGCCTTGCTTTTCGCCTCCATTGAAAAGCGACCGCCGAGGCCGGGAATATGGCGCTGTGGAAAAGTATAGTGGGAGGAAGGAGGGGAAGCCCGCAATTATCGGTTAGAAAACAAGTGAGAAAAACGGTGTGGCTCTGCCAACCAACATAGTGTCGCCCGAAAGCACATTCGAGCGCCACGCTAACAAGGCAGGGATACATGGAGAGCTTTAAGGCAAAAGCCTTATATCTGTTTTTCAAGGACGCGTTATGATTTACAGAAAAACTGAGGGGAAGGTGGGGAGTGATGAGCCTTTTCTCCCCTACTTTTCAACATCACTCTCACCTCCATGGCTATCATGCTAGAGTGCATTTCAAACCTCTTTCACTCCTTCTATGCAGACGACATTGCCTTATGGACCACCTTGGGGCAATGTCGGAACCATGGAAGGAACCCTTCAAGCATGTGTGGACGCAGTAGTGGAGTGCGCGGCCCCGCGTGCTCCTCTGCCAAGCCTGAACTGCTACTCCACCCGACCCCGAACCGCAACAGGAAAGAAAACCCCTCCATTGACTTCGTGCAATTTTGAACAAAAATTGGTGTCCAACCTAATTTGAGTATGACCATTTTAGTGGTTACTTTCAGATTTAGGTTTGTCACCCACAAAATTTGGCTCTCTTGGAGCCCCATTTGACCTCGTACGTATCTGACTGATGCTGGTGTCCAACGTAATTTGAGTATGGTCTATTCAGTGACCTCAAAATTTAGCTGGAACACCCTGAAAATTTGGCCCTGTGAAGCAGCGAAATTTAGCCTCCTGTGAACTTCACCAAAATTGGTGTCCAACATAATTTGAGTATGGCCGATTCAGTGGTGACTTCCAAATCTAGCTAGGCCATTCCCAAAATTTAGCCCTCTGGAGCCCCGATATTGACCTAGTGCAAATTTGACCGAAATTGATGTCCAACGTAATTTGACTATGATTTGATTCAGTGGTGACCTACAAATTTAGGTAGACCACAGCCTAAATTTGGCCCTGTGGAGCCCCGAATTTTGACATCGTGTGAATTTGATCCTAATTTGTGTCCGACCTAATTTGAGTATGGCACTTGTGACCTGCGAATTGTTGCAAAAATTTGGCCCACTGGACCACCGAAATTTCAACTCGCCCGAATCTGACCAAAAAGTGCAGGATACTTAAGCTTCGCTTTTAAGAGTTTAACGCGATAGCGTTTAAACCACAATGATTTTAAGACGGTGGATGTATAAGGATTTGAATCGGGCGGCGGACTACGCCATTTGTTGCGGCGGCGCCGTACGATCGAAAGAATTTTCCAGTGAGCGCCGCATCGTAGGTAAACAAGGCGGAAATGTTCTTTGCCACTCGCTTAACTGTTACATCCGTAATTAGACTCTTTCTAATCACGCACCTAAGGATTAGCTGACACTCATAAGGCATTGCATACATTAGATCGACCTTTATTAGGAGAGAAGCGATGCGGATATGTAGAGGAGCGATAAATTCAAGTACACAAAGCTGAGTTCTGAATACGTTCATTATCTGTCGGATAGAGTCCCCAAATACTCAACCTGAATGTTTTTAATTAGAAGTACTGCATGTAAACTGATTCATTTTTGCAAAAACGGCCAGTCTGTAGATTGTGAAATAAAAGAACTAATAAAGGTAAGAAGGTTCTTTGGCGGATAAAATGTTTTAATCTGACCGCCACAAGACCTTTTTGCTTTTATTTCTTGTATTTCACAAAATTTTAACAGCGCCAGGCCTGCCTGCACTGAAAAAAGTTCTGTGGCGGAGTGGTTGCGTGCTCACCTCGCACTGAAGGAACCGTGTTCGACTCCGTGGGTTTCCACAAGACCTTTATTTTTTCTTTACTTTCTCCTGAATTTCGCGTTACAACCACAACGCCGACACCGGCATTTCGGCGAAAAGGGGCCCTTAAAGCTGTCGCCTTAAAATTGGTGCCTGTCCTATATCATCGTGCATCACGGAAATAAAGAGAGGTCGGTAGACATCAAACGATTTACTCAGCAGCCGCTGCTGGAGTGGATCGAGTACGGTACCCAGTTTTCTTTGACCTATCTACTGATGCCGGGCGATTCGTGCAAAAGTTTTCTTTACGAGAGTACACTCGGGAATAGAGGACGTGCGCGTGGGATCTCAGGCGTTATCTCATTGTCAACTGGTTTTTTTTTTCTGGGACGTTCCTGTTCAGAGTGCAGTCCCATTTTGTGGAGATTTTAGCGCAAAACTCTGCACAAGTTTTTATTAACGTGGCACTGCTCGTTGGTAACATCGATACCTTTTACCGATCATCGTGGAAAATTCGTCGACAGTCTGCTGTAGCTTGACATTTGGGAGGTGATCGAAGCTTGGCATGAGATTTTTTTTTTTTTTTGCTTTCAAGCGTTTTTTGGACATCTAAGTGGCTCAAGAGCATCTCTCATTAAGACTGCCTTCGCATAAACAACCTTTTTTATCAGAAAATCGCAACTGTTACCACCGCGGAAGAGGTTGCCATCGCGTTAGCTCTGACCGACCCCTCCACCAAAGTAGTCGTTAACGATTCTCAACAAGCAATTCGTAACTTCGATACAGGTCGTATATCCCGACAGGCGCACACTATCCTCCGATCTCTCCCCTTACCGTCTACCCTCGTCTTCTCATATGGGCCCCAGCCCATGAGGCGCTCAGCGGGAACGCACAGGTGCATGCTCTAGCCCGAGAACTCAGCTACCGGGCGGAGCACCCTCCTTAGCCTGTCGCTTCCACTGACACTCCCCAAGGCACTCAATTACGCCTTGTTACCTACACGGACATTCTCCAGCATTATCGGCTCGAAAGGTGTCTATACTCCCCTGCACACCGGGAACTATCCCGGCGCGAGGCCGTCCATTGGCGCAAAATACAAACAGGAACCTTCCCAAACCCATGGCTATATAGCGAACTTTTCCCAAATCTTATTGCACCTACGTGCAAACACTGCTCACAACCGGCCACATTCAGTCACATGATGTTGACAAATACACGACAGAACGCACACAATTCAGCTACAGTGGATGCGTGGAAGTCCCTCCTGCGTACCACCGAGCTCGCCCAACAGCGCCAGCTCATTTTGCGCGCATTGGAGGCCACACAGTCCCAAGGGATCCCTGCTGACCTTCTCTAAGCAGTGCAACCAGTCTTTCGGCTGGTTCCTCTATTTTGGGAGTAAATAAAGAGATTATCATCACCATTCTAAGTGTAACCATGCAGCTGTTGCTTTCGCAACTAGGTTTAACCGGAGCTAAACCACTGCCAATTTTTTTATCGCTCTTCAAACGTCTGCCCCGCCGCGGTGGTGCAGTACAGGTAGCCACTCCGGAGAATTATCTTGTGCACGCAGAATTTCTCTCAGGTATACCACGCTCTCTGGACCAGCTGGCTTCAGTAAAGCCCTTTTAAATCTAGCGCTTTAGGCAGAACGTGCCTAGTGCTTTTAGCATTCCTTTTGTTTTGCTTTGTTGTTGTGTATTCAGAGTGTATGCTGTGTGCTTAAAAAAAATTGGTAATAAAGAAAAAAAGAAAGCCGCGGTGGTGCAGTGGTAAGACGCCCGACTACTGTGCCGGAGTACCCGGGTTCGATACCGACCTCTGGCGGCTGCGTTTAGATGTATATATCATTGACAAAGTGGTTCATTATGTTCGTTGATTTCAATTTCGCTGATTGCGAAGGATGTTATTGGAGTGAGCGTTATTTCTGCTGAGAATAGTCGGTGCTCCTCTCCGTCGCGGCGGCACCGGCAGAGGACACCGCACGACGGATGGAGCGGCGCGATGTTCAAACAGAAAGGGGCGCCGGACACCGTGAAACCTGTTCGGGCGGGGCCTCGCCGCTCCCACATGACCCTACGTCAGAGCGTTTTTTTTTTCTTTTCTAAGAAAAAAAAAGCGGTTTGATTGATTGATTGATTCAAAACTTTATTGAGTGCATGGGAATTCTTGGAGTTGTGGGTGGTCCGCCTATTCCGGCAGCCCAGTGGCCTGCGCCGCAGCGTGGGCCCTGCGAACCAGTCGTCGATGTTGGTCAGGGTCCTCGCTGTGCAGAATGGCCTCCCACTGCTCCAAATTGGGATTAGGAAGTTTATCGATAAAGGGATTTAATTGGCATGCCCACACCACGCGAAAAGCCGTAGCTATTTCTCCACAGTGTGGGCACTCTGGTGTGTAAAGTGAGGGGTACCATTGGTGGAGTTTAAATGGTGCAATGAGAGTGTCTGTTTGTAGCCGGCGGAGGGTGTGTTCTTCCGCCTTGTCTAGAGTTTTGTGAGGTGTGGGGTATGTCTGTCTGGCCTGTCTGTAGGCCTGCAGGAGTTCAGCAAAGGTGATTATGGGCTGTGTAATATGCTCTTTTTCCTCGTCGGCTAAACCTGCCCTCCCTGCAGCGGTGGAAGTCGTGTGCTTCGCGCCTGTATGAAAAAAAAAAAAAAAAATAGAGAGAGAGAGAGAGAAGCGTGCTGTCACGTGCTCTAGCAGCAGTTTGGAGCTAGAACGCGTTTTCATCTCAGCTTCGGTAACGGTACAAACACCACGCGTACTGCGCCAAAACAAATGAGTATAATTATAGCAATCATGTATTAAACCGCAGAAAATTATGCTCACTGCAATAACATTATTCTTCGCAATCAGCACAAAGAAAACTTAATGACCTATTCAATCAATAAAACAATTGTTCGCGACAACATGGCAAGATGGTTTACAAGCATTAAAAGATCAAGTTAAAATGGCAACGACTGAAATAATATTTCACACCAATCTGTCGGAAGTCGAGGTTAGCTGTGACATCCTGCATATTGCAAAGTGAAATAAAATCGGCATTTTTTGTTAGCCTCTTGTGCTTTGGGGCTGGAAGGTATTGCCATCTTAGCTTCAGTAGCTGTACGCAACTCCACAATTTACTGCAAAGCGCCGTGCGTACAGCACGGAAGCACATGGGTACGAATATAAACAGCGAGTATTAAAACGTAGTGTAAATACACAATTTAGTTATATTACTCTTGGAATAAGCAGCTAAACTGAAGAAACACAAAACATGAGCTCTCGTCATAAATTTTGAGAGTGCTCTTAAATTGCCATTTATGAATGAAGTGACATGATTTTAAATAATATCACACTGATATGCTATGAAGCAACAGGCACAACGCATTCGCACTGTTCTCGCAGATCAGCGAAACATAAGAAATGCATAAACATCGATAAATGTGTTGTCAAGAATTTATCTCCTGCACTTCAGAGTGCAGCGATCATAAGTGAGAAAGCGACGAAAAATGTGTTACGAATATTGTACTATATAGCATCAGATGAAATTTAGTCTTATGCGAAATGGCGCCTCTTGTCCAAATGACTGATTTTTTTTTTTTTTTTTTTCAAGTACTATTCTTCCTTTATCAGTGACAGCGTTACAAATGACGTCACACTAACTTATTGCTGTTGATTGTCTCGGGGTAATTTTGCTTGGCAATTTTACGAGGCGCGCTTGCTAGCTATCAAAATATTTGTTTCGGGGAAAAAGTTTCGATTGCAAAGCCTTGGTTCACCTTGGAATACTAGGCTGAAGAATCTGCAAGAAGTGCTTTTTCAGTAACCTTCTATAAGCTCCAAAAATGACTAGTCAAATAAGACTGCTATCAATACAAGCATTGTTCGCCAGCAATGAAAGGTTGCTGTCGGTACCACCATTCATGATATTAAGGTAGCGCTTAATATTTCACTATCACCGGCAAGTGCAAGCAATGCGGCTTCAAAAGCTGTGGCTTCCTCTCATGATTTCAATTTGTCAAGGACCTGTTGTGCGTTTGGATCGGCTTAGGTTTGCGAGAAAAACTACCAGCTTAACTGTTTGCAACGAGGTACCGTTTGCATAGCTCCGAAATCAAAGGGAGTGAAATTCCAAATTTACTACTTGAAAATAGTGTTACTTCAACACCCCAAATACAAAAAATATCCCTCTCTTATATTCCGCATTTTGTGTCGCGACTTCTCGCAGCAGTTCAGAGTTGGAACGCCTTCTTATCTCAGCCTCAGTACAAACACCGCGCGTACTACGGAACAACAAATGGGTAGGAATATATATCAAGCCAGTATCCAAGGTCAGCATAAATGCGCACTTCTATAATATTATTAATGGCAGTCAGCAAAATCGAAGAAATCTATAGGAACATATAAAATTGACTCTATCACCAATAAAGGAAAGGGTCGCCAGAACTTGCAAGATTTCTTTTGATACACCCATTCAAACATGAAACATCGTAAAGTTTTGCAGGAGGTCATGTAGCTGTGACACCCGCTGCACTGAAAAAAAAAAATAATAAAATAAACCCGGCATCTGTTCTCTACTCAGCGCGCGCTTCGCGGGGCACCAGAATGAAGCGCAACCCAGGCTTTTTTTTTTTTTTTTTTCTCTCTGTGCTCGCGCACCGCCGTTTAGAGTCCCTAGATAGTATAGAGCCGCCGTCTGCATGCGAGCCCGCGATGGCCGCTCCGCCGGCGCTCGCTCGGTCGCGACACGCAAGTCGTGACGTAGAGTCACGTGAGAGAAGCGAGCGCGCTCACTGGTCCGTCTTCCATGGGGCGGAGTCCGTCGCTTGCCGTACCGGCGGCACCTTGGAGCAAAACACAACGGCGCCGGCCACCCGATTTCGGGGAGTACTGGCACCATTAACTCCCCTCATCCGTCAAACGCCGGCGCGACGGAGACTACGGAGGAGGGAAAAAGCGGCTATGAGAACAGTAGTCGGGCGCCACCACGGCGGGGCGAAAGATGGAGGCGAAACGAAGTGGCGTCCGTGTGCTGCGCGATGACAGTGCACGTTAAAGATCCCTAGGTGGTCAAAATTACTCTGGAGCCCTTCACTAAGACACCCTTCTTTCTGCTTTCACTCCCACGTTCCTCCCATCCATGGCGGCGCGGTTGAGGTGTATACAGAACAAGCGTGACATACTGGGCCTTCCCTTTCCTGTGAACCGATTATTATTCAAGGGTCTCCTCCCCATTCAACCATTGGGGTTGACCGATTCTCGCCAAATATGCCCTTGGACCTCTCAGCGTGTGAAAACACTTGGTGCGGCAGCTGAAAAGTTCATCGCGCGGGATTATACTAGCGGCGTCATGAGGGTCAGTCAATACGATCAATAGGGCACCTGCCGCTTTGTTATGAAGTTGTATCCCACCATATTGTGAAGCTTTCGTCTTAAATGTGAAAGTTCATAAATGTCAGCCTTGAAGTTTAATTCATCGTTTGCCTAGTTAAATTTTCCAAGAAATGAAAGGCGTGATAACTGTCTCACTCCTCAAGGGACACCTAACCTGCACTTCGAAGAAGTCCGGAAAAAGGAATGTAAAAGCGAGCAGCCATATTGGAGAGCTCTGGATTTTGACTGGGAAAAGCATTTTTTTAACGCTGCGTGGTTTCCAGCCTCGTATACGTTTGATGTCAAAGGATGCAAATATATTGGAACCTGAACCAGCGGAAGCTCTAATATCCACACTTACACCATAATGCTAAGATGGCGGTGCCTCGTCTTCAGAAGGGCACTAACTTTGCGATGTACCAGCTGGGCCACAACAAGCACAGTTAACCCCTAATCTGCGACAAATTGAATAAACGCCATTTCCTGGTTTCATACTCCATATTTCATTGCAACATTTTGTCACGAGACAGTCTAAGACAAAAGGATCACAAATCTTATGTAATTGAACACTTCGATAAACACTATTGTATTTGCAGCATACGGTAGAAATTATTAGTCTTATCAGCCCAGCAAGCTGGTTGTGTACCCCAGTTATGATGCTCTACCCGTCTCTAAAAACACATAATTCTCTTTTATTCCACTATGTCCGCAGTGTGGCTATTCCCGACTCCACAAGAGTGCGCGTCGAGTCTTTCAGCTCGTCGCAGTCGACCCGGATGCAGCGATGATATCTGAAGTCCACGATATACCTTTGCAGCGTGAAACTGAGTTGTCACGCAGCGTCAGTTGAAAATAGAAACCCTGTGTGTAATAACGCCAATCCAACTTGCAGGTGCACGCGCCTCTTAGCCTGTTTGAGACAACATATGCGGCAATGCAACGCGTGCACCACGACGAGATCTCGGTTGTGCGAAGTTGCTTTACTTCATGCGCAGGCTGGTGCGGAGGTGCCCGGTGAGGATGAGCGCTGCATCCTGGAATGATATCTTGTGACGCACGTTAATTTACTTTTGTTTTTGCAAGGAGACGCTCCTCCAATTTTCCTTTTTTTTTTTTTTGCTTGCTGCGCGTATGCCTCACGTCATTGGACAGGTGATTTACGGTTGGTGCGAATATGTTTTAATTGAGCTGACGAAAATAAGGAAAAATATGTCAGTAAACTTTATTTTTAGATCTAATTTATGCAAAACGAATCAAATTTGTATTATCAGAAAGTTCATCTTAACTGAGCTCCATCTTAGTGAGATTATACCATAGTATTAGGCAACGAAGCAACAAATCAATTGCAGCCGGCTTCACTACTGGAGTTCTCGGGGGTGTCGCTCCATGTCCCTTTCTTCTATGTAATTTTCTGGCTCACACAAGTGCTTTTATCCACAAGAATGGCACACTTTCAACAACATGACGCTGATCTCTCAGTCTACCCAGAACTGGTATTTCTTTTAGCCTCTTTGAGAACACAGGTCCCTAAAAACTGCAAAGCTTGAAACAAGGGGCGCAGTGACAAACATAAAAAAACATCATTAACTGCAGCTGTGACATAACCCTTTGAAGTCATTAGAAAGAGACAGCATAACCATACAGTTTGCAACACGAGCACTGTGAAAAAACTTAAATTTCCTCTCAGCATGGTGCACTGAGCTAAGTACAAAAAAAAGTGCCCCGTGTACTTTTGGCAGTTCTATGCAAGAAGTGGCTGAGAGGACTTGCACCATTTTCCAAGACAGCCATGTCCTGGAAATCCTGCACACAGCCATACGTTCACAGAAAAATGACTAATCTAAATGCTTACACAAGGACCAGCAACAAAGACAAACACAATGACACATCAGTGTAGTGATGCCACTCTTTTAGTGCACGACAGTACAACATTCTTGCAGTCCACATTGCACATGCACAGCCTTGTCACAAAGAAGTGCTGCCCGTGGAAAATCCGTAGCTGCTTCATGTGGCGCTAGTCATGAAAAGTGCAGAAAAGCACCTGTGATCTAAACCACGAAATGAGTGTGAAGAGAGAGAGGACCTAGCAGATGACAAGGATCTCAAAGCACTACTGCCGCTATGCCATCGAATGAGCCCTCGGCAGGGCAGCAGTGAGTTATGTCTACTGTAGCACTTGTCAGTAATTGCACATGACTGACTGTTATTTCTCGCACTGACACGTGGAAGTGTGATATGTGTGCTTCTACAAAGCGAGCGGAGGCATATTTACATTGAGTGCAAATAGGATGCATCATTGCTGGTGAAACCACACTCACACTCACAAGCACTCAGATTTGATCATTTAAACAAAGTTCACCCATGAAAATACACAGCCAGTCATTCCCTTCTTTAAGAGCACTATGTTGTCTCGCAATCTGACTCTCAAATCCACTCGCCACCTAAAAGGAGGGAGATGTGCATGTAGAAATAAAATAAAAACAAATGAAAGAGCAGAACAAGTGAAGACACAATACGACATAGTGAAAGCACCACAAAAAGGTAATTTTCCTGAGTTCATTTGCAATAATTAATGAAGCTTACATGCACACTCAGAAAACATTGCCCAATGTTCCGTGACGGGAGATCAAAACACAAAGGAACTGAACGAAGGCATGCTCAGCCAGTTTTGTGAAAGCTTCAGCAATGGGGTGTTGGGTGGAGAACTACAAGCTCAAATATTCTTCCCTCTGTGCAAACACCAAACAAAAACATGAAAGCTCAAACGCATCACAAGCTAGGTCACAGATCAAACATGAAAACTACAACAGTATTGAACTAAACACAAAAATCAAACCTTTTTGTCACGTACATAATAGGTTCATAATTCAGATGGCAAGCAATTATGGCATCTTTTTTCTCCTTGAATAACATTGTAGATCTTGATGATAGCTACCACATTCTAAGCTGTGGTCAGGAATGTGTAAGATATCAGTAACCCATTCTCTCATTTAGTACTTTAACAATCTAAATAATCTTAATTAAAACAAACCATTTCGCATCTTGAAGATAACATTTCAAACAGCGTCATGCCTACTAGAATAACAAAAATTTGAATGAATGGAGATGAAGCGTTCTATTAGAGACACCTTATTGCATAGTCTTATCTACGCGGCATAGGCGTTAATATAGTAATTATAATTTATAAATATTATGTGTAATATATCCTCCATTCATCACCACATAGAAGCAAAAGCATTCACATTTTGACAAATTAAGGTTGCATTGAAGCACCATCAGGCTGCTGGCCAACAGTGCATGTATCGCAAGCACACATCACATATAGCACTTTTACACAATAACGTCTCTGACTAACAATGTTAAAAAACGTCAATAAAATTGCAGTGCTCCGTTATATTATATATACAGTAGAGCTGTTTTATATCATCACTAGATGTTCACTTCTCTGTGTTAAGAAAGCAAAGCCATTGCCCTAGATGCAATATTATTCAACAGCTACCTTGACAAGCACCATACAGCCAGGAAAGTCAATGAGACAGCGTGACGTGACTATTTGGTAAAAAAAAAATAAAAAATTCAGGAGCAAAATACTCCACTTAATTTCTAAATAAAAAAAGTCATTTGAGAAATCGCTCCAGAAGATAATGCATTATGCAGCAACAATTTCATAACACAGGACCTAACTAGCACTTATAAAACATTCTAAGAGACATTTGAGGTGAAAAATAGATTTGGCTGGGCCATGACATGGAACTGCACACAGTTTTGCCTGATAGGCAACTACTACTGCGCGCGCAATGGCAAATGCCAGTGTCTATAAGGCAGGTCGCTGTTTCTCCTACAAAGCTTGTTAACCGGGAAAAATTGAGATAACAGTGACTACTACCACAGTCCAAATGAACTGAAAAGGAGGATTCTGCGCATCTTTGTCATCCTCAGCCTAGCATCAATTTCACGACACAACACATACTCTGACAACTCAGTACATGTATTCTTACTGACGCAGTGTAGTAACCGGTGTGCAGTAGACCACAAGTTGGTCAATGCCGAGAGCCTGAGGATGACGCACCTCATCCGAGGCTTGTCAGGGGACACCAATGGGAAAGGAAGGAGAGGAAAGACTCAAGTGTCTTTCCCAGCTGTTTCCCTCTGCACGAGCATGCGCACGAGCACACACACGTGCAGGCAGGCATGTCATACACAAGCTGCATATTTGGAGTCCGTCCATCGAGGCTCATTGCAGCTGGCATTCTATGATCACAGACGTCTAAGCAGCTATCCGCCATGGCAGCCGTCCAGCACCAGCACCTACAATGGATTGAGAAAACACACAAACATTTGCAGCAAGATTGCAAGTTCAAGTGGTTGGTTGCCTTCACGCCTCTAAGCATTAGAAGAGTGCTACATAAGAGGCGCAATGGGGCAAGCATCTCTCCCAAGAAACCGTTCTATAAAGAAGCTCTAAGAGCATACATACACACAAAAAAAAATCAGAAAAAAGTGCATGCATAAGGCGAAGCTGAACCACATGGACCATAGACATGCATTGATTTTGACACCAGTACCCCTTTTGGCTGGCTTCGCCGCTCAGCTCTCGAGCACGCTGGCCACAACACTGTAGCATATGACAGGAGTGTTTTGCGGAGGAAGCGCATGCAAGAAGACCAACGGATTTTGCAATGGGTGCTTTTTTGGTCAATGAAAACTGCTTGGCGCTTTCTTTATTATTTTTTTTCTTGGTCTTGTGGAATGAGTGGCATGTCAATGCTGTCAACTACATTTAGCGCACTGCCAAATAGTTTTAAACGCCACGCTACGGTGGCGCAGCGGTTATGGCACTCAATTGCTGTACCCAAGGGTGTGGGATTTGAATCCCGGCCTCGGCGGCCGCATTTCGATGGAGGCAAAAAGCAAGGCGCCCGTGTGCTGTGTGATGTTAGTGCACGTTAAAGAACCCCATTGCTCGAAATTTCTGGAGCCCTCCACTACGGCGTCTCTCACAAACTGAGTTGCTTTGGAATATAACCCCATAAACCAAACCAAGCCAAATGGTATACTTAGTGTGAAATGGCAGTTAGGATTATTGGATGTCTTGCTATTTCCTGTTCTAGGGAAATTTGACTTGATAAGAAAAAGATATGAAATACATGTGCTCTATGACAGCTTCCAAGGGGAATGGCTATTCCGTTATATCCAATACTTTGTTATAAACCATTTCATTATAGCTGTGAGGCTTGACAGTAGTACCAAGAAGGTATACTAGGCTAAATGTTCAAATAAAGTGAGTGGTTTGAACGTACCCCCCCCCCCCCAACCTGTGCATGTGCACGCACACACACACACACGCACACAGTGAAAGAAACCTCTGCATATGAAGGAAGCGCGGTAATAGAACTTGACAGCTTGCACTGAATGAAAGGAATTTAGATGCCGGTCTACTCCTACAAAGGGCTGCACAGGAAATAACGTCTCTCAGTTGTGATTAATTGCCCACAGAATGAAGATACTAAGGTGACCATTATTTTGCTCACAAAAGACAAAATAAAAAAAGATGCTCATTAGAGACCTATTACTAATATGGCCAGGTCGCATTATGCAGAAAGAATGCATGTTGAAAGTAGTTTTCAAATTAAAATATTTTAGTTATTTTATGGCACGTTTATAAGCTGGTAAGATTTTAACATGCTGCGTCAATTAGAGCACACAAAAAATTTGTAAACCTCGATTGAAAAATACTATCTGCTTCCAACACTGTATGCTTTTATAATTTAGTAGAATGCTGCAAAAAGGTATTGATCTCCCTGCTGCAGATGCTGAGATGTACACTTGTAAACTTGCAAACAGTAAAAAAAATATGCTTTGAGAAAATGATGAAGACCGAAAAGAGATGAGGTACACATTGCAATTACAGTATATTGGAATTAAGGTTAATATTTGATCCACAAAATGGAAAACTTCTATATAGATGAAATTTGTAATCGAAAATGCCATTTCCAAAACATATATCTTTTTTTGCAACTTTTTGGTTTCAAGGATCCCTATACCATGTGAAGTAGAACCTTGATGATTTGTTCTCAGTTCATATGATTTTTTTATTCATATGCTCAAAATCAAAAGTGGTAAAAATCTCCCAGAATTAAATTATTTTTGCTCCCATTTGATATGTTCCTGGATAATACGATACATGGATAATACAAGGAGGATGTGCCCAAAAACAATGAGGAAGCAATGCCAACTCGCCAGTGTCGTTAACAAACCCGATGTACGTATTGCTAGGTCTCTACCACATTAAGGACAACAAAAGCGTGGACAATATTCTGCAATAACTAAAACAAGGAGCTACCCATAGCTTATGCCAAGAAATGTCGATACAACAGAACCCCGCTACAGTAAACTTGGTCATATACATTGAAAACTCTAATATAATGAAGTGATGAAATCCCAATTCATCTTCCATAAACAACTGAACATATTTTCCCTCTTATAGTAAATACTACATTTTTGATAAAAATCGGTTCTAGTAAAGCGCGTCAGACCACAGTGACCTACCTCTTACAAAATGACATTGCCGCATGCATGCTTCCCAGAAATGCGAGGCAAATTTTTATTAAAAAAAAAAAAAAAAAAACAAGGATAATAAACACTAGTAGTAGTGTTCTTCAAATGGGTTTACCACCAGGCTCACCAGCTTTGTGAAGAAGCCAACCTTACATAGGCATTGGAGCCATGAGGGAAAGCATGCGGCGTATAGGGAAAGAAGAAGAGCTTGAAAGATGGCGGTGCAGTCCGTTTAGAAAGTAAAAGAGAATAAATGTGCAGTGAGAAATAGAAAAAGGCAGAAACGACTAACATTTACAGCATTGTGCAGCACAGAGCATGAGGCAGCGGTGGAAAGAAGTGGAGACGCCGCACATCTACACAATGTTCATGCAAGTCATTAGTTTTTACTTGAAACGAAATTTAGTTGCACTTTTAGCCGCGCTGCATTCATGCTAAAGAGCTACTTCCACAAGATGTAAGCAAAGAAAAAAAGGAATCTTATAACTGAAATAAAAAAAACTGCACAAACAGATGATAAGAGAGGGATGGAAAGTATTTCAGAGTGTTTTTTTCATAAAGCAACACGGCATGTTTAGTAAGTAGCCACTAGTTAACAGACAGCATCTTTAGGGCCATGTCATCACCAACAACTGACACAGTGAAGAGCACAGTGTAAGAATGGAAAGGTGTACCCTGCCGACAAATGGCGATGCAGAAAAGCGGGCACGTGTTGCTGTCATCTGCTTGCAATGAACGTGCCATTGAAAGTAAGTTTTGGTTGGTATTTTGACTGCATTCTGTCTGCATTTTGATTGTGGGGGAGTATAGTGTAGTCACCGGCGCTTCGGTGCTTTCATAATAGGGCAAAAGCGCTTTGCTCCGCATTGCAGGACAGGCTAGTCGTGCAAAGAAAGGTTGTCGCTGTTTTCGGCACCAAAGAACAAAGACTGTTCGAAGATGTGGAGAAAGGCTACCCACGTAAGAACTGTTCGCTGCAACCTTCAGACTTTTTATGTGAGAAGCATTTCGAGCCTCATCTCGTGTCAAAAACGTGGCAAGACAGGTGACCACCATATGTACTACTCAACTGTACATTCACCGCGGCGACCATATCTTGTGAAAGATGCAGTGTCGGCCATTTTCCATGACTGTCCTGCACACCAATCGAAAGTCAGGAAGGAACGAAAAAAGGGTTGCCAAAAGGCACGATATTCTGCTGCCAAATTAATGTCGTGCTTTCCCCAAGCCACTCGACAGTCCTCAAGACCGATCTAATTTCCGTGATGTTTGTCTTCTAGGTCGTATGTGTGTTTCTTTGTCCGTCAGTGACACCGGTGTTAGGCAGATTGACGAATTACAGATGACTTATCAATACAGACATCCACTTTTTATCAGCCTTGTGGCAAGCTAATTGTTGGGCATTCCAAATGCTTAGAGCATGCTAAATAACCTGAAGATCATGGGAACAACCGGTAAATACTAAAAATTATTGGAAAGTATGCATTTTTTTTTACTTACTCATTTTGGTTAAGCTTTGTATTTAAACAAGTTGTTCTCATTGCTTCTTAATGTATACGTCCCCAATATTACAGCATTTTCTTGCTAAATGCTACTGCCTGCCAATTTACTTCGCTGTTTCTAACTTCAAAAGTGGACGCAGTTGTGTGGCGCCATCTGGTCGAGCACCGAAACTGCGAAGGGCTCTGTGCCACCTGCGGAGCACTCGTTGAGACACCTCACTCTTCTTAAGCTGTGGTAAAGACCCTGGTATAGAAAAGATTTTTGCCAGTCTGAGTGACTTTACTTAAAGGGATGCTAATGTGTACAACCTTATCCAACAAAAACATTTTTCAAAATCAGACAGCTTTGATTAATAGATGTTCCCAGAAAATATGCCTTTCACCTGCATTTTAAAAATATATACATATATAACGATGAGGTTCAAACTTGACGTGGATATTTTGTAAATCTAGAAGAAAAAAGGGGCTGGCAATAACACAAAACTTAAATCATAATGCTAATAAAAAGTAGCTGTAGGCATGCTTCCCACTTATTCTGGCACACTTTTCGGTTCTGTAAATTTAAGGTAGAAAAATGCTACCAGGTCCCTGCTTTACTAGGACTCCTCTGCACATGATATGAGGCCCAATAAAGCAAAAACGAATATGCAGTCACCGAACGAAAATAGACCAGAGCTAGAGTGGGAAGCCCACTCACGTTTTGGCAAGGCTGAGAGCTGCTATTAGTTGACTGCTTGATCACACATAATGAAGAAGCGTCCGC
This sequence comes from Amblyomma maculatum, assembly GCF_055883805.1. Taxonomy (NCBI): domain Eukaryota; kingdom Metazoa; phylum Arthropoda; class Arachnida; order Ixodida; family Ixodidae; genus Amblyomma; species Amblyomma maculatum. The sequence continues at coordinate 31,300,195 of NC_139347.1, read as the reverse complement.
TTTTCATCATCGTCATCATCATCTTCATTGACGTAGACCTGCCGCCAGTCCTGGGGAGTCACTCTGAGGCAGCGCCACTCACAAAAGTCAGCCAAGTTCTTCAGAGGCCCCATGCTAGGGAAGAAAACACAATGTGTTTTCCTCATATCACGCTACTCCAAAACATGCAAAAAATGCAGCTTCAATATTTATGGCCACGAAACAATAAATAACCCAGAAAAACTGAAGCAGGGCACAAAGTAAAGGTACACTCTTGTATGACGGGTTGACACTTCGAGAGGTTTGGCCAGCAAAGGCAATATTCCTCAATGCATGCTAGTGCCAGAGGCCCAGTTGCAAGCTGCAGCTTCAAGTTATGGAAGCATTGTGAAATCAATACCGCTTTACAAGAAATGCAAAGAAGAAGCTTTAAAGAATGCAACCTGCGGGCCCAACTGAGCGTAAGGCCACAAAAGTATGAGCATACTCATCACAGAGGTGCAGCAAAGTTCTCCATAGCCATCCTTCTCTCCGATGGAATCATTGACAATTCCCACTGAAACAAGCTACCCTGTATTTTTCTTCCTTACTACCTACTAAGCTCAAACACTAAAGAACTGTTTTTTAACAGTGACGAATTCCCCACGAATTTTCAGACAAATGCAGCTTCTGTTGTCGAGGTGATGCCAGCAAATTACTTGGTGTGTGAAAATGCTGGTTCAACCATATTAACTTGTCTCCTCAGTTCCTTTCTTCCTCCTTGACTCCTTGCCACTCAACTGGCAATACACCCCCTCATATTGGAGTAAATGCATTAATTGATTTCATTAACCTCGCTGTTCACTTAAAATTTTCTTTAGTGTGTGCAACATCAAGACAGCGAGTACCAAAATTGCCTCAGTTAGGGGGCAGTGTAATCAGTCCGTATCAGGATCATCCTACATGCAATCGCCTGCTGTTCAAGTACATCAAGAGTGTGTTCAAATTTTGCATTTGTTTTTTTTTTTTTTTTGAAGAAGAAAGTTTGTTTATTCATTAAAAAGCGGTACTATTACATAAATCACACAGAAGGAGGTCCCAGAGCTCAAGGCTGTATCGGGACCTCCTGCATTAATTGTAATATTGCGACTGTTGGCCTATTCTTTTGCAATCGTAGCTCTGAAAAGAGCTGCACACAGAGACGAAAAAGATGATACTCACTTAAAAGGGCTGATAACACGTCCAGAACTGCTTCGTTTAAAGTGTTGATACCGATGGCAGTTCATGCGCTCATTGGTGGTCATGGCTAGCCACACCATCTGCAATTGGTTCACACTGGTTTGAGAATAATGTACTTGAGCACGTCCTTAACAAGACACTTGCTTAGGGATTTTATTTTATTTTGCTAGAGAAAAAAAAACATTGAAATTAAAATCTCATTTTCTGCCTGCACTGCAAGGATTCGGTGACAATTTAAAAAAATGACATACTATACTCTCAACAGGTCTTTAAATGAAAACCATTTTGCCATCCGCCCGCCCTACTTGTATAATATAATAGCCCTGCAGTCGGCAACCATCTGTCATCTTTATGATTTATCTGACGCCAAATGTGTCACACTGTCAAGACTGGCGCTGGTAATTTTCGTGTTTCCTCCACAGCTAACATTGTAGTGAAAGACAATACAACTCAAGGCCTCTACAAACACATTATAAGCACCCCGATTTAAATAAAATTTTCCATAGTGACTGCCAGAAAACAGGGCCTCGTGAAGTGAGCAAGTAACTTTTGGAATAGCACACAATGGCTTTTGCGACCTCCAGTTACAGGACATATTTGACGCATAAGCATTAACATCCTGCCAAAGCAAAACATTGTTTGCCCCTTTGTGACTGGCTGGGAGCAGCTGGACATCCACTGCAAGAACAGCATGAGACCTAAAGCAGCTGAGCTCCTCTGAGTGAAACAGGCACCACTAAGATAATGACTACCATGGCTCACTCAAATTAAGCAAATAGGACAGCCCAGTTTCCAGACAAATCTTGTTCACAGTTTGGACCTCCTTGCTAGTTCTGAGGAAAGGAAAGACACCTAACTGGCTCACTTCGTTAGGTGGACCCCCAAAATACCTAGCAATTGAAGCCTTCAGCAGGCAGTTCTTTCTTTAAATATGCTACCATTAGATGCCACAGTGAGTTTAGGCTCTGTACCTGTATGGTAAATGTCAGCTTTGCTGCTTGGGGAGAGGGGAACAGCCGGCACTGAGGGACGTGACCTTGAAAGAATAAAATACTACGGCTACAACTGTGCCGAGACTGAATTTTGATACTGTGGCTGTGCAAACAGATCCACTTTGCTGACCACTGCATGAGAGCACTGTGCTATCACTTCAGCTGATCTACCACTCTCTCACGCTGTGCATCACTGCATGTCGCAGTTTTCTTCCATCAGTGCGCAATGGATATTCAAGCATACTGCTGTTAAGGCGCATCAGCAGTCCCAAAATTTTATACTATGCTACTACTAAGGGTCCCAGCTAGAAATGTTGCCAATTTTCGCCCGAAGCTCTAGCTTCGAAACAAAAGCGAAATGAAACGCGCCGCATTACCGCACATACTTTGCATTTGGCCGACTTACCTATATCGGGTGCAATTTCTTTTCTCTCAAGGTGCCCGACAAAATGAACCAGCTACATGCCTCTCCCTTCCTAAAAGCCCAGTGGAACCTCTCAACTGCAAACAAGGCTCGACTTGTAGTATGTGAAATTAAATTTTTTTGTTTCAGCAAGTTCTGCCATTTTACACTCATATCTACCCTCTGTGCTGAGATAAATCCTTTGCCCTTTTTCATGCATGCAGGAAAGCTGCTTCAGCATAGCTGCCCAGTACGAGTGCCTCTTCAGTCACAAATAAGTCTCAGTAAATGTTACTGACGGTGCCAGCTTCATCCAGCACAACAGACACCAGAGCTCACCTGGTACAGTTGACAGACCAGCAGGCAGGTGACCCAGGCGCTGTGCAGGAGCGTGTTGAACGCCACCCAGCTGATCCAACCGCTCTCCGAGAGGGCAGCCCACAGAGTGCGCTCATGGGTCTCCTTGTTCTCACTCAGCCGCACACTCCAGACTGGGAGGGTGGAGAACAGGGTAACACAGTTGCGTCTACATTGTGAATGGTCTGCTGGTACCTTGAACATGCCCAATCAGCCAAGAAATCAAAACAAGGCATTAAAGACAGAGCCATCGAAGGTGTGCAGTTCTCTTTCGCCTGACAGCGTTCTGCTGATTATGTTTACAAGCAACAGTGTTTGGTGCTCCTCACATGAGAAATACGCATCTCCCACACTACTGCTGGTTTCATTTTTTTGTCGGTTGTGCCAATCACGTGTCTGTTTTTATGTACGATAAGAATTTTGCTTAATTTATTTCAGTGCAGAAAAAATAACAGTTTATTTCAAATTTTTACCGTAATCATCATCACACTGTGCTCACTGTGATGGCTGCTGACAAATTACAATGATATCTAAAATTTCATATTGTGATTGTTAGTACTACGAATCGAAAAGTTTCAGTAGTGCTGCACACCCAAAGGCTGCCTGTGCTGTATTAAACATCCCATGACATGAAGAGCACAAGATTGCAATGTGAAATAAACAGCATTAATATATGATAAAATACTCTTCAAAACAACTTCTTCAGCATCATACCTCACAAATCTGTCCATTAACCTGATCATATTTCTCTCATTAAAGACTGCCAATGCAGGTTTCAACTTTACCTGGTCGTGTAATGGTAGTAACTGCATAGAATGTCAAAATATGCACACCTTGGCCATGAAACAATGTCCACACAAAGCTGTAAGTAAGAGGTGTACCCTACACCAAAGCAACAGCACTTAGTACGACGTCTGACTACTGTGCCAGAGTACCCCTGTTCAATCCCGACCGCTGTTGGCTGCCTTTCGTTTCGAAGGGGTCCATGTGCTGTGCCATGTCAGAGCATGTTAAAGATCCCCAGGTGGTCGAAATTACTCCCTAGCCCTCCACTAGGGCTCCACTTTCTCTCTTTCCACTTTCACTTTCACTTCCACCTTCCTCTATTTCCTTATGGTGTGGTTCAGGTGTCCATAGAGCCAAGTGTGACAGATACTGTGCCTTTCTTTTCTTGTGAACCAATTATTATTACTAATTATTATTATTCAGTAAAATCACAAACTACATGGTCTCATATGACCTATCCTTGACAGTGCTTACTCCCACGCTTATGCAGCCCCTTTCACTAAGAACACAATAAAATGATTGCAACCCTGTAGTTTGCCAGTGTGCGCACCTTGCTTTGAGCCAGGGGTATCTATAAAAGCAACATTGATGTATTTTAACCCAGTTAAAGGAAGTTCAACATCCTTACTAAAGTCCCTTTCATCCCAACCCCTGGATCAAGGTCAAGGCACTGATGGCGAAATGCCCAGTGTTTGGAGAGCATGCACCTAAACAATTGCAGAAAAAAAATATTTGCAGGCTAGCCCGCCTTACATCTAGATTAACACACTACAGAAATGCACGCGTGTTGCTTGAAGTTATGATTCCATGCATATGCAATGAACCACACGAAGAAGGTTGTAAGGTGGCACTAAAGAAACCTTTGTGTACTGTTTTCATCACGCCACTTGTAAGCACCCTGTGGAAGCAGCCGCCTGTTATCATCTTGATGCAAGCATTTGTTCCTGGCTTGTTTCACTATCCAATCGTTTCATATGTCACACACGGGGTACGTCTCGTGGATGCATGTAGTGAGGATGATATACCATTGGCAGAGGCATATTTATAGACATTTTGTCCATGAGGCGAGGCAACCAGGTATATAGGAACAATCCCAGAAGAACACAGACAAAGCCGTAGCAAACGCTTGCAAGTGCAAGCAAGAACACAAGCAAGAGAGGCTGCAAAAGCACGTTCGAACACAAAAAATAATGCATCACAAAGAAAAACGCTCTGCGCAATTCGTAACGAAAAGGAAATGTTTCAAGGAGTTTCTTTTTGGTCATTTTGCAAGGATATTGTGCAGACATTTTTAAATGAATAAAATTTTTCTCGCGTATGGCATCTCAGATGTGACTGTGCTGTGAGGTTCCTCCCATTTGCATCACACATTTACTAGGTTCCCCACTCATTCAGCTTGAACCAACGAGAACTTATGGCCTACGGGTGGCATGCCTGTCATCTCGCTACATGAAGCTCTTGGGCTTCAATTCCTCCCTTCACCTAAATTAGCCCAATTTTCTTTGCAGCTCAATTACCTTCCTCTGGCGACAGGAACTTCCCTGAAAAATTTGGCATCAATCCAAATATTTCTGACTTGTTCCTGAACTTATACAGCCCAGATGACACAGGCATTTTCCTCACGATATGGACGGACAGACAGATGGACAAAGGAAGGTGGTAATGTAGCCATTAAATGCATTCCTGCATTAATTTCTAAATCCTATTTCTGCAGGATCTACTACCCCAGTCAGCATCAGTCAACGCTGCAGAGACGGACAAAGAAGGGTGCACTTACACGAGAAGCAGCCGTACCAAGACCATCCCAACATGACCAGAAGGAAGATCAAATAGTTGACAAAGTAGACATGATTCCCAGCTCCTGTACAAGGGACACAAAAGCAATGGCAGGGTTCCTCAGGAAGCGAAAGGCACCAAGATTGAGAAAGGTTACGCCCAGAAAAAAAAAAGGCAAAGTTAGGCCTTACATCTGCTACTGCAGGTCTAGATCAGCATTAACTAGGATTGCTTCGAAATTAAAATACTTATGCTTGCTGTCAGCGCAATAAAAACTGCAGTCACTACAGTCCTCACTGCGAATCAAAATCGACCCAAAAGTTTGTGAGGTGTCTGCAGGGACATTGAGGGCAAATTGAAGTTGGCCTATTCTGGTAGACTAATATTGCAGTTGAATGGCGAAAATAATGAAGGCCATAAATACTAGTGGCACAATTTCGGCATTTTATTTAGAGGCTCAGCATCTATTTTGCAAGACTGCACGGCAGAAAGAGAGCCCTTTCCAGAGCATGTTTAGGCTCCCTGAGGCTAATAAACCTCAGGAACGCTGCGCTAAGAGAACGCCTAGCGTGCTAATAAAAACAACCAGGCCTGCTGCACATGAGTGAATTATCAGCAAAGTGCTGCTGGTTTATCTTGATGGTCACATAGTATCTGACACACCTCAGCAGTAAACACTACATACTAACAACACCACCTCTATTGCACTGCAGTTAACCCATGTCTTTGCAAAAAATTCCTTCTGCCTTTGACTCTCATTTTTTAAGTTCATTTTGTTATTTCAATGACAATGCAATGGCCGCTCTCCATAACATAGCCTGTACGAGGGGCACTGTACTTAACTTTTTGAGGCTTTTTGACATAGATGTATGGAAATGATCTTTTGTTTGAAATCTCAAGCTACACTGACAATACATGCCCACTAGAATTTGCTGCCGCCTCCCAGAATTACAAAAGAGCCTTACAAAAGTGTTAGTGCTATCTTCTGACAAAGAAAAACAAAACAAAACAAATTTTCACCTCAGTGCTTCGCACAGCTGAAGGTGATGCACCTGCACAGTTTTGGTTTGTGTATGTGCATTGTCAGGTCTAGCAGATGCACATGAAAGTTGATTTTTTTTACCTTGACTGGCACTCTCCTTGGTTCATTACTACTGATGTTCATAGGGTGCTGTCACACTCTGTTTTGTTTCCTTCAAGCTGTTCACATACCTGGGGAAAGTTGAAGTATGGCCGCTCATGCCATCTTCTCTTCTGCTAGCGACCACTATGGATCTTACAACTTGGATTGCATACAAATTACCAAGTTTGAATCGCAAGGCAGATAGCTTGTCCTTGGACATGAACCTGTGTGCCAGGACTATTCTATAATGAACAAATACTACTGACTATTTTAGCTGTTTTAAATGACGCTGCAACTAAAACAGTGTTCCTGATTTTTTTTTTTCCTTTTTTGCAGCGAAAGCTACACTGCGATAGATTTTCAAGACCTCAGGTGGCGGCAGCTACGTCGTGAAGAGGTGTAGCTATAGTCTCCTCAGCCTGCCATAACATTTGAATTCACGTTACCCCTATGCCACGAGTAAAAGCTGCCAACTCGGGTCGCTCCTTTCATATGGGAGGGTATTATCAAAATCAGCCTGCCAGAACCGTTTGCTTCTCGTTACCCCTATGACACGCAGTCGTAGGTGTAACGACTGCGTGTCATACCCTTAAAGGATGAGCTTAAGTGTCCCCAATAATGTAGCAGGCAAAAAAAGCTTCCGCCGTTGCTTTCGCAATTGAACTAGGGTTAACCAGAGCTAAACCACAACAAGTTTTTTTATTGCTCTTACACCTTTCCCTAAAACCAGAATTAAATATCCGATGCTGGAGGAAAGTTTCTTTTTCTAAAGATATGACCCAAGAGTTAAACCCTGTGGATTTAGTCACCTCTGATGTAAAAGCACAAAGCCTTGTTATGGTTTAAGGTCCCTGAAATGCTATTTGCAGTAATATTCTAATACAAGAAATCCACAGAGGTGGTCCTTATGAGTATTCGAGTCAAATTTGAAAGCTTTGCGTGGGGCGTATAATTTACAAATTATTTTTAAAAAGTGCCCCTGCCGACCGATTGGGGTGACACATCTCCTCGTGCACTACGCGCAAACCTCCCATGTGACGTCTTTGGACGCTCCCAAGTCATTCAGGAGGGCCGGAGTGGGATGGGGCGCCGTCGCGACTTGTTTACATCTTTTCTTTTGTTGCGCGCCGACGTAAGCAGAGTTGAGGGGGAGAGGAGGCGCATCATTTTCGGTCGCCCATATCTTCAGTGCAACTAAAGGTAGCGTAAAATTTTTTCGTTGCGATAACGACTCACAAGATACTTATTGCTCTTTTGCATGATCTGGTTTTCGTAAATAGCTTTTCGTGGGCGCATCACATTAGTTTAAACGCATGTAAAACACATGCTTGCACATGTTGGTAAAGTCAAAGGCAGAACCGATAAAGTAACACAAGGACACATGGACAAAGTGTTTTCTTCTCACCAACACAGTTGTTGACCCAGGGGCAGTGGTGGTCAAACCGGGCCACGCACAGGTTGCACACAGAGCAGTGCTTAGACCGCAGAGGCCTGCGCACCAGGCAGGTGCTGCAGAACACGGCCGGGTCAAAGCCGTCCCGCTCAGCCAACTCCACTATGGTCTGCACAGGCGCCATATGGAGAAGAATCAGTACTGACGACCTTGCAGAGAGCAAAAGTGGACACAAAACACTTTGCACTGTATAGGGTTCCTTCTGAGAGAGATTCCATGAGGTGGCCATTTGTCTAAAGAGGATGGGGGGAAAGAGAAGTGCTTTTATTCTTAGGTTTGGTCTAGAAATCTGGGCTTCTTACAAATGTGAAAATTATGTAGGGAGAGTACAATTTCATTGTAAAAAATTGTGGGGGTTTAAGTGTGACATGAACCTTGTGATATGAGCGAAAGCTGAGTTAAGCATTGTTACACATGGATTCACAGTTTGAATTAAGGGGACGATCAAGCTTCCCCTTTAGAGTAGCCGCTTTTTCAATTAACATTTTTTTTTCTTTTTTGGTCACAGGAAAGGAAAGGCACAGTATCTGTCAAGCTTCTCTAGAAACCGCGCCTTAAGGGGAGGGAGGAAAGTGGGAGTGAAAGTGGAAAGAGTGAAGGAGATCTCATAGCGGAGGCCTCCGGATTAATTTTGGACACCTGGGGGCCTTTAACGTTTGCTTCATCGCCCAGCCCAGAGACACTGCCTCTCCGTTTTGCCCCCGTTGAAATGCAGCCACTGCCAGTAATAATTTTCCTAATAATAATTGGTTCACAGGAAAAGAACGGCACAGTATCTGCCGCACTTGTCCTGTGGACACCGGAACCCTGCCATAAAGGAAGGGAGGAAGGTGGGAGTGAAAGCGGATAACCAGGTCAAGGTCGCACCACCTTTTTACAGGTCAAGAGGCCGGACAGGTTCACCTTAGGTGATACATTGCGCAGTAAAGCTTTTGCTTCAAAACTATGATAATAAGAGCAGTTCCTTGCTAGTATTAGGCTCTGTACAGAACTGAACAGAAAAAAATATATATATGCATATGTCCTGCGTGTAAAAAACATCTTGAATGTTGTGCAATGGTTCTCAACATTTTCTAGAGCAGCCATCTGCAAGGCAGCAGCCAGGAGGGAGACCAGCTACGACACATAGGCACTCCTGCACTGTTGTTACGCATGCTTTGATATTCTGATCAATCAAAGTCGGGAAACTCATCTAAGCCAAAAGGAACACAAAAAAATGTGAATGAGAGAAACAAAATCCTCGAAGCGAACAAGCACCACGGCATCTTGTTCATCAGTGACTACACAGAGGAAGTGCGAGCAGCCTCTGCTTTATCATTCTCATGAGGTCCAGAAATGCACTATCAGAAAAGGCCTCTAGTGATGCAAAAAGTTATGCAACCTTCGCATTTCTTCACTCGTTGACAAAATACAATAGACCGCCGTCTTCGCAGACAAGTTGAACATGTAAATTAAGTTGAAACTACTAAGGTAGTCATGCATATCAATCACAAGCTGAGTGTTCATTGTGGTATAAATTGTACATGAACCAGCAATGTGAGCATCCATAACATCCTGCAGGTTTCTGGGTACACAGTGCGTAAGAAATAAACGAGGCTACCGCTTGTCCCCAGCAAGTTTCATAACCCATCATTTGTAGTCGGAACATAACATCTACCACTGTTCATTCTGTACTAAAAAAAAAGAGAGAGTGGAAGCAAACACCTTGGCACTCAAAACAGGAGCAGTGGAACAGACAAAACCGCTCTTTGTGTGAAATTGACCGCATACATGCACCACTATGAAAAAAGGAAAAGATTTCTTTTTATTTAGTGTCAAAATAATGGTACTTTATTTGAAAAAAACAAAAACAAAAAACAGTTAAAAAACATCTCAGATGCTCTCAACTCGAACATTTTACGTATGTTTTATTATAGCGTTTATTGCCTCAGGACAGCAAAGAATTTGCAGAAGGAAAAAAGGGGGTACTATTCAATGAACAAAAAAGGTTGGCGAATCTAATAAAGACCAAGAAGGAACGACAATATGCCACATGCACCTAAGCAGTATATGATGACGGGTGGCGAGAGAGCATATGTGCAAAGTCACCAGCACCTAATCGACTCCTGAGAGCTTCTCTGAAAAGCGCATTGTTGGCCGCGTGACACGGTGACAACTCCATTAAGGAGGAACTCCTTGACGGTCCTTTTTGGGAAGGAAGTTTTTGAGAGAGTTGTGAATGTCTGTGTAGCACAGGTATAAATTATGTAACAGGATGTACAACATCCAAGTCTCAATTATCACAAGCCAATTTCCAAGAAAACTGATGCCGAATGACAACTGATGAGGAGGAATAAAAAAAAAAAAAGAAAAGTGGCTCCTTTGCTTACCCTAAACTTTTGTTCTGTGTTGGCGCTGATAATGCCGGGGTCTGCCCGCCACGACTTGTAAAACGAGTAGAACAGCGGCACAGACGAGATCGCAAAGCCAGCATTCACCCAGAAAGTGCCGACATCTTCAATCACAAGTCAAGGGTCGGCAGACAAAAAGTGGACAAAAAGGAAAAGACAAGCCACATTATCTACAGAACAGCTCAACCCTTATTTCGCAAGATATGAGTCCACAATGGAAATGCCACTGCGGTTTGAGGAAGCCTCGCTGAAGGTTCTGGTTGTCATAAATGCAAAACTTTACGACGCAAGCATGTGACAATGTGTAACCACTTCCTTCAGCAGCCTTCTTCACTTGGCAAATCTGCTGCGTATGCCTCGAAAAGCAGTGAACAATGCTTTTTTTTTTCTGAATGCACTTGTATGGCCAAGGGGCAAGAAAAGAAGGCAAAACAGTTGCAATAATGACAAGGATACAAGGCCATAAATCTGTCACCCACGTGATGTACATCCAGAACTTTGTGGCAAGGTACACAGCCATAGGGAGGACATTCAAGATGCGCTCATCAAATAATAACCTGGAAGAAAGGGGAGAACAAATGATTACGAGAACCAACAAAAGAACTAACAATCAAGTCAGATGTGAAAAAAAGAAAAGAATCTCAAGTTGTGCCGATAAGATGTATGTGATATGCTGCGGGTTGTACCTACAGACCCTATATTAGTGTACGCAAAACAAGAAACAATGCTTTACACTGACACTCTCTCATTAAAGAATTTGTCTGCACCCTCCTAGCATCATACTCACAACATACTTTAACTGGTATTATATGCACTCCACTTAATTTCACAAAATAGCTGGACAGCCTCTTCCACATTATGGTGCTTTTCAGACTAAAAAAACCATTTTGAAAAAAATAGAGATATGGTGACGTCACAACCATCATTAGACGGTTGAAACTAAAACCGAAATTCCACCAGAAAAAAAAAACTTTAAAAATTATCGAGCTGGCGTAGGCATCTCCAAGTCATGACTAAGGTATGCTATTTTCTTGCATATTGTTCTCAAAAAAAAAAAAAAAAAAAAGAAAGAAAAAAAAATCTTGCACGCAAATCAACGCCCACAATCTCCACATAGACGGCAACAGCACCGTGGACATTTATGCAAAAGCAATAACACAGGTTGTTGAGACAATTGCAGGGGTGGAAGCAGGCTCAAGCATTTTGGAGCAGCTTTGGAGCAATGAAACAAGAGTTTTAGAGCATTTGAATTGTTTTGGAGCAGGTTTCTAAGGTCAAATGCCTCTGATAATTGTAGTAATTGTAGTTTTCTCTTTCTGACAGAAAATATGAACTGTCCAATCTGATTCCTTTTTATGCAAGTTCAATGCCTCTCCAACTTTTCACTCATTTCTGACAAGACAAACGGCCAACAACTTGAACAGACTAGCAGCAAACGTAACGTGAACATCTAGTGTGACCTAAACCATTTGCCTATTCTGACTTGACAGATTCAAATGTTGAGTTTACCACTTCAATGCACTCAAGCAATGCCACTAATTTGGAGCTCAAATTAATTGGAATGACATTTTTGCTCTGTATCTTGTGCATATCCTTTTTGATCCTATGCCTGTGCTGATAAATTCCTGAGCAGTGGTTAGTAGTGCCTTCAGGAAATATAGATGGCACTGAAGGGTAGCCTTTTCATCATTTAGCATTTTTACTTCACTACCTCCTGCCAATAGTTCTATCATTTTCTGCTTGATCAATGCTGGGGCTCATTTTTAAAATCTTGGCAATAGGCCCTGTATGGCTTTCCAACACTCTTGAGAAGCTTCCTAGTGAGTGACATCTTCGGAGTACCAACACTAAACGATTCAAGTATGATTTTGTCTACCGTAGGCCCGACAAGCTTGTTACTGACAAATGAGCTCGATGAGTGCCTGCTTGTTCTTAGAGCAGTGCCATTAGAATAACTCATGCGGTTTTTCCAGCCAGAAAAGTATCCTTCCAAACGGCTCACAGCAGTTTTTGCCTATCTACTTCACTTGCTGCTCTCGCTTCTCTCTCCACCAGCGATTCAAAAGGCTGAGAGGTGGTATTACATCACATGCACAGTGCATTTTTTTTTTTTTGCAATTATCTCGAATCGCCAGTGGCTCATACTAAATTTACTTGCGAACAAATATTTATTATGCCTCATGCTTCTTTCTCTTACGAAAATTTCATTTGTATTAAGCTCTTTGCCACTGGTGAAAAGACATTGTTCTCGTGCTCTGCTACATTTAATGGCAGAACATCAAAACAGCCAGTTTGGAGCAGTTTTGGAGCAATATTGCGGTTTGGAGCAGGGTGGAAGCAGGGAAAGCAATTTGGAGCAGAATGGAGCAAATGGAGCAGCACTTCCACCCCTGCGATTGGCGTTTTCAAGCACAGAGCACAGAAGCCTTTTGTCATAATGTTTTTCGCTGCACTGCAGAAGCACATGGTATCTGACTAAAAATATCTATACAGGGCATAATGTGACCAGCCTTGTACGTTACAGAAAATAAGTAACCAATTGCAAATACAATTAACACATTTCAAAACTGACTAGCGCAGTCAGTTAACAGCCCCAGAAAAGTAACCGACATTTGCAGAACAGTAATTGGTTACTTTAATTTATAATCGATTACTGAGTCACTTTTGGTCGAACTTTATTGCCATAACACAAACTCGCTCAAACTACAATAAACTAGTGCGGCTTGCTTGAACTTTTTTTGCATGCAGCTGATTTTCAACAGGAGTTGTTTTCCAAAGCTATCATCACAAATTTTGCAACGTTTCCTTGTGAAGGCATCAGCTGCTAAACTGAACACTACTACATGTAAGCGCTAAAGAATGGAGTGGTAATATACCATTTGAGCATCTGAACCCAGAGACAAATCCCAAAACCTGGCCATGGTGTCCGCTTCTCGACGGAGGTGAAAAGCAGGGCGCCCATGTATTGTGCGACATCAGTGCAGATTAAAAGACACCAGGTGGTCAAAATTTGCCTAGCCCTCCACTTACAGCATCTCTCATAGCCTGAATTTGTTTGGGATGTTAAGCACTATAAACCAAACCAAACACCTCCTGTAAAACTCCGCGCTTCATCGCTGGTGCTGTGAAAGGGCACTGCAGATAAGGTCGCTAAAAAGCTGAAAAATCATGTCGTTTCTTCTTTTTTTTTTTTGAATGGCAGAAGTGGCTTTTCGTATGGAAACATAGCAAGGCTGCTTGAATCCTTCAGAAGAAAGCTGGTGGAGCTCCTGACATCGTCCTTCACTAGACAGCCATTTTCTCTCAGGTCGAAGAATTGCAACAATAGCCAGCAAAAGCTACACGAAGAGTGGAGACAGCGGAGAATGCAACCTGCCAGGCAGCCATGCGCACCGTCTTGCAGACTAACAGTCTGATGCAATCAGATCCCCACAGATACTTCGCACCTTGTAGGCTTTTCTGCGCTGACTGGTAACCAATAACCAAAAAATATTAATAGAATGACCTGAAATGTTACTGTCTAAAAAGTAATTAATTGATTACAAAATTACTCAACAATGTACAAGTAATCAATTACGTACAACTCTGAAGTGAACTAAGATCTCTCAACGGGAATAAGATTGTAGAACCTCACTATAGTAAACTCTGATATATAGTAAAAACTTGGATAAAGTAAAATGTAAAATAAAGCTGAAATCCAAGTTCATCTGCCATAGATAACTGTGCATTCTTTTCCTGCTTACAGTAAAGACATTTTAATAAGTTTTCTGGAGACAGTGACATACTTTTCACGAAATAACATCGCGGCATGTGTGTAGCGAGGCAGATTTTTCTTTTTTGAAGAAAAACAAAAATAAAATGAAATGGCACTTTCTTTTTTTTTTTAGATGGCTTTACCACCAGGTTTATCAACTTGAGGAGAAGCCAGCTTTACGAGGGCCTTGGAGCTTTGAGGCAAAGCATACAGCGTGTCGGAGAAAAAAATAAAAGTGAAGCTGGCTACGAACATGGAAAGAAGGCGATGTGAACTGTTGAGAAAGTAAAAGAGAGCAAAAGTGCACCGAGAAGTAGGGAAGTGAAGAAACAGTCAAAAGTTTGCAGCATTTGGCAACGCAAAGCACAGCAGTGAAAAGAAGTGGAATTGTGGCTCATGCTGTTTTGATGCGCTTGACTGTGTCGGGCGCATTTCTCAAATATTGCTTCTTAAATGACAGAAACAGCAGAAGGCGATGCTGTTGTTCGTGCAATGTTTGGTTTTCACACAAAATCATCAAAGACACTTTGCATTTGAAGCCATGTTGCATTAATGTTAAAGCTGTACTTCCACAAGATGTAAACATAATATATGACAATTGAAAAAAAAAAAATCAAATTAAGAGACAGTAACAGAAGAATGGAAGGTATTTAAAAGTGTTTGTTCTTTAAACCAACAAGATGTGTTTAGTAAGTAGCGCCATTTAATTACCAGACAGCCTCTTCAGGACCATGCTATAACCAATAACTAATATAGTAAAGGTTTTTGCCGGACCGAGTGTCTACTACAGAGGTGTTCTACTGTAAAAGTGAGCAACGATGAAAAAACAGCCTTCTAATGAAAAGCTTTGAGATCACTGTGGCAGCCCACATTAGAGAAATGCGAAAATATCTTTATCACTAATTCTGCTATCATTAATTTTTTCAACACTAATTTCCTTGTCACTAATTTCCTTATCACTAAATTTCTTAAAACTGATTTCCTTATCACTAATTTTCTCCTCAGTACTTTTGTCATCACTAATTTTATCTTTACTAATTTCCTTATCACAAACTTCTGTATTACTAATTTTTCTCTTTACAACATACTACTTTGCCTCACTAAACTGTTTCTAATTATGACATAACTACTACATCACACTAAGTTGTTTTTCATTACGACATACTACTACACTACACTAATGGTCTCTCATTACTCATTCAACGTTCGTATACGCAGTCGTGGCATCACTTTTTGTGTCCATGATTTGGCTTCATCAACATAGCCTATTAAAGCTTTAGCATTAATAACAGCTTTTTACCATCACCACTACCAATACATAATAACACTGCAATTCAACCTTAAGTGACAACACATCTTTCCTTACAGCAAAACAGCTATAATATGTGCCTAACACACAGCTAGGTGGTTCTTGTTTTGTCGTATGACTGTAGGTTTCAAAAGCGTGCATCTCTTGTGGTCAAGGACTCAAGCAGATATGGTAGAATACCACTTGAACAAGCGTCATTTAAACGAAGCATTCAGTTGTACTAACTTTTTTAAATCCCTCCCTCGAAGCTAAATTGAACGCTATGTAAACGCCCTTCACTTGAATGAAATTCAGTATATTGCTCATTTCAATTCTTCGAACATTTTCAACAAGCACAACCAGCACCTTTTGTTTCATTCTTTTTTTTTTTAAGTTGAGAACCACACTTCATTACCACGTGACAAAAACTGCCATCATTTAGCTTTAAACTGAACTGCCTATCCAAAGAGGCTCGTAGCCAGCAGAAACCATAGCTGCCTTTACACGCTCAATTGGCTTCACAGCCATAGCCACCCATAGCCAGAGCTTCAGCCCTACTAGGCCTTTAGGCTCCAAGAAAGGCGTACATATGCATGCTGGTTAACCATGATCTGTTTGGAGAAACTGAAGGCCTTTGCTGCCCGGCAAACCTTTCTGCTGGACTATGTTCATGTTCACGAGAGCTTGAACACGGTGACCAAGTTCACTGCAGTCCTAAGTTCATAAGTGCTGCGAAAGGTTACTGCCCTCTTCGATTGCAAATGAGCGCAGTGACAAATAAATGAGTTGAGATATGATTTGAACCCCCGACGAAACAAGCTCCCACACATTTACTTTCGTTCAGCAAACTTTCACTTTAACAAGGTCCCTTGAAGTTTGTTCAAGTGATGCTTCACTTTACAACCTCATAAACCAAAGTGGCATCAGCCTTCTCCAATCTACGAGTACAATGCACTGCATGGAAAGTTAGACAACTATATTTCGGCTACGCTGCCGAAGGTTCCGGCATTTGCATGTGCTACGCACCTCTGCTGAACATAAAACAGAGTGGGTGGATCTGGTGGAATAGATCTCAAAAGAGAACTGAGAGGACAGCATCGGCTCACTTGGAAAGGAACATGGTGACGAGGCCCATGATGAACAGTAGGCCGAACTTGACTAGATAAGATTCGTGGCTGTCGAGAACAAGGCCCACAGCGTAGAAGGCCACAAACGGAGAGCTAAACATGGCCCAATATTTCAACGTCTGAAAGGAAAAGCATGCACAGCATTCAAGTGAGCGCACGGTACAAAAAAAAAATGTAACATCTCACAACTTGGGCATGCTGCAAGCACGAAATTTTAAAACATGACAGCTTAGAAGCTACATGCATTTTAAAGTTGCACACCTAAACTAAGTTTCGAATTAAACAGCAGACTACGACCACAAAAGTCTTGCATGCTCGAGAGATGTCTACTCTGAGCACAAGTTGAAGAAGACCATTAAACTAAACTACACTGAACTAAACTAGATTAGACTAGATTAAAGCAAGGATAGCTGCAGATGGGAGCCTATAATGGTGTCGCATCACATCCTCAAAGACAGTGCCCAAGTGGCCCCCATAATTTTTTTTTCTGTTTAGTACCATTCAGGTAAAACACACATTAAGTGCCATTGCATCACTAGCCAAATGAAGCCTTCTGTGGGTGACCTACTTTATCAAATATATTCTGCAGGCTACTAATATATTTGCAGGCAACTAATATTACAGTGCACTCACAGGAGAATTAAAAGTCCTAACCCATTCCACAGCTCAATTAAAGCACCTATACACACACACACACACACGAAAATAAATAGGCCAAAAGTTCTCACATCTTCAAAATTTATTTCAGAAACTTCCAAAGTTACTGACACTGCATCACATATCATAAGAGAAGACAATGGAAGACTCCAACACAGGCTTCAAGCACTGCCACCAAACCATGCTTTTAAGCTTGTCGCACATAAATAATAGCACTCAGGCTGGATATGACTGCATGAATGCCTTTTTGAAGTGCATGCTGACAGATCGGGCATACAAGCATACCGAGTGTCAGTCTATTCTAGGATCCATTGTTGTTGTTTTTTTTTTTTGTTGTTTTGTTTTTTAGTGGGCATCAACACCAATTACCTTTCTTCCCTCGTGGCCTTTGCTACATGACGGGTGAAAAATGTAGCAGTAAAATCAAAACTCCGAGTTTCAAGAAACGGATGCCAATGCCAAAAAACTGAACAACGCTCAATGTCTTTTCGTGGCAGCGCATGTCAATGTAACACATGTCCCATTTGAGGGACTTACAATATGAGCATGCTAGCGGCAAAAGAAATGTTTAAAAAAAGATCTTACCTTGTCCCGCACAATGCGGACCAGGAAGTTTCCACGCGCGCCATCTCGGGCTGCCTCAGCCTCTAGGAGGCGTTCCTCGATCCAAACTGACTTGAGCTTCTCAGCCATCATGCGCGGTGTGTCTCCCTGTAAAGTTAAGCAGGCACACATTTTTTTCGCATTTTATTTTGCTAGTCTTTCAGCTTCAGAAGCGCCAGGTAAGATGCAATGCATACCAGCTACGAGCAACTGCCATAGAAGTAAAGCTTCTTGCACCCGATTCTTGCTACTAAGAATATGCCAGTTAAGGTGTGCACAAGCTAAGCTCTCTGATTTCAAGCTTTCTATTTTCTCTAGCTAAGCTATGCACTAACTTGACAGTCTCATTTCTGCTTTTTCACTTCCCATTCAGTTTTGTGTGTTGTTGTTGTGTTGTGTTGGGATTTTTGGCGCATAAGCAATTGAGTTTTGGCTTCTTTCGTCAAATAAGGTTACATTTTCATCCAGAACAGCCACTTTTGTTACATCATCTTTTTTTCTCCGTTCTTATAAAACTGAAGGATGCAGCCAAGCAACCTACATACCTGAGCATTTTTTGCAGAGAGATCTGAGCCAGCCTTAATGAGAAGCGAGACAGCACTGCTATTGCGGACGTACACAGCCCAATGTAATGGTGTGTTCCGGTGAAAATTATCACACATGGTGAGACTGGCACCCAACGTAATGAGAAGACGGGAAGGGTCATTCCTGGTTGATACAAGAAAGAAGGAAGAAACATGGATAGGAGTTAAGGTTACTGTATTTCACGAGCGCTATTATATGCTGTAAAGGTTGTGAGGGTGAATTTATAGAATACAGTCGAGCCTACTAACAACAGCAACAGCTATAACAAATGCTCGCTTATCATGAACAAGAGCGGAACTACCATCCACATATCTATAATGACCAAAGAACCACGGCACTGCATATCAATTAAAATGAACACCCGTGACCTCACCACTCGGTTATAACGACCAAGGAGGCATGTAAACTTGTACCCGCAACCAAAAAATGTGCCTACCTGCTCCCGTGATGACCACCCAGAAAAAAGTGCCAAGCCTTCCTCCTCGAAAAGGAGGTGGGCAATAAACTTCAGTTAGCAGCTGCTGCACAAGCACGCGTTGACATCCAGTGCATGCGAGTGTATCAGCTGAGAAAAGTGCGTAAAGTCAAACTAAAATCGTGGTAAATGCGAGACAGGGGCGGCATTGAAAGAGAAACTCTTGCATGCAGGCTGTGGTCAATGAGTGACGGCGGTCTGAGATGTTGCAATACAAGTCAAAAGTTATGCCTTGCTGGCATTCTCGGTCACACTGATGTGCCGTCAGCCCAATCCAATCTCCGCATTCTGCGATGCTGGTACGCACAGGCAATGCATCACTGCTGCAGCACTTTAGAAATGGTTGACTCATACGTTCTGAGTAAGATATGCTCCCATAGTTCAATTGCTGCATCATAACAACTGCACAAGGATGCAGAGAAGGTTCTCGAACTACCGCCAGTTGATACCAATGGCTCAGGCGCTATATGTATCACCGCGTCCTTTGAGCAGCTCATTTACAAAAACAGGATCGGTCAAGGGTAGCACGCTGAAGCTTAGACAGCGGCTTGATTGGGTGTGGCTTAAAGTAATAGATGTACACAGTGGACGCATTGAAGAAATACATGCCAATTCTATTTAACTTGACTAACAAGTCTGCTTATAACAAACTTTGTATAAAAGGAATGCAGCCCACGTAACTGTTGAGTTCGTTATAAGTTATAAGCCCTCCACCATGGCACCCCTAATAGCCTGAGCCGCTTTGGGCGTTAAATCCAATAAACCAAACCAAGCCATTAATTTTCCTCTATTTCACATTTCAATGCTATATCCCTGCTGTAGAAGCTGCAGGTAGGTGTGCTCCATGAGTAGACACTAAATAGCAAGTATGGTTGCAGGCACTTGGTACGATGGTTAAAAGGTTTCCCTCACAAAATTAGGTGACTCATCACTCCAATGATTCCCACCACAGTGCATATGGTAAAGACAGCAGTGAAGATAAGGATTAAAAAGAAAACCAAATGGCTGCTTCTGTCACTCAGCTAAATACTGCATCAGTGCATAGATTTGTAGCAGTTAATGGTAAAAGCTGCTTGCTGCTTTCCTGACACCAGTTTAGGGTCCATGCCAGCAGATAAGTTCAGTCCATGAAAAAGGAAAAAGAAGGTTGCTTAAAATGCTGAAGTAAGGCTTCGCACTCACGTCATGACCCTATAGGCAGACCACATAAGAGGAGTCATGCCATTTCCGTCCGTCTGGTTCACAGGCACTCCCTTGGCCACAAGGTAGGCAACAATGGCTGTGTGGCCTGATTGGGCAGCCAGGTGGATGGAGGTGACCCCTTAGACAATGAAGAAGGTTTTTTATTTCAAGTTTTCAGAATGTACTTTCAATGCCTACTTGTCACAAATATGATCCCAATAGTTAAGAAACTATACTTACCTTCACCATCTACCAACGATGGGTCAGCACCATGCCGCATGAGAAGCACGACCATGCTTAGATGCCCCTGCCTGGGGGGAAAAAAAAAAGAAAAGAAAAGGAAGTGCGATTTGGTACCTGTTTTACACAAGCAGTCGCAGAGTTTGGAAAAGGTGGCTGTAATGCTCCACCTGCACAATCACTTGGCAAACACTGATAGATTTCAACCAGTAGAAAGATTAGCGATGGTATTTTATTATTGGCCAAAAGTCTGTCCCTGTCCACAATCACATTATTAATCAATAATATTTAACTACACAAGCAAACAGAGCTCTGGTGTAATTTGTCACTAACAGGGTGCAAATTCCACCAACTGGGAAAAAAAGGGTAATAAACGTGGAGTGAGAAAACATTTGACCCACTGAGTAAGAACTGAGCTGAACCCACTGAGCTTTGCTTGCAGCACTGAGAAAACTCCCTTGGTGTGTCACCATAAAAGATGATGGATTGTTTCACTGTCTTTCTTACAGATCTCTCAGAATATGTAACTAAAGGTGAAAGCCATAAAAGGCCCATTACCATACAGCACTTCTGTGTGAAATTTCAAGTCACACGAAACAGCAGTTCCTGCTTTTTCTTTTCCCTATTCTCTCTTCCATTTTATTCTTTTCTCCTTTCCAAGCAGAGAGTAGTAGGCCAAATATTCATCTTTACAGCCAACCTCCAATAAACTCAAGCAGGAGAAGCATTTATGCCTTTCACTGCTAGCAGTGCGACTGGCAGCCACAGTGCTCGACATCAATATGGCATCCAGAGGTAAAGTAGAACATACCGAGTCGCCCAGTGCAAAGGTGTGGAGCGCAGTTCCCCACCTATGGCATCCAGCACAGCACCTTTGGCAATGAAATAAGTGGCAACGTCATGACGGTTGTTGATGGCTGCCCAGTGCAGCAGTGTCACATCCTCTGCGTCTCGCCGGTTCACATCGTAGCCTTCCACTTCGACCAGGTAGCGGACTCTTTCCAGCACCCCATATCTGCAAGAAAGCAATGGACCACAGATCAACACATAGAATGGGAGCTGCTACTGAACAATGTTACTGGCTTGCACACTCCTGTTATTTATGGCACGGTGATCAAATACCATCTTGAAGCAGCTCAGTGGCTCAGGTTCTCCGTGTAATACGTAATATTTCGGATGAATAAAACGCGAGTGGAAAAATTCCAACAGAAAAACAAAGGTGCTATAAGAACTGAGAAAAAGACTTACAAGTGTGGTTCATTATGACTTTGGAACGTAGACATTTTTCTACCAAACTGATTGTAAACTATGTAAGTTATCTAATCTCTCTAAATTGAAATCATCTCATTCTACCGCATGCACTTCGATGCTTCCTATACAAACAGTATTAATATAAAGCTTTTCATTTTGTTGCCCTTTCCACACCACTGCGTCACTTTGGAAGATAAAATTAACATATGCTATTGTTAGAGAAGTATCACTAGGCAAAAGAAACAAAAAACACACACACACGCACACATTAAAGAAGCAGCACTAGACAGCAGATCATGCATGAAATTGTGTCACCACATTATTATTTTTATGTACCCACCTATGTACCCATTTATGTATACCTAGCCACATTTACTATTTCGTTTTTTGCTTCCTGAATTCAAACAATGAGACGCACATTTTGTTAAACAAATGTAGAATTAATGAAATGGTTGAAAGTATCTAAGTAATACAACATTACATTAGGTGATATGCATACCAATTGACAGGAGGAAGAAAATGCAATTAGTTGATATAAGGCACATAACAACAGAAAAGACGCACTGTGTAGCCTTTACTATGTCGAATGAGGAGTAGTCCTCTTCTTCCGGTAAGGAGTGCGGTCTCTGAGATGGCGGTTGCCGGCAACCGATATCCCCACCACCGCTGGCAGATGGTCCGCCACCACATGGAACCTAATAGAAAAACATGTTTATATGTCATCTATATGCTTAAATGAAAGTCAAAATTTCGAAAATTGAGAATAAGAATGGATGGCTTTGGGAAGTACAAAGTCTCGGGTCTCAAATATAAAGTTTGTTTTCACATGCTGCCAGGCTCAGTTGTAAGACATAGTTACAATGGCTTAGTAGCCCACACTACACACAAGACAAGACACCCCGACCAACATATCTCTGAATATGGAATGTGAATCTAGCAGTCAGGCTCTGCAGGAGCATTTTTAGCAGACATGCACAGCAAGATCATCGTGGATGCAATTCATTTCCAAGAGATGAAATGGACGTAGAATCAGACAAAACGAACTCTAAGCGGTGTCTGTACCTGAGTACACGCACGTAAACGGCACTTTAAAGCGAAGCCCTTCAAGGCCATGGTAAGACCTGGCAAACTTTCCACTCCTTCATGACCGACAGAAACTGCGACTCGCATCGCGCCGCTTGCTACACGGTATGCAAGGTGTTCTCAACTAGCAGTCTGAGAACCAATGAAGAAAACAAACTGCCCGAAACTTTTTCAGGTGTTCGCTACTACGTTCTACCTATTCTCAGAAGAAAACTGTCTATAGTATTCACTGGTGCAGTATGCTAAGCTAGACTTCACTCTGCCCATGCATAAATTATTCCCACCAAGGAAACAGCTCGCCAGCCGTCAGCAAACCACCGACTACAACAAACTCTTGATAATTTCAGTGAAAGGCATGAAATAAGCATCGAGCGCTGTATATCGAGGCTCTATTAGACGTGTGCTTCAATTAAGTTGGCGTAATCAATAAGCTAGGTGCTAGCTTAAGCTAGGTGAAGCGTGTAATACGCAATCCAGAATTCATTTTAAATGCCAGACTTGTCTTGCGTACCGAGCTAAAATGGGAAAGTAGAAGTGCAGCTTATATCGTAGGACAACGCAGAAAACTAGGAAGAAAGTGACCTTAGGTTCAGTTGTCACGTTTGCATCTGCTGATCAGCGCGCCTTCTGCATGCGTTGTTTTAACGTCGTACCTTGGTGTATGGCATAGTCTCTACACACACATACGTCTAAATTTTTAAACATCTCCGCTCTGTGTTTAGGTTACCACAAATGTTTCACTAAGAGACGATCACGCACGAGAGAGAGTCGTAAGGAAATTGAAGAGGCAAGAGCTAGATGGCGAAAACAAATATCGTGCCTCACATTACCACTATCTTTTGTAAGAAAATTCAGTGAGAGTGCTCGATCGTTTATTACGTCCACTAACGAGAAAAGCTGAAAGCACCTGTCCTGCAGTTGCAGTGTAATAGACCGGAGCGCACGACGGATCCACCTCTCCGTCCATGATAGGGCTTGATGCGCAAACCTGCCGCTAGTCGGCCGCAAAATTTGTTTTGTTTTACACAGTGTTGCTTTACTTTAAGGCTATTACCGCCATAAAAATAGCAACTTGACGCAGTTTTTGAAAAGTATTTAAAATAAAAATATATTGTTTTCAAAAAATAATAAATTGATTTAATAAGTCACATAAAATTGTAAACAATTTATTCTAAATGTTTACGCAACAGTAATGTTGTTGTAGTCAATTCAAGCCAGTCCAAGCCTATCCGAAGACAGTTTTGTAAAGTAAAACAACAACAAAGCACGAGAAGCCGAGTCGAGTCGAGTACTCATCTGCTGCGCGCGGCAAATGTGTGGGACGAGCGTAGCTGGCTGAACGAGTGAGCGGCGCTCCCGTGGACTTGAATCTTCCGACGGCTGACAACAACGACTGCTACAGCGTCGGTAAGCTATCCGAACCTTGCTTGACTTTCGCGGCTTCGCAGTTATGAGCCTTTAAACCGTATGTTAGACATCTTCGTTGCGCGCTGTCCGCTGCATACACGCATCAAAACATTCTCTTGACATGTTCCGGCAGCATCTTTCAGTTTGTCGGGCACGTCAGCGATCAGTGTGTTCTCTCAAGCCGTGCTCGTTTGGACAATTGCAGAGCTTTACGGCAGTTGTTTGAATGTGCGCATTCGATCTCGCGCGGTTATCGATCGGCTGCGTGTCATATACTTGTGAGCTTGGCGTTATTCACGGTTGTCATTTCGAGCCATACGACCTTTTATCTTTTATAATTGCTTCCCTCTCCTGAATGTCGTGTGCTATCGCTGATTGTTTCTTCTTAGCTGACACGTCTTTACTATCGCTTAAAGCACGTTGTCACGGCGTCGCCAGCAACGTAAAGACCGTGTGCCGAGCACGGCTGCGTTGAGGGGCATTTTCAGATCCGGCTTCTCCATTCTGCGTGCTCTACCGACACCCACGCACATATGCTCATCCACCCGGATACCGGCTTTAGTTCATGCTTTGAGAATACCCGTGTATGTACACTTTCGTTGGTGTTGCTTACTAGCAGATGTGGTACGTATACGGTCTGCAAGTCGTAATTGAGGTTAATTTAACTGTTCCCGGGGGTACACACGGTTGTAGCGATACGTTACTCACAGGATTTGGCGCGTTCTCGTTACAAAGAATTGGAAAGAACTCCAGAGCAAGTTCAATTCATGCTCCTTTCGTCCTCTGGATGTAACAAGAAAAAAAAAAAAATCGCTGCCTCTACATTACGCGCTATAGATACCGGTGCTTGTCCATAAAAGAATACAGTTCTCATGTTTCCATGAGAACGGTCATGATGTGTTGGTATTCTTGGGCTATCTTAACGAGGCAAAATTGACTTTACTGTTATATTGCGGCATAGCTTGCTGCTATCATTTCGCGTCTGTTCGCTGGAATGCAGCTCATATGGTCGACGGCATATCGTTTTCATCAAACACCGTGAGAAAACTAAAATGTCATGTTCAATACATTATTAGTCGCTTTTTTCTGAATGCATACCATGTGCTGAATTTTTAATTTCGCCTCATTTATGATAGTGGCCGGCACATGGATCGGAGAACGTCTCACGTTCTTGTCATCCAAGGTATTTCTGTGAGCTCACGCGATCCATTCACTCGCATAAGGAAACGCCCACAGCTTGGTATCGGGACGTCCCGAACGAGAGAGAAAGAAAATAAAATAAAACGATGGTCGTAGAAATTTTTTTCTTTATCCAAGCCAGCGCTCGCACTTGCACGCTCCCTTGACCTTCGAGATATCTTGTCTCAAGCAGCCGGGAGTGCGTGCGCCGCTCACCGTATCGTGAACGGGATTGCCGCGCAGGCGTCGAACGGCATACCTGCGTCATGACGACCTGCGAGATATGCGGCCCGGTAACCTATCAAAATGCGTCTGAAAAAAAAAAAAAAAAAAAAAAATATATATATATATATATATATATATATATATATATATATATATATATATATATATATTTAAAGCATCTGGTGTTCTTGCTTTCCCTCTCTCCCTTACTCGTCCTGCGCGTCCGCTCGCGCATTACATTGGATTCTTTCTTTTATGACGCCGTTGCCGTTTATCTATTCATTTATTTAGTATCTCTTTTTTTTTTTTTTTTTTTTTTTTCTGCTCATGACTTGTTGCCTAGAGCTCTCGTCCTTCGGCGGTTAACTGTGAGCTTGTAGCTAGTGGAGTTCCTATGTGTTTATTTTTATTTTTTTAGAGCGCCTGTCAGCTGCGAGAAGCAAACGCACACTTTCTTGGGCTATATTTTTGGCTTTGTGCAAATTTTCCCGCAGTTTTCAAGTTTGGTGCTCTTTACGCTAGTTCGTAGGCGCTCAAAAATTTTGGAGGAAAGGGAATTTGTTGCGTGGATTGGGGGTAGAGGTAAAAATATACAGGCCTCACGGCCCACCACAAACGGGCTAAAATGTGGTAATGCAGAGTAGGGCATAGCCTATGGTCGACGCTTGGCCAGCATCACGCCGCATTAAACCGTCGTTTGCCGGCATTTCATTAAACTTATACATACAATACGTTGAGACAGTAGCAGTTGGATGGAAAGCTTATACGTTACAAAAATAGCCAGACAGGAGGTCATTGTCGTGTGGCTTACTGTGGGCCGTCGAAAAACACTCCCGTCACGAACCGCCCGTCAACCGGTCCAGACTGGAGCTGATGCGCGTCAATCATCTTTTTTTCCGCCGCGTCTCATTTTGAACCTCCTGCGGTGAAAGCTGGGGGGGGGGGGGGGGGGGGGCGGCGTACTGTTCCCGGAGGCTTCCGCGAACACCTGGCGAACAATAGAGCATAACGTAACTCCGACGATGCTCTCTTTCGTGCAGTAACCAACAACAGACCGGCGTTTGGAAACAATCGCCGTGCCAGCATTTCGCGTTGCATTGGTTGTGTTGCAAGATCAGAAATGAGGACTTCGCGGTAAATAGGAAATATAAAGTCGAAGTTCATACTACGCTTTTCGACTGTATACCGTTTCTTGTAAAATAGGGAGATGGGGTAATTACTACCCACACCTTGGATGAATGCAGATTCGCGCATTAACATGCTCTTGGTAAATTTAAAGGCGCCGAAAACCACGCACACATACAAACAAGCGAAGAAAACGCGACTGAGTGCCGCTCACAACTCTGTGGCGCTCTGTCCCATTTTCTTCGCTTGTGTTTATGTGTGTGCGCGTGGTTTTCGGCGCATTTAAATTTACCGACTAGGCCAACAAGATAGTTTCTCTTGTACCCATACGACGTCAACAGCGCTGCTTCATTGGACTTGGCAGTCACCGCTCAGAGCCCTGTGACGCAGCTATGACGAGTAGCGTGTTAATTTTTTTTTTTTTTTTTGTACCAGGTGTTTCAGGGAAGCCGCCCCTTTTTAAAGTTTTTTTTTTTATTTCTTTTTTCTAGGGGTTGGGGTATGAACACGGTTTCCGCGGCGCCATAATACCAGTGCTGGCTATCATCAGATGAAAAAAAAGAAAAAGGCCAAAGTATCTCTTCCTTGTGGGTAGGGGCACGGCCGGGTTAGGCTGGGGGCAGTGCCTAGATTAGTGGCGTTGGGGGCAGTGCCTAAATAGAGTCACTCTGCCTAGAGTGCGGGTTTTCCGGAAGCGTTCACGAGATAGCCATAATTTCTGGAGCCACGGCGTCGAGGAAAATCTCGTTTTCGTACTTCTAAAAATTGATATGACCACGGCTAACAGTGCTAACGCGGTCGTCGTTTCAGGAGAGCTATACTTCAGAACACGCGAGGACAAAGTAGCGCATTTTAAACCATGACTAACGGCTGGCTACGAGTCACTAAAGGCAATCGGGTGCCTCGCTCTAATTGTGATAAATTTAATTGTATTAGTTAAAGTGCCTGCACCCCGCCGGGGTGGCGCAGTGGTTACGGCGCTCGACTATTGTTCCCAAGGACGCGGGATCGAATTCCGGCCTCGGCGGCAGCTTTTCGATGGAGGCGAAAAAGCAAGGCGCCCGTGTGCTGTGCGATGTCAGTGCACGTTAAAGAACCCCAGGTGGTCGAAATTTCCGGAGTTGCTTTGTGACGTTAAACCCCACAAACCAAACCTAAAGTGCTTGCAAATTAACATCACTGACCCTTTCAATGTCCGCCAACACTGGTATTATGATGCTGTAGGAACCATCCTTATACCTCAAAAAGCCTGTTTTTTTATAAAAGTTATTGGCCGAGTTTCCCTGAAATTCAGTTTTGTGTAGGCTACAGTGGCCCGCTGAGAGGGCCAAACTCACTCGTTTTCCCCCTTGCATTCATGATCTCCGTATGCGCGCACGTTATTTGTCCGTTTGTAAACGCTCCGGTCTCTTTTCCATGCTGGCGGCCACATGTGCCCCTCCCTGCTGTTGCTTATTCATCGCGCTACGCTGGAGTGGAGTGCAGCCCCATTAAATCAGCTCGAGCAGACGGGGGCGAGCTCAGCTAGCGTATTAATATAGTTGCATTAGGAGTGTTGGATGAAAGGCTTACGGAGGGACTTGTTTCGCGAGGCACTTTAGGCGAGCGGTAGACGTCTGCTCCTCGAGTCAGGTCAGGCTGCATGCGCCAGTTGTTCAGACTTATCGCCCGCGGCTGGTTGCATTTGCACTGTCCCGCGCCTTCGCTTCTCTATTCTTTCTTCGTTTTTTAGTGGTGACGGTTGGGTTAGTCCAACTTCGTCTCTGTTCCTTTATTTCTTTTTTCTCCGCTTTTTAAGGCGCTAACTGAAACTCGCGTTGGAGCACGTGGTGCTGGACGCTGAGAAGATCAAGCTTCGTTTTATCTTTTATGGTTTCACTCTCTCGCTTTGCTCTATTTAGTCTAGAGGATACAGAGCTCTAGGGAACGTTTTAGCGTCGCTTCTGCGCTGGCTTCTTAGTTGCCCTTCAGGCGCCCGTTATTTTACCATTTGGAACTCGGCAGCCTCGCCTGAGTCGAGCACGTGACAGAAACCCTCGGCGCGCGACCGTTCTAGACGGCCGTGGTTGGAGAAGTCTCGCCGTTTGGGTTTCAGTCTTTAGGTTTAGTGCCGTAGATGTTTTTCGAGCGCCTTTTGTAGGAAATCAGTAGATAAGCGCTTCGTATGATTGAGCAAGTCCGGGTCATCACAAATGTTTTATCTGGTAGCCCATAGCACTGACTCTTGTTTACCTCGCCGCGGCGGCTGAAAACCTCACGGGTTGAAGTTTCTGAAGCCCTCCACCGAGGCGTCCCTCCTAGCATGAGTCGCTTTGGGACCTCACAAACCAAACCGATTTTCGTTCACACCGCCTGGAGAATTGTGCTATTAATTCGTTTGCGGGGAAAGCGTACGAGTAAACGGGGCCCTTACTTCGGTCTCTTTTTTTTTAGCTCACTCAATCCGACAGACGGTGTCCAGTGATGCCATATTCAAAGCGGGAAAGGGCCGGTGCACGCACTTTAAATAAAGCAGCTTTGTGAATGCATGTCGTTGACTTTCGGGCGCAACTGGCTTTTCTATCATTCATGCCTATGCAGTCAGTGTTGGATAAGAGTTTCGACTTTCGGCATTCCGCTGTTAACTATACTATGTCGAATGCGTCCGTATTGCTAAGGGTAGTGTTACTTCTTACTTCAAGTGCATAAACTAGGCGAATTTTTCGGCATCTAAAGGCGATGAAACTGCGCTCACGTACATGGGGCTGCGCAATAATTTATATCGTTAGCTAAGTTCGAGATCGTTACCTCACCTGCTTATGTGTACTTAAAGAAATTTGAAATTGTTCCTCCAGGGGGGTAAGCTTTTTTAATGTGTGGTTTAACGTTGGCAACCAGCCTATCACAAAAGTTACCACAAACCTGACATTTAGCTACGCTCCTATCCGTCGGTATGGTTGGTTGGTTTGTGGGGTTTAACGTCCCAAAGCGACCCAGGCTATGAGAGACGCCGTAGTGGAGGACTCCGGAAATTTCGACCACCTGGGGTTCTTTAACGTGCACTGACATCGCACAGCACACGGGCGCCTTGCTTTTCGCCTCCATCGAAAAGCGGCCGCCGAGGTCGGGATTTGATCCCGCATCCTTGGGCCCAGCTAGTAGTCGAGCGCCGTAACCACTGCGCCACCCCGGCGGGGTATCCGTCGGTATGTCCAGCTGTCGGAATCGACCGCTATAGAAGGGGACTGATTGTGCGGTTTGAGACAGGCTTGCGGCAGGTTTTGTGATGTGATCGTTGCGTAGGTCGGCCTCAGCGGGCCTTCTATTCCTCTGCAACTCACGCTGTTACTTTACTCTGAAAAAAAAAAAAAAAAAAAAAAAAAAAAAAAAAAAAGAGGAGAGATGCGGTTTGGTACAAACGCAATGTAAATTTGATATTCTCTTGCAAACGGGTGGGAACACTATAGGTACTTGAATCGCCTACATTATGCCTGGTGCGTAGGACACACCAGGATTAATGTGGCCATGAGAGGATCCTGGGAAAGAAAAAGATGAAACACGTATTGCGCCTCGACGCGGAAGTAACCTTGACGCTTACGGGCGATTTCCCAACTGCTCGCACATGTGAAGATTTCTCATCACATGTTGGACATGGAACCACTTTCTCTCTTTATCTTCCTTTTTCTTTTTTTGTTTCACTGACGTTGCATATATTCAGTGGACTTGCTTTTTTAGGTCTAGTACTGTACGCGTTACAAGGATTCTCTTGCCCTGTGGGATGCTCGCAGGGAGTCAGATGATGTTGCTTGGTGCATGAGGGCACTAAAACGATTGCCGTCTTTCTTGTCTCCTTGTCGCGGCTTATCGAAATGTGGCCGCCGCGAACAGGTATTGAACCCGTGACCGCGCGTTAAGCAGCTGAGAAAAAAACAAAAACAAACAAAAAAAAAACGTATGTAGACTTTATTCCCTTTTCAAGAATCACTCTCTCGCGCCCACCTGAATGGCGTCAGCACATATGATGATGATGATGACGGGGGATGCTCGGAAGAAACTCCCTCAAGTAGCTGTCGCTGGTAAGAAGAAAAAAAAAGGTCCTGTCTCAGATTGTTGTGATTTAGCGCCGTTCTCTCGTTTTCTCTCTCTTTTTTGTTTTTCGCCGTCCTACATATGTATATATATATATATATATATATATATATATATATATATATATATATTATAAACATCGTGTGGTCCTTCTATTAAGTGTACACGTTCAATCTTCTTTATTAGTAGTAGTACTACCGGCGTCCCCACATCCCACGCTGTCTCTTCCGCTGTATTAAAAGTCCAGGAAGACTCGACCGCTGTGCTCCTGAGAGAACCCATCGGCGCCTTAAACGCTGCCATTCTCCGGGCGTGTACGTCGGTGCGCAAGCTGCCATTCTGACTCGCAGGATCAAGACTCCGGAACAGTGACAAAAAAAAAAAAAAAAGAAAGAAATGTAAATCATATATGAACAGACATGAAAAGAAATGAAGCGTAAAGGGAGCGGCCTCCCACGTATCAAGGCGCGCCCATCGGACGCGCCGCCTGCGCGCACTACGCCCATGCCAGGCACACTGCTTGCTCTTCGGCGTCGCTTTTATATTTCCGCGCTGTTTCATTTTTCCCGCCATGTGCGACGTATGGTCCGCGTCTGTAGGCGGATCGCGGACCGCTCGCCGGCGTTGCGCTCTTGTCGACGGGGACAGTTCAATCAGTCGAAGCGGCGCGCTGAGTCGCCACCGCAATTCATTGTGCGCGGCTGTCATGTTAGTTTCGTATGATTGATTTCTCTTGAAACGTTCGCGGATGTTTGTTTAGTGCCCCCCCCCCCCACGCACACACACATCCCCCCCTCCCCACAGCGTTGCTTCGCCGTGTGCAAAGAAGGGTTCTTGAGTCGAAAGTGGAAATTCAGTGGTTTGTGCGAGAACATGTTGCAGCGCAGAACTCTTGGAGGCGGGAGCACGTCTTGCGCGAGTGCGAGAGATTGCAGCTGTCGCAGCCTTGATTGAGGGGCTTTGACCTTGGTAACTTTCAAGCACCCTCTCCGCGGAGAGTGGACGAACAGCCGTCGTCTCGCCCTGTAGGATGAAAATATAATAATAATAATAATAATAATAATAATAATAATAATAATAATAATAATAATAATAATAATAATAATAATAATAATAATAATAATAATAATAATGTTTATAACTCGTTATCTGTTGCGCGTAATCTCTCCCACCGTTCTCGCAGACATCTCTAGTCTCGGTTCCATTGTATATATACTGTTTGCTCAGCTATACCTTCGTCGTTTCTTATCAATAGTCGCTGGCGCTGAAAACTGCGCTTTCCCTGCCAACTTCATTAGTTGTGTGACTTTCTCAGCAACCGCGTGGGTTAACCAAACGGCCTGCGCTCATTTTTTTTTACTTTTTTTTTTTTTTTTTTCCTATGAGCATGCTCTTTGCGTGATGCGTATCTCGATCCTTGCCTCCAGGGGTATTCGGTGGCGTGTCACGAGCGGCCGCGAGCGAAATACGTCGTTGATTTGGGGGACGAGTGCCCGCATGGGGTATTTGCGTACCGGCTGTTCTTGCTTGGCCCCCAACACCTGCATAAAGGCCGTGCTCGCACGCCCATTTGTACGCTAACATTTGCGACTGGCTGGCAAACGAGGAAAAAGAAAAAGTTTCGTATCCCGATCACGATCCGGGCCGAGAATCCAGCGCTGGTTTCTAAGTATCCGCTGTGTGCGTGTTTTGAGCCTTCGAGAGGCCACCACGCGAAGAAGGATCACCTGTTCCTCTTCTGCCCGCGGCGGTTCTGTTTTTGCTTGTTCCGAGTCGTCGCCTGTAAAGAATACACAAACAGCGGGCAGCTTGTTACTGGGAAGTTTTGGAAAGAGCAAATAGTCAAGCAGGTGTTTTGCCTCGAGTGCAGCGAACGAGTCGGTCTAATGTACACGCACGCGCGAAGAGCTTCGTACGCAAACCGGCAAGCGGAAGAGGGAAATGCTCCACGCGACCGATCGCATGGTTTCGTTTTTGCTTATAGGAAGCTTCCGTCATGCCGAATGTGAGAATGCTCATTGTCGCTGCCCACCCGTTCTACACAATACGCTTTCTCTGCAGACGTTCAAGGGTCGCAACCACGTAACCTTCAACCCACCCTCGTGCGAACGCCCTATTTCATAATTCGTTCAAACGTTTTTGATTTCGTTAGGCTTAACGCGTACTGTGTTGGGAATCTTCAAATGGCGCGCGGCGCTTCAGTGGTCACGTGCTCGACTTGGAACGTTATTGTCGTTCCGTCTGCTTGCCTTTGTTTTGCGTGTCGCATCCTCGGTGGCCCGCTTCTGCACGCGTGACTTCATTCTTATGCGCGAAGCACTCACTCTTATCGACAACAGCCTATACGCATCTGCGCCTGCGCTTCCGTCCGAATCGAACAGCCGCGTGCTTAGAGGCCCGCCACTCTCGCCGCGCTCGCGATTTGCTCCGAATCCTCGTTTTTCTGCTGCTGCTGTTCTCTTTCTGGCGTAATAATTGAACAATGCGCCTGCGCGCAAGACAGGTGAGACAGCAGCGACGCAGTCTCCTCCGTGTTCTCCATATCCAGTGAATCCCGAGCTCGCGTTGAGGATCGAGACACCGAAAAGTGCGTATGTGTGCCATGCGGCATGCGTTTACTGTCCAGTGTATGAGTACACATACATATACATACACCCCACCCCGCCTGTCGGCGTATTGGCGGCGTCCCGCAGGGCATTTCCCGGTCTCTTTTTTTTTTTCTCGTCCTCGCGGTTCTCGTACCAACATGCAAATTCGTCCCTTCAGTGCCGGAATCTGGGCGCACACACTTCCGAGGCGGAACCCACTACTGCGCGCCACACGGTGCCACGCTCTGGTTTCGGGTGCATGCGCGTATGCCGCGACGTCGGAGAGGGAGAGAAAAAAAAAAAAAAAAAAAAAAACCTGCGCCTGAAATGTTTTTTTTTTTTCCTCTTCCGTCATCATAATGCACCCTTTCCGTCTCCTCCCGCTGCTCCTCGCTTCCTCCTCTTCACCCCTTTCCATGGGATATACACATAATCGCGCGCATGTGGTTTGACGAGGCCGTGCGCCGTGAACGATTGTTCCTTCAAGAGCGAAGAAGACTCGGCAGCAGCGCGGCTTTTGCGACCTGTCAATCGGCCGCCAGGCCACAATGCACGTCGCGTCGAGGCGGCTTTCGTCACGCTGTTTCGACGTCCTTGACGCCTTGTTTTAATTTACTTTTTCTCTCTCTCTCAGCTTTCTTCGTTGTTCTTTTCCTTATGTAGTCGCAGACACAATGGCTGCCCGCACGGCTGCGCGCCACTCTTTTCGTCTCACTCTATCGCGTTCTTCGACACCGTTTGCGAAACGTCGTTCGGCGTCCCTGGCCGTTGTAATAAGAAGTCGCCCCCACGCTCTTCGTGCGTAATTGGCATAATTCGACGGCCGCCGTCGTCCTTGTTTTTGTGCCGCGGCACTGCTCGAACGGCGTCGAGAGCGGCGACGCATTTGCATCTCCGTTCTTCTTTCTCGTTCGCTCACGCAGCCAGGTCTCTTGAAAAGCACGCCGGTTGCTGCCTCTCTTCGAATGCTGGAGGCGCTCGTGGTTGGGCCATTCTTTTACTCTTTCTGTCGAAATGGACGGGTCGGCGCGACGTGTTTTCTCTTCGCTTGCGCTAGCGTCTTCCCGATAGTGCGAGTGGAGAGTCGGCGGTGTCCGCTGAAGCTTCCGGATGGAAGCAAGCGGGCGAATGGAATATATTCGCCCGCGCACTTCGTACGAAACGTGACTGGTCGCCTTTGGTAACCAACGTCAGTGCTGTGGAATGCGAGCGTTGCTTGAGGCGTGGTGAGCAGGGAAATAGCCGGCAAAAAAAAAAAAAAAAAAAAAAAAAAAAAGAAACTGTGCCTGACTGTCGTAGTAGTTTTTTTTTTTTTTTTCTATGGGTATTTGTGAGTTATCGCTGCACCTTTCGCCAGTGGCATCGTGCTCCATTTATAAGACCTGGCCGCGCGGCTTCCAAGCTTCACAGCGCCGCGTGATACGAAGAACGCGCGGACAGGAAGTGTTCGGGCGGTATTTGAAGAATGGGCCGATGCAAATTTTTCCATCGCTGAAATGGTTTTATCGCATGCCAATGCAGACACCGCTCGGCCGCCAGGGTTTGCTTTGTGGATGCTTGGCGGAATTAATTGCGATCAGTAGCTTAGATTCACAGCCCAACGGGCGACGGCAATCGGGCACGTCCTATACAGTGTGCAGGGCTTGGGTTTAGTTTCGAGCTCTCGGAAATGTTGCTCGACCGGCACGGAAATCTCAGTTCACGAGATGTTTTCATTTTTACATTTATCTGGACTTTATACGGGCAATTTATATTCGTCCTGCTGTCCACTTATCGCGTGGTTATATTATGCGAGACGTGTGATTGAGGTGCGAATATATTCTCATCTTTCTAATGACCTTACTATTGTATGCTTCTCTTACCTGCCCTATATACTCTGTCCAATTCCTGCCGGCCGCACATCAGGTATCAAAAAAAAAAAAATGCAACAATTTTTGTGTTCAGAATCGCCTTTTTCGTGCTTCATTATTCCCAGTGAGCCACTACATACCACCACTGTTTTCCCCCCGTCGAAACGCTGTCGTGTTCGGACCCGCGACTTCGACCCCTGTGTTCTGCCTGAACGCGGCCGTGATCGATCGCTCGGAGTCAGTGCGACGGATAAGAGCGGATGCTTCTCACGTTATGAGCACGTTTGAGTAGGCGTTATCACTCACTTCAGCCAAGCAGCTACTGCTCTCGTCTCCTCGATCACACGGTCCGCTGTATATAATAGTTATAGTTAGCGCGCGGCGTCTCTTCGGGCAAAAACAATTCTTCGCCGTCGGCAACGGCGTAGGTGTAGCGGCGAGGCGTAGCCTTTTAGTCACTGGTGGAAACTACGTCGTGCTCGATTTGGCACAGCAACAAGCCCCCCAAAGCGAGCGAGAAACTTTTGCCGAAGCGACCTTCTGAAAGAGCTTTGTTTTTGCCGATCGCGTGGTTTGTTCCGAGCTTGGAGAACTCCGCGTGTGTTCGTCGGCACGCGCCGCGCTACACCGAGAAAGGTTAAATTGGCTCTGGTCGATAAGTGAACGAAGGTCACTTTCAGAGAGACACTTCTGTCGAGTGCGCGCACGTTCGGTCGACTCTCGAGGAGACGTGCCAGTGCATCACAGGCTGCTTTCTGGTTATTTGATTTTTGCTGCTCGTTCGCGGCGATGGTCCAGTGGCTTCGCCATTCCTGCCAAACCCGAAGTCGGGGGTTCGACTCCAGCCGTTATGACGCATTTTGTTGGAGGCGAAATGTCGAGAGTGTTGCATATTATTAATTGCACCAGAATTAATCGCGAAACGCAGCTATAACAATTAAAATAAGTCTAACGGGGTCTCGCTTAAATATTCCTCAGGTGAATTCTACACTTTGATATTGGGAGAACTACTCAGTGTATAACAAACGCATTTACTGTTTCTTTAGAAGATTTCTTTAGACAGCCCGTTGCTTCTTTTTTTAGAGCAATCAATAAGAAAGCCTGGGTGTCCGTGAGCCGTCCATATATAAACTATACATATTGTCGATAGACTCTGAAACAACTTTTGTGACGAATATAGAGTCGGAGGCGTGATTCCATTTTTTTTTTTTTTACCGATCTGGACGCAGACATTCCTCTGGCCATGTTATGCGTATCGTGCTCGAACGGCTGGTGTACTTGCACTGTATGCGACGTCGGTATACGTGCTGCTCCGATCGGCACGCATTCCGTATGCGCCAACGGCGTTGCATTATGCGAAGCTTCGATTAGTTCGGCTAGGGAGTAAAATGGGCTATTGGTATGCGCTTCACGGCGCGTGTCTCGCACTGTATGAAATGGACCAAGACGCCCACGCATTTTGCATGGCTCCTGCGACCAAGCGCATGTGCGTTTGTGTTTACGGCATTTGCGCGAAAGAGGATGAGAAAGATAGGAAATTTACCACCACCGAAGGCAGAGGAGGGTCTGGGAACGACACCGGTCGGCTGCCAAGGGCTTCCACCGTGCACGCTACGGGTATGTGTATGTGAGGCCGAGCTGTCAGCTGTGTGCACGCATGCGAGCCGTGACTGCGTAACGGGGTGTAATGACGTTCATTATGTGCGTTCCCGGCACGCCGCGGCCTTAGCGCTTTTTGTATTTGCACAGACGCCATTCCCGGAGCGATGCAGGAATCGGTCAGCGCCACGGTTCACTTCCACTCGATGGGCGACCGAGGCCACGAAATAAACGGAACGGACGCGTTACACTGCACCTTTCAACGGCCGTTGAGAAATAACGGATTATACGTTGTGGTACATCGGTTCTCTGCTAATCATTTTTTTTTTTCTTCCCAGATTCGACATGCGCACTGTGGACCAAGAGTGCGGTGGCAGTTCGTCGTAATGCATTACCATTAGGCTTTCTTGTTACTCTCTTTCTGTGTGTTTCCTATTTGCTTACATACTTTCTCACATTTCTTTGCTCAGCAAAGGCTCTGTTCAATTTGCTGCACTGTTTGCTGAATCATTCTTAGTCGTTTTGATCTTCCGTGAATTTTTGCGGAGTCACTCTTAGTCGGGTCGGCTTCATTATTTTTTTCTGAGACACTCCTAGTCGGTTTCATTTTTGCTTAGTCACTCCTAGTCGTTTTCTCTTTTGATCAGTCACTCCTAATTAGCCTTTTTCATTTTTGTTGAATGACTCCTGGTAGTTTTCATTTTCGCCTAGTCGATAGTCGTTTTCATTTCTTTCTGCGCCGTTCTCAGTCATTATCGGTCGTATAATTTACAAAATTATTTTTTTGAGAGGGGGGGGGGGGGGATTTCTGCTCCACTTTACCACCTGCCAACAACGTGGCATGTGGCTGTTCCGTGTAGCAGCCGTGGCAGTTGGCAAGTCACAATGTGGCATATACGCCGACACCGCCTTTATCTCACGATGGGGCCTCTAGCGCCCTTGAGAGCGAGACACGAACTATGGGTTCAACGTAAAGCACGTTGAACGTCCCGAACCGACACGCGGGGCGTTGAGGGACGCCGCAGTGGGGCTCCGAATTTATTTCGACAGCATGTTTTTTTGTTTTTTCTTTTTTTTTTTTTTAAATACGTCCTGCATCGCACAGTACCATCTATCGAAATGCTGCCGTCGCAGCCTTGATTGATCCTGCGTACTATAACTGCTGGGCCATCGCTGCGGGTCAGTCGAACCATGTGCACTTGTCTCTCAGCTCCGCCCACCGGATGTGCGTGCTGTTCGAATGTACGTGCATCCCCGGGCATATAGCTGGAATGGGTGCGCGTGGCTGGAAAAAGTGTGGTTATAGAGTAGGTCATGTCGGTTGCTGCAACGTTTCGCTCTTCGGTTGGAGATAAAAAAAAAAAAAATTGATTCGACGAGCTTAAGGTTTACATGCGTAATTAATGTACGCGTAGTAACCCGTGAGGATTACCTGACGAGCATTAAAGTGTACGCGCTGCCGGCGGTATGCATGCATAACCTGCTGCCGGCTTCTTTGCGCGCTTGCTCGAAGGGAAAACCACGCACTCTGCGGTCGGAAAGAGGTCGTGTGTGTGTTCTCGCCTCAGTTTCCTCTTCTGCCGAGGGGTGAGCTCTGTTTACTTTTTGTCGACGCGGTTTGGATCTGCGAGCGCCCGCGTGCGGCTGACATTGAACGCGTGTCGTTGGGCCAACTCGTTTAGCGTGGAGCCCCCCAATGCTCTTTTTGTTTTCGCTTTATTCTTTCGCATTCGTATACTTCAAACTCGTGTACATTACACGTGGCCGAAGCTGAGTGGTGTAGTTGGTCGCTGCCGTCGTCGGGTGACACGTTTCTGCGGCAAGGAGCCCGGAACATGGCCGTTTACGTTTGTCTTTTTTTGCTGTACACAGTGATGAAGGTATACATACTCCTTCATAGGCTGTTTGCATCGCTACCGATAGTGAGGGCGACCCCTGGGCCAAACAGGATGAGCCACTACATGATTCTAACACATTATTATGCCCTGGTTGACAGGCACGCAGGAATACAATAATGTAGGAATACAATTCCGTAGCGCTACAAATGACTTGTGAAGCCAAAGACAGGCACTCGACATCAACTAACTTCGCGGCTGGTTTTCTTTTTTTTTTTTCGTTCACGGTTCGGCACCGTGTGCACATTTTATTTGTATGCCCAGACCGCTAGACTTCGGGACCGAAAGTTTGGAAACTAACTTTCTATCGCACCCTTCAGCATCGACTGTGTGGCTGGCCGGTGAAAAAGAAGCGCTCTTGACGAATCGGAAACGGCCTCGTTGTGTAATACGTGCAGACACAGAAGCAGCGCGTGGTGCTTTCGTTTCTGAAACTCGAGTTCTATGTGAGTAAGGAAAGAAAACAAAAAAAGCGACGCGCGCAGGTGTGCGAAATGTGGTGGCCTATTATTTCTAATGTTGCTTAGTTTCCTGCGATACGCCATTAAAACAACGTGAAATAGGAACGGTGCCAACGACTGACGTTGTTTCGTGAAATAAGCCTGTCGCCGTACGAAGCATAAATTCAGTTCAAACGAAACTTGCAGCGTCTATTCCATGTTTGTTCCTTTATATAGAGGCGGGGTTGTCTTTCCGTGTCTCTCTCTCTCTCTCTCTCTCTCTCTCTCTCTCTCTCTCTCTCTCTCTCTCTCTCTCTCTCTCTCTCTCTCTCTCATATATATATATATATAGAGAGAGAGAGAGAGAGAAATTTTTTTTCAAGGTGATATCGTTAAAAGTGATGAGTCCTGTAGATAGCGTCGGCGTTGTAAGGAAAAATTAAAAAAAAAAAAAAAAAAAACATATGGGCACGGTTGTGCAGGTATGGCTGTAGTATAGAATTAGAGGCACCGTGACGGGCAAACGTCCTGTCCAATATACATATATAGGCCGCACTATAGAAGTAAGTATACAGCCGTTTTCAGGAACAAAGGTCGTGTGTACCTTAGCAGAGCAGGCGTGTCGCTTTTAAATCTTTTTTTGTGTGTGTGTGTGCTGACAGTATTGTACGTTGGAATGCCGAGTTCAGCATTGCAGGGCCGCCAGAGCGAATGTGATAGGGACTTAGCGGCTCCTCCGGAGGTTGCTCAACGCGTGACTTCGGGCGCACCAGGTATTCGCACACTTTGTATCGATCCTGTCATCGATCCTACCAACAGAAAA
The DNA here is from genome assembly GCF_055883805.1 of Amblyomma maculatum. Taxonomy (NCBI): domain Eukaryota; kingdom Metazoa; phylum Arthropoda; class Arachnida; order Ixodida; family Ixodidae; genus Amblyomma; species Amblyomma maculatum. Next base: position 31,260,274 of record NC_139347.1, on the reverse strand, counting down.
AGCTGTGAATAGATATAATTGTGCCTGTGTCGCTCGAGTTCTTCTTTTATTGCTTTTTGCTGAGGCTGCAATACCCTTCTTGAGCAACATACACAAGTTTCATGGGCGCGACCCCGCGGCCATGACAACCGTCACTTCACTGCACGTGCCTGCTTCTGCACCGCACAGAGGGTCCTTTTAATCAGCACTCCCGGTGCTCGTAAACTCTGCGGGGACTGAGGACGAGGGCCTGTTAACCTGGTTTGGGGCGCTAATGAGGCCTTTTCAGAAAAGGGAGAAATGCGCAGCATATTTGACACTGGGCCGCGCTGGTAGCACAGGACAGAGAAAACAGTAAGCTCATCCCACGCCCACCCCACAACCCAGAAAACACGCTTCTCCGAGGGCCGTGTGATTTTTTGACACGTCGACGCTATGCAGTGCCTTCTTTAGGATAAGCCGATATATCGGTAAAAGTATGTATAAAAAATTGCGTCAGCGTCACACGTGTGCAGTCGGAATCAGAAGGAAGACTTTTACTGCTGGAAAGCAAGGCGCGAGCAGCAGGGTTATTTTCCCCATGCATTGATAAGCGTGCGCCGTATCTCGGCTATAAACGGGTGGAATGCGCTTGGGGATCTTCGCATATCGGGTTGTGCAAGCAGCAGCAAGGCGTCGCCGTGCTACAAGCGATGCCTCTCGCTTTTTGGCGCATGAAAATCCCGCTCCTCTTTTTTTTTTTATTTATCCATAGCTCAAATTCATGCCCCTATGTATAGGTTTTACATGAGGGAAGGGCGGCTTCGTAGAAGGAGGCTTTTAATTACAGTCCTGAAATTACTCGAACTTGAGTGAGGGTAGAACGAGAGAAAGAAGATGGTTACACGATATGAAAGAGCACTGAACAAAAGAGGGGAGGGAGGGGGCGAGCGAGCTTCAGTTCGCAAGTCGAGCCAACGTTTCGATAAGTGGACTTGTCTTCGAACTTGAGCGGTTACTGACTTATTTAACTCATCAAACGCCACGAAAGATGGTCATTACGTGAGGGCCCACGTCCCTGTTGTTGGGCTGCCTTCTGTGTGTTTACTGTATACGCAGTGTTCGCCGATCGATGACCACCATCCGGCATAGTATATTTTATAGTGGGAGAAGCGAAGAAAAGCTGGGTTCCTCGTTCGTTTTCCGTGCGGCCATTTCGTAGCGCGCAAGTTTTGCGGATACTTTAAAGCATCGCACGTCGTCTTACTGCTCGTGCCCCCATAATCCTCCGGAAAATCCACGTCACGTTTTCCGAGTGAATATTTCCTTCGTCTTAGCGCAGTTCATGTCCACGTTCTGAACGGAAGGTTTATACGCACTATATAGTAATGCCGTTGGTATATAGTTTCGTTTTCTTTAAAGGACAGCTAGATGCTCTTTATAAGCTGCGCGCGATAAACACCTACGCGCTTCACGACAGAGTATATATTTGTATCGATTACGTATACCTTTGTTATGTATGCCTCGTTTCAATGTTGACAGCGCGTTGATGTGAACGTTAGAAGCGAGAATACGCGATCTCGTGCCGATGGGGGCCTGCTGAGCGCGTGCGCTTGATGTGCACTATTAACCTCGGAATACTTTGCAAATATGCGGGGCTTTGTTTCTAAACATTTATAACCGTACACGTACTGCGCGGGGATGAAATTAAATTGTTCCTCTCCCCCGGGCTGGTAGTCTAGGCCTAATTTATCGTTTGGCCATTCCTACATATGAGCGATGGGCATATGCGCAATAAACGCCAGCTGTAGCCTCGCCCGCTCGCTCTGCGCTCGATAACAGCGTGATCGCAGAGAATACAGCTGCGAGCGTCGACGACCACAGCGTGTCTGTGTGTCGCTGTGCGTTTTACGACCGTCCGACCGACCACCTGTTGCGATTTTCCAATCTCCGGCCCGAGAGAGTGCGTACGCTGCCTCTAGGGGTGGCCCGACCGGAATGCGGCCGCTCAGCCGCGCGGCTGTCGGAAAAGCGCAGCAGCGTCTACTGTCGCGCCGTGCTGGCGACGCTTCGAGCGACGTTGGAAGCGCTGGCGAGAGTGCTGGTAGTCGCCACCCTCAGATAATAGATGGACGGCAGTGCAGGAAGGTTCCCCGTCTGCGCATGCTCCGTAGTCGTCCTCCGCCATCTGCTGCTGATGTGCGTGGGCGTAATATACGTGAGAGGTGCTCATGCCTTTTCGTGCCCGCGCGATTAGCGTTCCTCTTGCGCTCGCGGTGCGCGGAATTTCGCGCGGGACTCGCAGCCGTGAAGGCAAAACGGCTGTGCGGGTTCATTGTTGGCGCATTTTCTTGTGGTCGCGTGCACGTTCGTCGCCTCGTGTACACATATACACGCGCGCGTGCACGAGCACTTTCGCAGCCTCATGTCTACTACAGGCCCCGTGATCTCGTGGTCGTCGTGCTCCATAAATGACGTCATCTTATATTATGGTTCACGTGAGCTATTGCTATCACTGAATGAGCTCACAGCTGAAACCGCTCACTTTCTGCCCCATTTGCAATACACATGTCGATAGAATTCGTGTGGCATGACGTTTGCGCCACTTAAACTTTTTTTTTTTTTTTTTTAATCCGTAAATCCCTCTTAGGACGCTGTATATCCGAAACTGACGGTGAAATGTAGTAATTGTGTACTGTAGAAAGCGGTGATGGTTGAAGGTTGCATACACATGGTCAGCAAGGGCATTATGTATTATAGTAATGACTTCATTTATTAAGACCCGTCTGCACCTTTGGTTCGTCGCAGCGTCTGAACGTGCAGGCTCCGCCATGGTTTCGCCGTCCTCGCATTCTAACAGTCATATTGCGCCGTTGCTTTCATCCCCTCAGCCCCCTTCCGAGTCCATCGTTAACGCCGGAAGCCACAGGAAGATAAAGAACGGTGAAGCGTCTGTAAGCGTCGCGCTATCCTCGACCAGAATGTTTTGCCGTTGGCATGCGCCCGCTCAAGCGCTTGCAGTGTGACCGCTCGAGGAGTGCAGTTCGCCTCTTGGAGTGACTACGTTTCAGTCGCTAGAAGTCTAGTGCGCCGTGACAATTTTAAGCGCTGTCCAGAAATGGCTTTCTCGCCAAATGAGTCCCGCTCTCGCTCTGTCTCTTCGTCACATTGGTCTGCTAACCTTTCTGCTCGCCGCCAAACTGGAAAGCTTAAAACAGGAAGAAATGCCCTTCGAGCTGAAGTAATCACGAAAAATCATCGCAGGCTCTCTTCGTTTGGCTTTAGCGTCCTTTTCTTTTGTTCAACCCCTTACCACGTTGGGGGTCTTGCAAGGGGGCTAGGGGAGCATATAACTGCACGAACGCAAAGAGAGCAGTGTTTGAGAAGACCCGAATCTGACTGTCAATAAAAGATAAACACCCAAGCTCTGTCGTCTCGCCTGCCTACTGTCGCGCCGAAAAGCGTCAAGTGCATATGTGTACATAACGTTTCCAGGAAGTTATCACCGCCTCTGTCCGTGGAATCTTCTTCTGGCCAGATAATAGCTTGGTCTGAAGTCAATTGCGCGGGGTTGTGCGACGTCTCTTCCGCCGTCACTTATCTTTGGGTGGCGCTGTTCATTTTTATTAACGTGCGTTCAGCTCGTCGGCTTTGGTTTTGAGCCATGATTTTTATTGCCATAAAAATAATCGTAAGCCTATAATGCTCTCTTATTGCAAGCGTACTTGCGGTGAAGCGCATTCCAGGGCTATGAACTGGTAAAGAAAGTAAAGAAGGGGTATGGGGAAGAATTGTTAAACCAGATTTCGCGTCTGGGTCCGATATATGTCGCATAAGAATCCGACAGTGATATGCAGAGTGCAGTTAAATTGGCGAATGTCTCTGAGAAAGCTCTGTTCGGAAAGAATCCCAGGTGGTCGAAATTTCTGTAGCCCTTCACAACGGCGTCTCTCATAGCCTGAGTCGCTTTGGGACGTTAAATTCTAAAACCAAACCAAACCAAGCGTCTGCATCGTTGCCCGTGGGAAAATGACTGAAGGCGAGGCGCCAAGACCTTGCGATACCGCACCCGTGCAAGCCTATAGTATAAAAGCAGTACTAAATCTATCGATGTGCTGAAGGACACCTTCGGTATGCATAACCTGTTTTAATTGCACATCATGGCACGGGCGCTTTTCTCAACTCAGCATGCCTGGACGATGCTCCCATGTCGTGCCGAGATGTCTGATCGGTGTCTGTTGCGTGGATTGCGTGGAAGGCCACGGAGAAACGTTTTTTTCCAAAGAACGATAGGTTCGGAGAAAGAATCCGTTTCACTGCCACTATGTAGGCCAGAAAGAGGTCGTTCGCGCGCGACACAACGTTGGCACGCTGCAGATTTGGCGGCGGCGGTTGCTGCACAACATCGAAGTGTTCGATCCTCGGGGAACGCGCGGGTATCGGGGTCTCTGCCAAGCCGATCCAAGGCGTATACTCGCTGCTGTGTATCTCGACGCGAAGAAATGAGTCCAGCGAGGGAGCGCTTCCGGGCGACGGAGTTTTCTTTTCGAGCTTATAACTGAAAAGGAAACAGAACGGCTCGGAAAGCTCTCGCCGCCCCGGCCGTCTCTTACCTCTCTCTTTCTCTCTACCAAATACGTGACACCCGTTTTATCGGTCAGTCCAGATTTTGGAGCGATGGTACGTGTACGCGTAAGAGGCGATTGTCTCGGCTCGCGCCCGCCTTACGCGCACATACACACGCGGCGGGTCGCGACGGGGACCTTGGCGCCTGGTTTCTTTGTATATATACCTGTGCACCCCGCGATGTTCCCGATTCAGGCGGATGGCGGGCGAGGTGTCTTCTTAGCGCTGACCCTGGCCCCACGCTAGCGTGCCGGACTGTCCTAAATGCCAGCCACTATCTGAGCTTGCCCCCTTCGGCCGAATGGAGTGAACTGTCTTACCCCTTAGACGCGTAATACGTCCCGTGTTATATGCTCTTCGGCCTGTACCGATAAACTCTCGTGTAATCTGCGATACTTGTGTGCCTCAGACGGCGGAGATCGCTCGGCGGGTTAATTGACATGCTTCGTGCGACGGTCGTGTGAAGGTCGTGGATTGGTGCCTCATTAGCGGCTCGCTGCTGCTTGCCGATGACCCCATTGAGTCTAAAGGAGGTCTCCGTTTTCACAATGGAGTAGTTTTGATAGAAAAATGAAAATGTCACCGCGCGATGACATTCGTTTGGTTTCGTAAACCTGTTCAGACCCCGCAAACATTGGAATTCACATCTGTCATGTACATCATCAAAAAAAAAAAAAAAAAAGCGCAGTAATGCAGCCTATGTGTCATAGTCATTGAATGATAGGCTTATGCCTCGTCCATTCTCTTCGCGCCGCCGATCTTGGGAAGAACATGGCTCGCAGCAGTGTGTGGCAAAAACAGCAAACGTGATCATTTTCAGGGACTTTCCGTTGAGGGGCGGGCTTCCAAACTCTCTGGGGTCTGCACACATGCATGCGCAAGGTGTTGCTTCATCGAGTTAGAAAATTATTTTGTCTGTTTATTCAGAGTGTCCATTCACGTTATTTTCAAAGTTAGTGCCAACTACGCAGAATGTCAAAGTATTACTTAGTACTAACGACTTCGCGAAGGCGAATGCGCAAGGAACCGGAATTTTACCAGTGACTCTAGTGGGCCATTGAATATCTGAGAGTATACTAACTGTGCTGCCACGCCGTCACCTTTCCAGGTATACCGTGTAGCAGCGGGATCGCACTGAACAGCCTAAGTTCTAAGTGGATAAGTAACTCCGAAGTTTCTCGCTCTTCACCTTGATGTTATTTACGTTGCTTCTGCCGTGCACGTATTTAGCAGAGTAGTACACGCTACTAGACGTTGCATTCTTCTGAAGGCGTGGAGACTCGTATCATACAACACAGAGAAATCATGTAGAGAAAGCCTGTATATGACTGCATTTATTTATTTTTTTTTGCACATTCGTGCGAGGAACTTGACATACCGCCGACAAACTGAAATTTTGCTCACTGTTGGAGAGGCTACGTTCACGGGCACAGATCTGAGTCGCTGTCGTTGTATTTGTGACAATCCTGACATTCAGCCGAGGCGCTAGCGTTTTCAGTCTCTCTGAGCTCCTCACCCGTCCTGTGGCAGTGCTGCAGAAAACTCTGTTCTCACAGTAATTAGTGGGGGCGAGTTCCTTGCTCTGTCATATCTATAACAAGTACTTATACTGCATTTTGCAACCCCGTGCTATAGTTGCGGCCATGTGAGAGATTTACGCGTCAAACCATTCCCATGCTGCATTGCGCAGCCTGTATAAGTAAACAGGTGCTCTGTTACCCGGCGATGTCGTAACTTCGAAGGCGCACTCTTCGTTGAACTTATCCTATAGAACCGAGTCAATTTCCTCGTTAGGTTTAGCGCTCTTTTGCGCTTGTACTGCAAGAGGTAACCGCTTTTTTTTTTTTTTTTTTTTTTTTTTTTTTTTTCTCGTAACGTGATGAAGCGGTTCCTCCTGCCGAACGATTCGGTACAAGGCCGAACACTCGTATATGAATGCATTCCGTGCAGTGAGGTCTCCTTCCTTGTAGAAACTTGGAAACGTGGGAACGCGTGAAGGCAACAAAAAAGAAGTGTATAATATAGGGCCACGGTCCGAAGCGGAAAAAGCGGTTAACGGTCGTGTGGGCAAATGCATGCATCATTGCCAGTCGCGTGTTATCTTTGCGCACTTCCTGGGGACTCGCATGCATAATTGGTCCTCATCTGGCGAGGGCGTGCGCCCGCCGCCCCCTCCGCATGGGTTTCGGTTAAACGCGACCTCCCGCTTCCCCGTAGCCCCGTCGGCCGAAATTGAGACACATCTTCAGTGGGTGTTGGCGCCGAGAGCACGTTAGAGGATTTGGCACAGACTATCTTGTGGCGCCTGCGTATCCGTATACAACAGCAGTGAAGAGGCAGCATCACTGTGTACTTCAGCTGTCTTGCTTCTCTTGGTCACCGTTCGGCTCTTTTTAACCTACTGTGCCGTTTACCTGGCCCAGTGCGCAAAACGACGCTGTGTCCTACGCTGCCGAGAACGACGGCGATCAGAGGGGGAGATAACTCTGTTAGCACGACAATCCTAAGAGTCGCCTAAATTAGGCAGCAGCAGACTCGTGGCAGTGGTGCTGATTTCTGTACCGGTCGAGTTGATTGTATGGCCGACTTGCCGGCATTTTCATCATGCAACTGTGATATTTACGGCGACAGCCGTTTCTAACAACCCGCTATAACTAGTCGTGTAACTGAAAACCCGTTGCAGTAGCCGAAATTCGCAAGCCTATACAAGTCAAAATAAGCAAAAACGGAAAGATATACGAGGTGTGACACAAAAGAAACGTGACTAAGTGTGTAGCAGACTCATCAGTGGGCAGACTGTTAATCAACACTACTACATTGATGTACTGACTTCGTGAAAAAAAATTAGGGGAAAAAGGTCACAGTTGTGGAGTGATGGATGGCTGTTGCACCAGGACAATGTACCCGCTCGCACGGCCCTGTCAAGCAGTTTCTGGCCAGCAAAAACATTACTGTGATGGAGCATCCTCCTTATTCACCTGATCTGGCTCCATGCGACTTTTTATATATATATATACTAAAGTTAAATCTTGCTTAAAGGGAGCCCACTTTACCTCAGTTAAAGAGGTTCAGGCAAAAAATGGAGAATCTCCTAAAGGGCCTTCCAAAAACCTCGTTCCAGAACTGTTACCAGCAGTGGCAGCACCGAATGCAGAAGTGTGTGAATTCTGAAGGCGACTACTTTGAAGGTGATAATGTCACAGAAAAGTGATTCTGTAAGCACAATAATTTATTGTACCAGTCCTTTTTTTTTTTTTTCTCCCCTTCTTGCACAAGAAATGCGTTTTCAGTGCATTCTGTGGTATAGCAGAATTACTTAGAAACGATCGTTCATTTCTTGACAGATTCGGCTCTCGGTGGGCCTGTTGCCGCCACCGTTCCTGACACTATAGCCTGCTGGCGACCCATTTTGGACGTTTCCAACTACTTCACAGCCTGTGCTGCATGAGCCCATCCTTGATATACATATACTTTAATGAGGCAGGCCAAAAGTTAAAAAAAAAAAAAATAAAGTGCCTCTGCCCGTGCCACATCCTTGATATACAGCTGACCTTGAACATTTAAGATTATCATGAAATTGTGTACATTCTTGCCGTTCAAGGCAATGCGAAATTTCCATTGCGCTTTTACGCTTGCAAAATTTTTCGTCTCATTCTTTGTTTATGGCTCACGCCGTCGAATCTTTGTGCGTCACTCAACGACGTTGAAACCATAGATCATTACATCCTCTCCTGCAGGAGGTTAACGCCTATGAGAATGAAGTGTTTGGAAATTTTCTTCTCTCGATGAAGGTTCCCGCTCACAATTCTCGTCCTCCTCTCCCTCTTTACTACCGTCATTGTCTGCCTTAAAGTCGGTGTGGGAGTTGCTTCACGGGTATGTTATTGGAGTCGCAGATTAACTGTGCTAGGTGTCTTTTCTTTACTTTTGTTTTTTTTTTCTCTCTCTTTTTTTTTTCAGATTGTTTTTGCATATCTTTTTTCTTTTCTTAATTTATATTCTTACCGCGTCAAAATGTTTTCCAAATAAATTTCTCATCGTCCCTTATTCGTCATTTCTTCGGCAACAACAGGAGGCAAACAACAGAGAAAAATGGCGCTATATCAAGGCTCTCGCTCAATGTTTTAATTAAATCTTAGCCTATATAGTTCAGCCAGGGTCTTTCTTTTCTTCCTCTTGCTGTTGCACTCAACAGTAACTAAAGGGTGAGCTATGCATTGATGCTCGTTTTCCCCTTTGTTTCAAATATTGCTGCGATGGAGCTTTGTGGCCGGCCTAGGTTGAGCAATGGAATTTATTTCATGCGCTTAATTGGAATGTTCTTCACGCTATTTTGACCTGATGTTGAGGAATATGTTTGGCGGTACCGCTTTTTAGCATTTACTACTGCGCATCGAGCGGTGGTCTGATAAAGGGACATTTCCAGAGTCCGTGCCGGCGCATGGTTTACGAATAGATATCCACCAGTAGTGATATATGGTTTGGTTTGGTTCGGTTTGGTTTTGGGGGATGGGTTTAACGTCCCAAAGCGACTCAGGCTATGAGAGACGCCGTAGTCGAGGGCTCCGTGATTTTTTACCTCCTGGGGTTCCTTGGCGTGCACTGTCACACAGCACACGGGCGCCTAACTTTTTGCCTCCACCGAAAAGCGGCCGCCGAGACCGCGGGATTTGATCTCGCATCCTTGCGCACAGTAGTCGACTGAATTACCCGGATCCGCGGCCTTAAATTGTGGATTGCAGCAATCATCATCATAGCTCACCGTTGTCTTGAAAGAAGTTCTTGGCATTGGCTTAGTGGCTTTACTGTCTTCGCGTTTAGCGCAGCATGCTTATGGTCTTAGTTAAAAATTGGCGGTAAATCACCACGCGAGGTTTATCGCGGTGGAGTATTAAATAGGTAAAGCCGGTCGTAAATAGGCATATGGCACGACTGACGAAGATAAGGATGGTGCCTGTATGAATTCGCTAAAAGAATTACGACATCGGTTATTCTTCATTCTTGGGCCAGCACGTTGTGACATCCCGTTCCCCATACGTGCTCACTACTGGCATTTTATACGCAGTATTCGTGGGTCCGGTCTCACAGCTATGTGACAGATCGCCGGCTGCGTGCCAGAAAAAGAACGGTGAGGGTATGCGATCGCTGCGTGATCGATTTTAGACGTGCGTTATCTGTTCCGTTTTCTGACCTCTTTCATTACTTGGCGTATAGATTGCCTGAGGCTATAGTGTACTTTGAAATAGGGGAGAAGTGGTGGTCTGTGTGTATAATTGATGAGGTAAACGAGAAAAAAAGAAAGAAAACTGTGTAAATTCCACTTCAGGAGGATGCACGTCGTGCACGCGCCAGGAAGAAGAACTTACGTTGAAGAACGTACACAACTTACTTACACAACTTCATGACGAAAAAAAAAAGACGTCGTTTTGTGAAACATGCAGATATAAACTCAAACTAAAGATCCAGACACAAAGATGAAAAAAAAAAAAAAAAGAATGCGGTTTTTGCACTGAACGCGTGCCTTTTCATCTAATGTTGCTCCTTGGGCAAAAATTCTGTTGTTAATTTTTCCTGTATTCTTAGGTTTTTAAAAGAAGCAAGTCTCTTAAATCTTAGATTTAAAGTGTCATGTACCCATGAGCCATTTCAACCTTCTGACGTATGACAGGCTTGTCTGTCTATTGCCGTAGAACACATGCACAACGCAACTCAACACGCATCGCCTGACGAAACAGGATTGACATAACTGCTTGTTATCGCGCGCTCTTTGATTGGAAACGAAAGACGGGCATGCGCGGGGTGTGAGGAATGGGAGACTGCAGCGGCGACATTCTAATATCCGTAACTTAACTGCGCCCATGGATGATGGCATGTCGGCTTGGAGGATGACGTCCGGAAAGGAGCGGGCTGCAAATATTTTTCTCTGAACAGTTCGACTGAGGATATATTTGCTTGTTCGTGGCCTCTTCCAGCGTCGTGCCCCGCTCCACCCCCTGTGCATGGGCGTAGCCCCAGCAAGCGAATCCTACAAATCAAAGTTGCCAAGTCCCACTCTTGCACAGCCGTCTATGCGATTCGCGATGCTACGAAGTGTCCAGAGTGTAAGCACTTGCTTAGCTCAGCGTCGCAGGCGAATCAATAAATCGGTCAATGCGCTCACAGGGGAATTTTATGCGGCGAATCTGCGCTTCCAATGAAAGGGCTTACCGTTGCAGAAAAGGAGACGAGCGGAAACCCCAGCGCACTACTATGTGGGTGTGTCCGCGAACGGGCCGTACAAACGCCGCTGGTATATAGGCCGGACGGGCGGCACCGCTATAGCGTGGAAAAGGCTGTGCACTTTGGTATTTTACAGTGCAATAAATCACACGCTCTCTCTACTGGCTGCAAAAGTGCTTCCTCGAGCATCGTCGCAATGTCGACTTCAGCTTATACAGCTCCTCCACATTTTCATAGAAGGGTTTCAAAACAGAGCGAAAAGAAAGAGGAGATTTGGGCGTCACTTTCTAATTTGAGCCGTACTTTCACTTCCATTTTCTCGTTGGGAGAGAGGGGAGGCGTAAAGCCTCTTCAAAGCGACCACCCCGCCGCGGTGGTTAGAGCGCTCAACTATATTGTGTCGAAGCGTGTGGGATCAAATCCCGCGCGCGGGCTGCCGCTTCTCGATGGAGGCGAAAAGCTAGGCGTCGTGTGCTTTGCGATGTCGGTGCACGCCAAAGAACCCCAGGTCCACAGTCGTCCACTACGGCGTCTCCATAACCCTTGTCACTTTGGGACGTTAAACCACATAAGCAACTTCAAAGCGACCACTGCTGACATGGTTAAAATTTGCGTTTTCACAACTACACGCACCCTCCAGTGCCCCCCCCCCCCCCTCCTTTTTTTTTTTTTTTCGCATACACACACGCATTCTGCTTCCCTGAATCAGAATTGCCTTTCCGCACAACGCAGAGGCCTTGGCGCAGAAATTCGCCACTTCCTCGGCGCTCTGAGCATGGTTGCGGCATGATGGCGAAACATCACGTGTTATCATCGCTTCCGCGTTTTCTACCCTTACAAAAGCAACGGGCCAGCGACGCGGAGCTCGGCGTTGTGGAAATTGCCCCGAACCTTTTCCGAAGTACTTGTCTCGACAATGGGCGCATTCATCCTCCTGTGAAGACTGTCAGGTGCGCGTGTGGGCCGTTGGAACTTTACCAGACCGGTCGCTATGGTTCGCCGTGTCATCGTCGTGTCACCGCGCAAAATATTTGGTCGACAGCTGGCTCGAACGTCTTGCGGCTGTTGTTGCCATGTGCCTGTGACGCAGTTGCGGTTGTGACATTCCACAAGAAGAGGTGGACTGGCTTTTTCTCGGTGTGCTCAGTTTCCAAGGTGTCGAGCGCCCTGAAATAGTCGGGGAAATTCTTTGAACTTGGAAGCATCACGAAATGATCAGGGATACAATGAAAAATAGCGCGATATCCAAATAGCTTGCACTCACTCCGAGCACGTCGGACTCGTTATTGATGCAGTACTTGCAGTTTCAGTGAGAAGTTATTCTTTTGCCTACTACTACTACTAAGTACTTTGGGGTATTCTTGGAGGTGGGGATACTGGACGCGGGTTATGCCGGCCTAAGTCGTGGCGGCACTCTTGGAGTCCAGGGGAAGGGGAGATGCGATGTGGGGAAGGAATGAGAGGGGAGGGGGGGTTGCTCATTTTGGTGCCGCTCTTGCTGTCTTGTGTATATATTGTCTTGTCTTGTGTACTAGCTGCCCACACTCATCGGCGACCTCTCTTCCTCGCCGCTATAGTTTTCAGGCAATGTGGTCCGAAATATTCACGAAAAACACGGAGAGGTCAAGAAATTCAGGGACAACAGTACCTTGCTGGACAACGTGGTTTCGGAAGGGGAACAGCGTCAAATTACTCTCGAACTATGCTATGAATCTTCAAAGCTTGTGCGTGTTCTCTTCAGCCTATCTATAGAGCAGTGTGACTTGCGTCGGTTACCTGACGATCAGTAGCCAGTATCTCGTGGCTCTCAAAAGAAATCGGGCAAAAAGCACGCCAAGGTGTGCTTTTACGTGCTTTGGCATGCTTTGGCGTGTATAATCCGACGACATCGCGTGGATCGTTATCGTCGCTTGCAACTTCCCGGTTCAAGCACTCTCCCAGTTTATAAAATCGCGACCGTCTCTGCGTCAGAACGCTGTCTTTTGTGTGTGTGTGTGTGTGTGTGTGTGTGTGTGTGTGTGTGTGTGTGTGTGTGTGTGTGTGTGTGTGTGTGTGTGTGTGTGTGTGTGTGTGTGTGTGTGTGTGTGTGTGTGTGTGTGTGTGTGTGTGTGTGTGTGTGTGTGTGTGTGTGTGTGTGTGAGAGAGAGAGAGAGAGAGAGAGAAAAGGGGGGGGGGGGGGGCTCTATTGTGCAACGCGATGTCTTGCCGGTTAAGTGAACGGGGGTGAGATTGGAGAAACAGCTTGATAAATGAAACACAATGGGATGAAGGCACTGTCGGGAGGCACTTGTATGTGTGTGTGTGTTTACCTTGCCTCCTCGTGTTTGGCTCTCAACTGGAACACATTTACATGGCGCCAGCAAGTCGAGGGATGAACACTCCAGGCGTCGAGAGCGTGCGTAAGAAGGGTGAGTTAGTGACCGGGTGGCACGACCATCGCATATCGTCTGTCGCGATAACCCGGCTTTTACGACGGCAAGAAGTACACAGTCGCACACAGTTTCAACGCGCGGACAGCTTTGGGAATTAATCTTCATCCTATCAAGTTCGCCCCTCACCTTTGTTGAACTGTTGAATCAGTCCTCTCAAAAAGAACAAGTCGCAGAAGTGATTATCGGCGCACGTGACATGACTGTACTTTTCTTTTTTCTCACGATGGACGCCTTGGGTGCCGTCTCACATTGCAGAGACGCGGTGCGTTCTCGGTGCTTTGCTGCCGCCTCTTGTGATGCCCCCCCCCCCCCCCCCCCCCCCCCCCTCTCCGGCCAATCGTGTCGACGATCGAGCAGCGATAGCGGGGGTCGCCGCCAAACGAGCCCAATTGTGCCGCTTTTCTCCCGGCTTGGCCCACGCCGTGCGCAATCTTCGGCGCGCGCGTGTTAGAACAATACGGCACACGACATCCGGTTGCACCGTTGTTAACGTGGCTTCTATTATCCTCGTCGAGGGTGCCATGTCTTTTCGAGGCCAGCATCCTCCGTCCTGCGCACGGACCTGGTCTCGTTAATTCCGTGCAGTGCGATGTAGAACGGACACTTGTGGCGTGCCCGGCTAGGATTGATACATGTCGCGTGTGCTGACGGGTTCGCCATGTTAGAGCTCTGTATATCGCCAGGGCTTCAGCGTTACACTACTATACACTTTTGGACGATGCCTCTTTTGCAGTTTACCGTTATTAGCTAAACTGTACAACGGTGCCGTGGACGTGTTAAGTAGTATAAATTCATGGCTGTAGCATCAGGCCCCAAGATGGTGCCCTTCGTGTTCGGACTGAGTTGCGTTCGTTAGAATCCTACGTGTTACCAGACGTTTCCGGTTTCTTCAAGGGTCGGACCTTTTCAGGACCCCTGGACAACCCGTTTGGACTACAGCTGTTTAGGTGGGCAGTCGTCAACTCTTTCCTGTGCTACGGGAGCAGTCCAGCGCTGGCCAATATGGCAGCGCCCTTCACCTCTTTGTAAAAACGAGTGATGAGGCGTACCGATTCTGTGCACGTATGGAGTTGCGCCTTTTTAGAACTGCTCTCAGTTTTTGTTACGCTGCGGTGCACTTCAGAGACGAAGCGTGTAGATGTACTTTGTTGGTCTTGGACCATATGCAGCGGAGCAGTGCTGTAGCAGCGATCAGCCGCTTTCCTTGTCGGCGGCACCGAAGACACATCACTGAAACCGCTGGAGCGCGCGCCTTTTTTTTTTTTGCGCGTGTCACTGAACTCTGACGGGCGTCCGCGACCTTTAAGTGCACGCAGAAGGAGCAGCTGCAGCAGCAGGGCGCTGTGCTCTTCGGATGTGAGGTCTTGCGTGCGCGCATGTGTACGGACTGTCGCTATGGGCGCGTCGTCGCGGTTCCTTTGGATGTCCCGCTGCGCGTGTCTCAAGTGTAGAGAAGTAGAGGTACAGCCTTTGTCAAAAGTGTAGAGCCCAGGGGTTCTGCTTCTAAGCTACATCGTGCAGATTGTAATACATTAACAGTGTTCTGAATCTCTTAATGGTAAAACGATTTTTTGCCTTACCCACATCAATGGGAAGTGCCTCCACTAATGCTAAATCAGCGCCACTACACGGTTCAGAAGCAGACCCCCTGGGCTCTACACTTTTGACAAAGGCTGTACATTGCGCAGCTAGCCATATGGATTGTCCTGAATTTCCCGGTGTTATGTGTTCTAGCCTGGTCGCGCGCGTCTTTTTTTCCTCTTTCCGGCTTTTATTTTTGGTGCGTTCAGGTGCGTAATAAGCCGTGGGCCTGCAGTCCTGAACTCTGCTTGATTCTTATGCTTTTCGCTGTGCCCGCTGGCGCTGTGTTACTGTATGAAGGTGACATTTGTGGGCCTTATAATGTGCGCTACATTGTTTGTTTTTTTAGTACTATTTGTAGTACGATCTCCCTGCAAATGCAGTATACCCGTAAAATGAAAATTAGAGTTAATGTATTTACTTAGTAAGCGAGCTAATGGACGACTTCTGTCTCTTACCTGGTGTCAGGGCTAAAATAAATCTAAAGCTAGTTACATTTGTCTTAAAATGTTGGTCTCATAAAAAACACCCTCTAAATCTTATAGTTACGGGGCATTTTTGCGCTTTACCGCCATCGAGTTGTACGGCCACTAGAGGGGCAACCCAGTGCCGCGTATTCAGCAGTGGAACCTCCCACGCCTCCCAATCACTGAGCCACCGTATGCTTCTGGCAAAACGCATTGAAAAAAAAAAAAAATGAGAAAGACTCGAAGAGTGCACTTAGCATCCAATGAGCAGAGAATGTGTAGCCAACATTGGAGGGGGATCATCTAAATTTGGATATCACTGCTGTGTTGTTCATAGTCAGTTTAGGTCATAGTCATATTAGAGGATGATGGGTTGATGAGTTTGTGGGATTCCAAGGGCACGATACTTTCGGGTGTCACGTCCCCCTCCCATCTGACAACTGTAGAGCCCTCTCGTGGGCTGCGGTACGGACAAGTGCACGCATTCCCGTCGAAGCCGTGCGTTCGTGCTGTTTGTAGGTATATTACATTGCGTGCGTTAATGTGCTCATGTGTGCAACTTGAGAATGAAATCCGTGGCTGCGTCTTTGGGCTGCTCAGCAGCGTCGTATCCCCAGTAATTCCTTTGTTCTCGCGTCGTCCTTGCCCATAGCCCTGTAGCTTTCAAGCTCGAGCATTCGGTGTCCGCGCGGTGGCCGAGTGTATGTTGGCTGTGAGCAGTCAGGGTCGGCAGCGGTGTTTCTGGATTCGTTCATCAAGGTCATTTTTATCTCCCTTGCGATCGGCTCGCTCTTTGTTCCCTGTGGGCTTGCCCGCAGCTTCCCTCGTTCTCTTCTCACTGTGTTCGTGCCTCGCTTTTACTTCTACGCAGCATTGCTTCGCTGCGAGCACAGACCGCGAATGCCAGCACCTGGTGTAGAATTTTGCCTATCTTGCTCTGCAAACGGCAGCGCGATTGCTTTGAGAAAATGTAGACCCCAAGACGATGCGCCTTGCCCTGTAGTCTACCTTCGTGCTTGCTTGTTCGTTGCTTCTTTGAGACTCACTTACTCACGTCTCTGCGTTCCGACGTGAGCTTCGGTAGTGGACGCGCGGGCTTCTGTTCCTGCTTTCGCTTTCTATAGGCGTGAAACGGGTGAGTGCGCTTTACCGATGAGTGTGAACCTGCCCTTCACCTTCGAGTTAACTGGACCAGCCTCGCTGCTTTTAATTTTTTTTTTCTCTCTCTTGCCCGCTTGCTCACACTCTCGATTGCACTCTTCTGTGGTCGCTCCGGTTCCCTCACTTCGATGTGTTATTTTTCGGATTGCGAAACACAAGAGTTGAGAATGAACAATCACCAATGCGAAAGTATGAAAAGCAGAGGAAAAAAAATGCCGACACTTTAATTGCAGTTTGGGTTTCGGCGAGGTATAATTTTGTGAGCATTACGATTACGTCGGGGTCTCAAGCCAACCAGCTGCGGTTGATTAAATGGAAGCATAGTCACCACTGAATCTTTATCCGGGGAAGCGAGGTCGTCTGCCAGAAAATGCCACGAGCACAAGACCATCTATCGACGTTATGACCTGCTTGCAGTTACCGCAGTTTTTGTACCGAAAAACTATCTTCTCTTTTTTGCTGCTGTCGGCGGAACGTAACGGAGTGCTATATCCCATGCTTCCCACTTCACTGACTCAAAAAATCACGTAGTAGCGCTGCCTATCTTTCTTTTTGTCCCGACGCTCCCGGGACAACATTCGAAAATGCTTGCTACGCAGTTTCAGCAGCACGTAGAGCGAAAGTGCGAGTTCTTGATCGATGAGATCGCGACGCAACCGCATTTTGACGCTGATAGGGTCAACGTCGCCAACATTCGTAGGAAAGGAAAATTTTGACAACGTCTGAATGCGCCGATCGCAAAGCAGACACCAAGCGGATATTCGCGCTGCCGATACTCCTTAGACTAGTTCGCGGCTCCACCACAGCGTCGCGTCGGTTTCGTAAAAATCGCCATTCGCCGGGATCAGGAATTTTTGGCGGCAAAATGCTCACATTACGTACAGTCGAACCCATTTATAACGGCTGCGGTTATGACGCGCGCTCACTTATTAAGAACTTATGTGGAGCTACCGTCAAAATATGTATTGGGGATATATCATACATCTCGGATAAAACGAACAACCGTGGCCGCACCACTCGGTTATAACGAATGGGAATAGCGACCGGCAGACTTCGTCGCCGCGGTCGAAAGACGCGGGCTTCCCGACAACACGGAGGCCGAACTAATCTCCTGGATCCCTTATATGTCCCCCCTTTCCCCGCGCTTCCTTGTCAAGAATCGGAGTATGGATGGCGATCTACCGCCAGGTGCAGCGAGCGCCTCAAACGTTACAGTACAATCGCGTTCTTAACCAGCTGGCGGTCTCCCAGAAAATGTCTTCGCCAAAGTATATATGGTCATGCTGAAGAGCTTGGAAAGCTACATAATAGTGTCTGCATTGAACAAAGAGACGTCCACAAGTGACCCTTTACAGAAGTATAGCTCCACTTAAATTCTTGACATCGTATAAATGAGCTCGACTGTAATATTCCTAAGGAGGCTTCGAGGTACAGCAGATTATCTGAAGAAACTGAAATAGAAGATAAGACGTTGTCTGCACGTGCTGCCCGGTAACGGGTAATGATAGTCATCCATTGTCTGGAACGTGAGGCTGTGCGGGTGCCATATCTATGCTGGAGCGAAGACGCGCTTGTCTAAAGGGCAGAGCGCGCGCTTTCTCCTTTGTGTTGAGAGCACATATCACGGTTATCTTTCGGGTCATCGGTATAGTATACGTGCTCCGTAGATTGCGTCAGCGAGTGCCCTTCGTACAGGCGCACCTGAATCGCGAGTAGTTACCGCTCTAGTAAAACGCGCCGGGCGCGTGCGCGCTCCATTTAGGGAGGGTATAAATACAGCGCTGTAGCGCCTCGTTTTCTCGTCTCTCCTGATGGCGATGTGGTCTTCGTCTCCATTAAATACGTATACAGTGCACTGTGCTCGAGGGAGAAAGTGCGCTATCATATACGTCCCTTTGCGGTGCCCATTAAGAGCTGCCGTCTAAGATTACTCCCCCTATTCGATACACCCGAGAAGAGACTACCCTTTCCTTGTAGCAGGAGGAGGCGGAGACGAGTATGTGCAGACCCGCGTCGTCATTAAGGGTCTCACAGGCGCCGCCTCGCGCTGTTCGCAGAATGCGCGCGTTATTGGTGCCCTTCTCTTCTGACAGACAGATCGGTGGGAGTGGGCGCGTGGGGGGTAAGAGCTGGTGTTCCAGAGAAAGCTTTTCGCGACAGCAACGGGGAGAAAGGTCTTAGCGCGAGTGCAAGCCCGCCTTCCGGGATGCGAAGCGAGCGCTCAGTACTCGAGGCCCGCGTTGAGAGTGCGCGTGTTCTATTCCGTACCCGGCAAAGCATCTTTCGTGTTTCATGCGGCAGGCTATTTTCTCGAACAGCGTATTTAAGTTGATCCACTGTGCCTGTAGTTGAAGGGCAAGGCCAAATGGTTGTTACGCTGAATGAAGAGCACTCCCCGGAAACTTAAATTTGATTTTAAAAACCGTTTATTTTCTATGCGTGTGCAGTGGTGTATGCTCATGATGGAGATCTATGTTGGCAGAGCTTCGATGTTGAACCTGAAATAACAGAAACGTATGAATTTCTTACCGAAATACTGTTACTTGCAATGCCGGAGAAGCGAAATGCGTGTCCGTGCTGATGGCTATTTCATTTCAGAGGCGCAATAAACAGCTCGTCCAAAGGTTGCCATCATGGACGGGTTTATTCGCTTTGTACGAGGTTCAAATTTGTTTGCAAGCGTGTCACCCCAGTATTTTCGTTTTCTAAGAAGGTATCCATGATTAACCAGAACTGCACATGTTAAAACCCCGGTGAGGGGACTAAAAATAATATAATTTGATATTATGCCGTAACCTTGGCATTGCTCATGATGTGGATGTCATCAGAAAGGTGCGACGCAGTCACCATAGGATGGTAAGGTTTCGAATTTGAAGAGGGAACGGAAGGAACGAATTAGCGCCAGGAGGGAAAGTGACGGATTTCAGGATATCGCTGCTGAACAGATACTCGGTTTTAACCGAGAAAGGCGACCACAGTAATAACATCTCTGAAGTTGTCGTTCCTGCTGTTTTGCTGACGGCGAAGTAGAAATCATGAAGTGTACATGGGCAGGGCATGTAGTGCGAAAGCAAGATAACGGATTGTCGCTGGCGGTGACAGACTGTATTCCAAAGGAAGGGAAGCGCCGCAGGGAGGGATGGGATTAGGAAGTTAGCAGAGAGAGAGTGAGAAGTTTGGGCTTAAACTGAACATCAAAAAGACAAAGATCATGGCGTCTTGCCCTATCAAGTCCTGGAGCATCAATGGACAAGAAGTGGAAGCTGTGACAGATTTTCTCTTCTTGGGCTCCAAGATTACCTCGGAAGGAGACTGCAGCCATGAAATTAGGAGACGCCTGCTTCTGGGAAAGAGAGCAATGGTTAGCCTTGACCGCCTAGTAAAGAGCAGAGACATTAGTCTGCCAACCAAGATCCGTATAACTCGTGCTATGGTCTTTCCAGTTGTGATGTATGGATGCGAGAGTTGGACTGTGAAAAAGGCTGACCGCCGAAGAATTGACGCGTTTGAATTGTGGTGCTGGCGAAGACTCTTGAGAGTTCCTTGGACTGCCAGAAGATCAAATCAGTCGATATTGTCGACCATAAACCCTGACTGCTCATTGGAGGGTCAAATTCTAAAGTTAAAACTCAGCTACTTTGGTCATCTGATGAGAAGAGAGGAGTCGCTGGAGAAAGATTTGATGTTGGGAAAGGTTGACGGTCGCCGGAGAAGGGGTAGGCAGCGAACGCGATGGTTAGATGGCATCCTCGAGGCACTGCAGATGAAGTTATGTGATGTTAGGAAGATAGTGAGAGACCGGAAAGCGTGGCGTGAAATGGTCCATAGGGTCACGAAGAGTCGGACACGACTGAACGACTGAACTGAACTGAACTGAACTGAGGGATTATGTGGACGCAGCTGGCACAAGACGAGGTTAATTGGAGGTAGAGGCCTTTGCCATGCAATGGGTGTAGTCATGATGATGACGGCGGTGATGTTACCCCAGATAAGCCGAGCTCCAGGAGAGACGATGACGCTGGATATTGCGACACATGGTCACCGAACCGTGCAGTTCCCGCATGCAGAGAGGCGAATGCTGGAAACACTGAGCCACCGCTATGGTGTACGCTCGGCCGGTTGGGGTTGTGCGCGTTGTTACTGAATGCGGGGAAGTCTGCACGCGCTCGTATTCACATACGACCGGAATGAGACCCATCGGTATAGGACGCGAGCTCCATGTACCGATGTCGGGTTCTTCAAGCATCGTCTCGCAGAACACCCTAAAAGGTGCGCCAACTCTACCTTTTCCGAGATAGTGTTGAGTTCATGCCACGAAAGTTTTCCTTAACGCCGTTGTTCTGCGAACTCATGAGATGAATATTACGCCAGTGTTCTCATTCTCAAATGCATCGCAATCATCATCACCGGTTGTCGTCAGCTAGGCTGAGTGTGCTGCAAGGCAAATACGTCTCCGATTGAAATCCGCTTCCCGTCTTCCCAGCAAGCTTCCTAGTGTCCGCACTTGACAGTTTGCCACATTGCTACAGTTTCCTTCCCTTGCAGTCATATTTGGCATCCCAACAGGCTCACTGGTCCCATGTACTCACTGGTTTCTGTGTCCCGGAAAAGTTCGTTTCTGCCCCTTGTTTGGGTCAGATTTACGGCATAGTTCCTGCAGTGCGGAGACGTACCAGCGCGGGACGATGGGGAGGGGAAGGGGGGCTGCATCTGTGTTGAAACCCTCTCTAGCAAGTCGAGTTTCTTTAACTCACTACGCGCGCTTTCAGTCTCCTAAACGTCAATACCCGAACTACCCTGTGCGTGCATTGGTATCTCTATCCCGCCTCGCTCGGGTTTCGGTAGTTCATTAACCGGGATCTCAATGTGAGCTTTCGCTAACGGTGCTGCTCTAGAATCCTCGTTAACGAATGCCCACTGCCTACTGACAGGGAGAAAAATACAGATCGAGAAAAAAAAGGAGAGAACGCCCGCGCGCACAGCGGCACGCCGATGGTCGTCGGGCGAAGCAGGAAGTCGTCCGAAACCGCTGCTACTGCTCTGTTGTGTCGAGCGCGCGTCCGCACGTGGCGGCAGCGTCGTGAACGGCAGCTGGAAGTGAGCGGGGGAGGTTTGAAAGCGTGCAGAGACACGCGCCAGGAGCCGGGCGCTGGGCGGCGGAGGAGGGCCTAGTCTAACGGGCCACCTGGATTTCGCCGGAAGTCCCAAGAGCAGCCGCGCGCTCTCTCCAGCAAAAACACACGGCTGCAAAGACCGCGGCGGCGGCGAGGCGGCCGCGGGGTCTTCCAAACGTGGCTCTGCGTGTGAGTTTGTATGTGTGACCGCCGCTGACGACGCCGTGGTTATACCGGGGTGTTTCCAATTTTGGAAGCGAGCAGTGCATAAGGCGATGGTCTCGTGGCGCTTGGCACACACCGTGTCGTGACCCCCCCCCCCCCCCCCCCTCCTTCCCTCTTCCGTCTTAACTTTATTCGCTGGAAAAAGAGCCGCCAAGGATGAGAACGTGGCGGCGGAGGTGCAGAGGTCCTTTCCTGTGTGCCCCTCTCTGCGTCTGCGGCTGCAGGGAGGTTTTCCTCCCTGCTATCCTTTTATTATTTTCCTCTCGTAAGACTGTTTCGAGTCGTTGCGTTTGTGGCTGTCGCCTCTTTACCTGCGGCGCACGGGACGATTTCTTATGTGTGTGTATGTTTCGGGAGGGGGGGGGGGGGGTGAAACTTAAGTGGTACAGGCTCTTGTTTTCCATCCCTGTGGAGAGTGGCGCTAGCAGCGTGTAACGATGCTGCCCTTGCGGGCTGATGTCGATGAAAAGAAGAAAAAAAAAGACATTTGTGCACAAAAACGAGCGAGGAGCCGGTCCAGCGTTTGCTGCTTTTCTTCACGTAGCCCGCTGTTTGCTGTGTACGCATGCGCGCCTGCTTCTATTTCTTCTTTATTTGCACTTTTTCCCCGACGCTTTCCGTCGCTATGCAGTCTCCTGCTCTTCCTCCCTCACCTCCCAAGTCGAGCGTTCGGAAGCGTGAGTGCACTCGTGGATAGATGCACAGGATGTGGAGGTTAATATTTTATTGCTTGTGCTACGGTGCCGTGGTCGTTTTGTGCATATGCGTGCACCGAGTCACATTGAGTGTCGAAATTTCCTTCTCGGTCTCTGACTCCAGTTACTTTGTCAGCGATCTTTCATTCGGGGAATTTCTGGCCCAGAATCGCGCAAAGAATGAAGCCCTCCAATTTGTGGCATCAACTGATTGCGTGACTCCGTGGTTATTTGCTTTGCGTCTGCTTGCGTCACACTGCAGAGCACTGGCAGGTTCAAGAGGATTAACATCGAGTTAAGCTTGTTATTGACAGTCGGTTGATTCCATCCGAAGGGCATCAGCCACGTAGTTGTTGAATTGTGCTCGACTTTTCTCTGCCGTGGCCTTGCCTCCTCAATGTGGACAATTTGGTTCACGCGTGCAGAACTGCCCATTATAGCGATCCGTTTACAATAACGAATCTTGCAGAAAACATAACAATTCACGCTTAGCTAATTAAAGTATCGAGCAGGCAAGACAAAGAGAGTAAGGGACTTGTAATGGACATGTGTACATACAAAGGATACCAACGCTCATCGATACCGAGGAAGGCACGGGGGAATTTCTCTTCCGTTTTCACTGTTCCGTGAGACTCGCATTAATCACCGCCGCCTATACGGGCACGCGGCGACCATGCGTAAATACGACTTTCCACGTCTGCCGATTGAAGGAGAGTAGCGCTGGTGAACGCTATCAAGGTTGGGTCACGCGAAAAATAAATACCCAGACATGAAAGTGCAGATTTATGTCCCCGCCGGTGTGGAAGACATGGCGGGCTGACGTCTCGTCTACTATACGACTGTTCTCGTGCAACAAACAATCAGTATACATAAGATGTCCCAGTCGGCCAGTAGCTGCTGAACAGGGCTTTCAGCGTAGCATGAGCTGCAGCAAGAGGTTCTTTCGAAGCCGTTCTTATAAAACAACGATTGGAAAGACGTATCGGCCAGACAGCTTTCCACTAGAAAGCATAAAACAAGAAAAAAAAAAATTCGTAGCTGAGTCGCTTGCATTTTTGCACATTATTTGGCTAGAATCATGATGCACGCCAGTGTTCTGTAGAACTCGTTCTCGGCCTCGCTTTATATAGAGAAGTAAACGTCCAGTTGGGGTAGGCAAAGTCGTATTGTCCCTAGTGAAATTAGTTCGTTTTTTTTTTTTTTTTTTTTTTTTTTTTTTTTTTCTATCAATTGTCCGATAGCGAATCTGACAATCTGTGTTACTACTGTCCATAAAGTGCGGTCGTGAGGCACGACTGTCTAGTGTCTTCTTTATTTTTATTTTTTGCTTCCAGCGCCAAACCCTTTCCCGCATTGACGTCGAACGAACATGTTCGTGTACATATCGTCTAGCCTTTTTGACAGTTCGTGAGTGCCGTACTCGGGCGCGAATTGCGATATAGAGAAATACCGCGTCCTCTTACCATCGAATCAATACGCTTCCGCGGCTAGTGTTGGTTTGATTCAGTCGTAGCGAATGTGTAACCGTTACCACCCGCGCAGAGGGGGTCTAAATTATATGGGTCGTTGTGACCAGTTGCGTTGAGAGAACGCGCCGCCAGCGGTTCCGGCAGTGGATAACTGACACGCACGATTGTCGCTATCTGCTCGCGCGAGACGCATGCACGATGGCACTTTAAAGCGTGCAAGCCAGCGGAACGCAAATACATGTTTCGCGAGTGAAGCCAAGAGCAGAAAAAAATAAATAAATAAAGAGGAGGTCCCTCTCTGCTGCTGAGTGCAGGACGTCTCGAGATCGTTCCCCTTGCAGGCCGCTCTTTGTTTTGCCAGGTTCTTCCCAGGCGGTCCTGAAAACTGAGCGGAACTGATCCACTTCGCATGCAGGGTTCGCGCAGTGCAGGACTCCATTCCCTTCCCCCATCCCAGGTTTCTTTGTATTCCGGCGTGGTTCTTCGAGAAAACAATCATCATCGTCGCTCGGGCTTCTCACGTCACCTCTCTCTCTCCCATCGCGGCGTCGCTTTCGGATTCACGCCCATTTCTTGCTTGGTTCTCGCGGCACGTTCCGGAGCCCCTTCTTGCTTCCTCGTGCACGCCGCTGACGTTGTGTACTATTCGTACGGAGCCCCGGCTGAGCGGTAACGCTGATGATGAAATTGTTACGGGGCACAGCTGGCGCGGCATTGTTTTCACGGCCCCGTCCGTGCGAAGACGTCGTCGGCTGCTCCCACTCTCCCTCATCTTCCTCTTCCTCCTTCTCTCCCAGTGGAAGAGTAGTTTCCATTATCTCCACCTTCCTCTCCTCCACCCCAGCGCTGGCAGCATTGCTCTCTTTCTCTCAGCCATATCACGTTTCCCCTACTTCCTCACCGCGCGCTCTTTTTCTTTTCTTTCTCGTCTCTTGGTTCGCCCTGTTTCTATATTGCGTCCCATTTTGCCCCCTTTTGTGTTACAACGACCGTACATTTTCTTCGAAGATATGGAGGCACACCGCCTGGCGTCGTCAGGCTATAACGAGAGGATGGGATAATATGAGCGAGTCCTCTGCCCTTTGCCTTTCTCTCGCTCTCTTTGCGAGGCTGCTCCGCAGATCGCGGCTCATCTTATCAGCCAAGGAGGAAAGAGGCTGGTCGACCTAGTGCACTTGATGCTGTGAGCACCTACAGGCGGGCTCCGCTTTATATTCTCTTGATGGCCGCACTCGCCGCGCGCTTTTATTCCGCGTGGGAAGAGATGGAACGCGCTGTCTCTCGGGAAGCGAAGGATAATAAATTTTAAAAACGAGCAAAGCCAAGAAAAAAAAAAAAAAAGTTAGGAAGCAGGTTTAAACGGGGCCCGCTGTTTTAGTCCCCCGATAGCTGTGTTGGGGGGCGGAAAGCTCGGGTTAAGGGCGCTTTCATGCACACGAGCGCGTGCCTGTTTTAAGGCTGGCAGCAGAAACTTGAGTCGTGTACAGGCATCGTTGTGGTTATAAGCATGTTCGCCACTCGGGCTGAACGGAGACAGGCCCCCGCTTGTTCACCGTGGCTCGACAGAGAAAATCGGGCGGGTGTTCGAATCGCCTGCTATATAGGGTCGAACAATGACGACCTGTTTTCGCGGTTCGTATAAAGGCTTTTTCCTCACGTCGTTTCGCAAACGGCACTCCGACCCTGGTGCCGTTAAGGCTAAAATGGAGGAGCCTTAGGTGCCGTGCATGTTTCGATGTGGGCAGTGCTATTTAGCGACCGCTTTGTGTACTCCGCGCGCGTTTCTGCGTGCTCATCTATATGTGGGCTAAGTGTGTATGCTATAAGGGTTATCGCCTTTCCTGATGCGTATCGATACTAGTTAAATGGGTGCTGCGCCGAGTCGTTACTACGTTTCGTATTCAGGGATGACGCTCATACCGTGATTGTTTTTCCCGCGCTTCTATCCGACTGCATTGTAAGTATACGGAACTCACTCATATTGTGCGCCTCGTCCTAACTGGCCCGCCTGTAGTCTGTCCCCACCTTTCCTAGTACTCGAAACAGCTCGTGAAACGAAGTATATAAAGCGGCCGAGGAGCTCTGCGGCTTGCAGCATGCGACGCGAAAGCCTAACGCATTAGTGTACTGTGCTTTCGATCGCCAGCGAGCTCGGAGAATGGTTGAGTCTCCCTGCCGCGCTGGGACATCTTTTCCGCAGGTCTGAGTTCCACATATTGTTAAAAATGCGACATCCTCTAGTTATCTTTCTCATCACAGTGCTGGATAAGTCTACTGTCCAGTCTCTTTACTTACGGCAGTTTTGAGGAAAATTATTTTGCGAATTTATGAAACCGCAGCGGCTCCTAGTTCTCGAAGTGAGCCGTTTGTAACAGACAGATGTTCGCCAGTCTCCACATGCTCGAGAGTTGCGCAAGAATTAGTCGATTATACTGGTACATGCCCGCTGGCAGGAAACCTCAAAGACCAAAACGATTCTTAGTCCCAGTATGCGGCCACGTGAATCTCTTTACTTACGGCAGTTTTGATGCAAATATTTTGCGAATTTATGAAACCGCAGCGGCTCATAGTTCTCGAAGTGAGCCGTTTGTAACAGACAGATGTTCACCAGTCTCCACATGCTCGAGAGTTGCGCAAGAATTAGTCGATTATACTGGTACATGCCCGCTGGCAGGAAACCTCAGAGACCAAAACGATTATGCGGCCACGTGAAACTGATTACTGCAGGGTTTTTTTTTTTCTTCTCGAGGTTTCCATGCAGACTCCACACATTCGAATGCTCCGTGCCAAAACAATTAGGGGTTTGATATGTGACATGCATCGTGTCCTCTCGAAATCTCCGGGCATGCACTCACTCGTTCGAGCACTTATTTTTGTCCGCGGTATATGTCTACAATTGTGCGATTCAAGGAAACGAAAAAAAAAAAAAAAAAACGTCCACGCACTGACGTTTTCTGCGCGCGATACGGCAATACAGAACTCTCGCTGCACACTGTACGATTCTCCCTCGTGTCTTGCAGACATCTCTTTCGGGCCGTCGAACGGACTCGCGTGTGAGTATACCGCGTGACTGACTCGCGAGGGAGCGCTGCGTTAAATGCATTCCCAAGCACACGCATTACATAAACACCTGTTGCCGTCTGTATACACGGCTTCGGGACGCGAGAACCTTGCACGCTATCCACGTGCCGAGAAGCTCCCTTGGGACGGAGCGCGCGCTTACAATTATACGTTATCCATTTTCTTCCTTCAGAGCGCCCACTTCGGCTGGAAACATCACGCAGTCTTCGTGCTCTTGTGCATGAACGCCTTTGTAATTGTGGCGTCCCACTTTGCCAGGCGAGCAGCAGCAGCCCACGGCCCGCCTTCCCCATTCTGGCCGGCCTTTCTGCGGTTTCAATTTAACGCGCGGTATGATCTTCACAAGGTTCGCGTATGGCGGAAGAGATCCTTGGGCTTGCTCAGCAGCGGCGCGGCCTGCGACTGCGCCTCTCTGACCATCCAAGGGCGCCACTTAGCTTTTTTTTCTTTTCTTTTTCTCGCAGTGTGGGAGTTTCGAGACAAAAGAGTCCGCGCGCAGGCCGGCATCAGCAGTGGCCAGCATACAGGGGGTATACTTAACCTGCACCGCAGCACCCGTCGTTATTGTGCATGCTTCGGTAGCCTCCGCTGCGCAGAACGTGGTTAGCGTGCGGTTTGTGCAAACTTTCTTGAGTGCAGTGCGCCATCGTTTGATGCGCAATATACCATCTTTGAAGAAACAAAAAAATTCGAAGCAACAGGATTCTTTAACGGCCTACAAAGTGTTCTTGAATGACTGCACATGGCCGGAAAGGATCCCCGGTGGTGCCAGCGCGGTTACTGCTGCAATGGCACGAACAGTAGCGCCCTGTGCGCCATAGAATGGCGCTCAAGGCTGATGACGTCACGTGAATACGTACTGCATAGTTCTCGCTTTTATCTGGCGTAACACCGTTGTGTGCTAGATGGTGCGGATAGGGCGACATTATTTGGTTATTTCTGTGTTTTAATATTTCTATTAGTCAGAAAATTGATTACGCGTAGTATGTGTATGCGCGTCGAATGGAGATACCTCGCTCGAAACGCAGGTGGTATTATGCTCGCGTTCTGATCTCTGCGCGTTCGTCTGCAATCCTCCTACGCTATGCGTTGTGTGAGAATGGTAGTGGTGGTGGTGGTAGTACAAACACTATTACGGCGGAAGCCTCGGCCTCGAGCTTCCTCGTGACTGCGTGGGTGACACCTGCGACGCGCGTGCTCTCGTCTGGGCTGCTAGATATAACGTTGCGTTCGCGATCCTATACCACGGTAATTTGAGACGTGTAAGCTGCGGTGGAGTTCCTCTGCGGACCGGCATCTTCATATGCGCATACATTACGGAAGCGAAGACGAAACGCTCACTGGCGCGGGATAGACCTATCGCGCTAAGGTCAATAACAAAATAACATCTCATCGCATCCGTCACATCCTCCCTTCCTTTTGGCTTTCCGCCGCCTAACAATATAGTTATAGTCGCACCTGTTCCGTAGCCGGGTGTTGATTTTGACAGATTCGTTCTCACTCGCAGTCACGGGCGCGATATATCATTCGTGCGTGGCACTTGTTCCCTCTGTTTTCATTTGCAAATCCCGGCTTGTTGCCCGAAAAGGAGAAATCGCTTTATCGGCCTGTCTTTGTTAGCCGCCGATTATAGGCTCTTATCGCATTGGTGTGCTGGGAAACTTCTGGGAGAGCGATATTCACCTTCGGCTTAGATAACTGAGAAAAAAAAAATAATCACAGGCCCACACGCCAAGCGTTGGGGGCTGGAGTAAAACTAGTCCACTGGAGTAAAATCACTGAAATTTATTGCGTTTGGCGTTGTGAATGTGCAGTCGTCGCTAGCGCAGGCAGAAATGTATTGTTTAAAAAAAATTAGCATAAGAACAAGTCACCCAGATGACGATTGCAGAACCGTACGTACAGAACGGCATGAGCGATAATCTTCAGCGCGTGGGTTGGACGCTGGAATGATCCCGCAGCCGCTGGTTTGATACCGGCCGCGGCAGCTGATGGAGGCTGAAAGCAAGGCGCCCATGCACTTTGCGATGTCGGGGCGTGCTTTTTAACAACCCCGGATGGTCGACATTTCCGGAGCCCTCCACTACGACTTCCCTCATAGCCTTAGTCGCTTTGGGACTTTAAATCCTACAGACCAAACCAAGCCATCTTATGAGGGAGGGAAGCTTTGTTAGGGGCCCTCATTTAACTCCTTCGGCCCGTCGGAGGGTGAGAGGTCTGGAAGTCATTCGATTCGGAGTACGCGCCGCTCCAGCGAAGAATGATATCTCGTCGTTTTCTTCTTTGGCGTTGTCATTGTTGTCGTAGCGCTTGTCGCTCCGTGCATAGGTCGGCGACCAAGCCGGAGCAAAAACTTCCGCGGCGGCTCACACGGCGATCGTCGTATACCCCTTGTGCAGGTGACGCGAGCATCTGCAGAACCGTTCTTCATCGTCTGGCGGAGTCCCCGAGTCCAGTGCCGCCATCATGCCCGGCATCTGCCCGCGGTGCAACACGACCGTCTTCTTCAACGAGGAGAAGATCGCCATCGGGAAGCACTGGCACGTCAAGTGCTTCTCCTGCGGTGAGTAGTGAGTTTGCCGTTCTCTCTGCGCGGCACGCCCCGTTCACGGAGGCGTCGCGCAGTACCCCGCACGAGGGCACCTGCGCGTGCTGCCGCTGTTGCAGTGCGCATAATGACGACGCGGGTGTGTCTGGCCTTGCAAGGTTGCCGCTGCGTCGGTTGCTTCTTCGATCTTGTCCAGGCGGCCATGTGCGTAGGATGGGCTATTACGCATGCAATGGCGCGCCTATAGGGAAGTGGTGAGGTGGTTTGGGCTAGTTGGTATTCCATCCGAAGCGGTGCGATTAGCTTCTGAAGGACGAGGTCGAAATGAAAGCGTGCGTTAAATATCCCCCCCCCCCCCTTTTTTTTTTTTTTTCGTTCATCACCCTTCAAAACCTCTATACTCGCGTCGTTTTGTATGGAAGTGGGTCTTAGCTTTGAGAGAGGTTGGCGGGGCATTGGCCCACGCAAGGTCGCCGTATGAAAACGGGAATACAGCAGTAGCTGTCTGAGGTTATCTGCGTGCACGGGCTTGAAGAAAAAGTTTGGGGGAAAGCCTCCGCAGTCCTCCAGCAAAAGTTTCGACGAGAGATTTCACTTTGTCTTGGTGACGGCGATCCTTGACGGGTACAATATGCGCTTCATAAGGCTGTATACGTTGAGCGCCTAAGGGTCTTGCTCATTGTACAGTAGTGTGTACAAGATACATTCAGCTCCTTGCAGACTATGATAATCTGTTGAAACAATATGCAGCTCGCTAACGCATGCCGTGCACTTGTATATTGTATGGCAAGCTTGAAAGTCGCCTTGGCCATGAGCACATTGGATAAAACAAATGCGATTTGCGGTATGTTTCAAATTATTGAATAAAAACTTTCATCCCTATGTCGTGGCGTGACGCCGATTCTTGGCCTTAGGGCACATGTTATATTGCTAAATTTAAAACCTTTAACGTTGATGGCGAGTACACTTTACATAATTTCTAAATGGGCGTCTTGATTCGAAGTATCGAACGTGAAAAATACCTGAGCCGCGTCTGTATTTTATCGAGCGGTGCCATTTTATCAATGTGTGGAGTAGAAAAGCCAATTTGAAAAGCTTTCAGAACCTTTTTTTTTTACGTTTTTTTTTTTAACGTTAGATGCCGCGATTGACGAAGCCATTCCGCTTTTCGATGATTCGAAATACAAGGCGCCCATATGTGCTGTGCGATGTCAGTCCACGTTGAGCAATCTCAGGTGGTCTAAATTTCCGGATTCCTCCGCTACGACGTCTCTCGTCAAACCAAACCATTCTGAAATTTTAAAGACGTGGCTCGCAGTTGATTTTGGCAGTCCTTCGCAGTTTCACCATGTGTCCTGACCTCAAAGTTGATAAGGTTTAATTAATGATTTCATTAATCGTTTTTCTGGTGTACTTTCGCGTGAACGGTGCCCGCGTTACAGTGCTATCTACCTTCGCGGACTGGTCCTCGAAAGACAAATCTGTATTTAACAATTTGATACTCCCTGTGTATACATAGTCAGTGGCTTGCCATGTCAGCCGTGTACATTCACGGCAGGAACAATCTGCACCCTGCTCTCGTTTGTACTCAAGAAGCGTTCGAAAATTCTTACTCGTTGACAGTTGTTTCAGTCGACGGTGGTGCTTTCAGGCGAAACACATCTGGTATTCTATGCTCGCAGCACAGACTGGCTGACAATTTCGCCAGAATTTTCAGGGACTTTGAACGCATTCCAGCTTACGAAAGAAAAGTAAAATTGCTTTTTCGGACTCATGGTGTTCTAGAGGTTTATGTCATATGCGCTGTCAGTAGTCTGTTTCTAAAGCCGTTCATATATATGGGCTAGCCACGGGCTTTCCTCTCCACCACAGGCATCCGTGGAGAGCCTCGATTGGCTGTTCACAAACCGTTTGCAAACTGTCTGACGTAGCCTTTGAGCAGATTTCGCCTAAAAAAAAAAGCGAGAGGGTCTTCACTGCAGAACGGGGACAGTGTGGACTAACTGGATCGATCTGGCGCCCGTATATTGTCGACATATCATTGGGAACTCGTTGAGCCGCCCTTGGCTTTCCCTGCTGCTGTTTAGTGTTTGCATCGCTTCACTGAACCCGCGCGAATGACGCGTACTCCAACGAGCACGTCTTCCTCCAATGCGCACCGTTATGTGCATGTGTGCTGGCGCGCACGTTCGAGTTATGATGCTGTTCGGGTAATTCCTCTATGAGCGAGCCGACTTCTTCGGGAGTACGTGCGTATGCCTTGACGCGCACACGTCTTCTCGCGCGTTAGGTTTGTCGCGGATTTGAAGGCGCGAAGAAAAAATGCAAAACAAAAAAACGAAGTAGCTTCTTCGTAGACACACAAGTTCTCGCGCGCCTATTTTAGCCGTGGTGACGATGTATGTTTTGCGTCGTGAGGCGGAACATTTTGTGAGCCGCGTTTCGCGCTCGGCGCCAGCCGCGGCCACGAATACACATGGGTATGCAAGCTTGGCCTATTTGGGAATACGCGCGGTGAAAAGAAAAAAGAAAAAAAGAAAAAACAAACTTCATGGTAGCGATTCGCAGCTGTGTGACCTTGATGCTGCTGCTTTTCCGTTCTGGTTGTTCGCGCTTTATTTCGCCCATTTTGGTGTCGAAAACATGTAGCTTCGACACGCGTTGTTTTTCTTGAATGCGATGGTGTACATGCATGTATAGCGTGTCACGCGGGCGCTCGCTTGCTCGAAAAAAAAAAAAAAGTTAGAAAGGAGGATGCGTTCCTCGAAAGCTTATATGCGGTGTAAAACGTTTCTTTCGTGTATGCAGCAGCCGATGCGAGTACAACGTCAGTTGGGGAGATCGCATATATAATACGCGTCTCTATATATGTTGCCATCTCGTATACTGTGACGTATCTTTTCGTCTTTGCTGCGGCAAACCGAGTGGTATGGGTTTCGAGCGATAAATTCTATCGTTGCATGCTTTTGGCTTGCTTGCTGACGGGGCAAGAAGTGCGATAGTTCTGGACCTTCCTCCTCAGCGCTTTGTCCCTCATTTGGGCGGCGAGCCCTTGAACCGGGTTCCGTATGTGTGGTCACCGCCAGCTGCGTCGCTTGGGGAGAGGAGGCTAGTCGGTGTAGAGGGAAATGGCTCTGGCTTTAAAAGAAATTTGATATGGCCTTAACTGCGCCGAGGCTAGGTTTCGATCCCTCTGCGACAAGAACACCTCGCTGGCCACTGCGCATCTCCAATCTTTGCCCGAAGAACCTAAACCCCTGCCTCGAACCGAAAACGAAATGAAACGCGACGTGACAGCGCAAATACTTAGCATAATTGGCCAACTAAACCGGTTGGAATTTTTTTCTCCGCATTGTTTCACTAGATATGTTTCTCTTCCTTTCTCCTTCCTCTCCGACCGTGCAGGCAATGCCGACTGCCACCGTCGCCTGGACAGCAGCAACCTGACCGAGCACGAGGGCAACATCTACTGCCGCTCCTGCTACGGCAAGCTGTTCGGCCCCAAGGGCTACGGTTACGGGGGCGGCGCGGGCGTCCTCTCCATGGACACCGGGGACAAGTACAAGAACGGGCCGCCCACCTCGTACGCAGTATTTATGTGTGCAGTTGCGATCGAGTCTCGCCTGAGCACGGCATCGTTGCTGTCGGCCAAGCGTGGACTACAGCTCTGTTTAGAACTCGCAGCTTAGAATTCAGTCGGCTTTTGCAGACGCATGCGTTGGACTCGTTTAGGCACTAGCTGAGCACTCACTGTTACCGCTGTCGTCATTATTGAACAGGGTCAGTCACACGAACGTGAACAGTACGGCTTCGCGTGGCACTGGCAAAATTTTGCGCAAGCGCATAGGACGGTGGTGGGCGGGGCGTCGTTTGCTACCACGTGTATCCTTGCCGTGATGGACGCTTGCATGAGGCGCTCTAAAATCAGAAGCTCAACGTAACTAATTCTCGACGCGTACCAGCACAGGTCTAAAGCTCGAACTCCGCACTGATAAGAATGTAAAATTGTGAATGACAGTCATTTTTCGTTCCCCTTCTCGCCTCTCCCTCAATTACACCAAGGAACCAAAACGACATTTCACACCGTTGCTCCAGATACCTACACAGAGGCACAGTAATAAATTTATTGTGAACAAAAGTGGTGTAGACAAGTAACAAAAATAAACCTCTTAACAGTGTGTCCCTGAACTGGACTATTACGTTTCAGGGCTCCATGTAGACGAAGTTCGCGCACTATATTCCCATTCGGAAGCCACCAGAGGTAAGTATATGGCAGAATGAAATATCTGCAAAGTCATCACCCAACAAGGAGCTTGCCCACTGCAAGTCATTGCGCTCGCTCAACGTGCCAGTCGCCGCCGTCGCTGTGGTTTGATCATTCTGGAAAAAAAAAAAAAAAAAAAAAAAAAGAGAGAGAGAGAAAAGTGGGTTTCTGTAACTTACCTACAGAAATGGTAAGCCCAATCATGAAGGGCACATACTCGATTTATCATAAGGAGCCGCAGTGATTTTCGCAGCGATTGAACCTCACTTCGCCGCCAGTGCATGTTGGCAGCCCGGCCGAGTCGATCACCACAATGAGTTACACAATGACTCACTTCTGGCCAGGTTGTGTGATGACTTCGCAGATATTTTATTCGGCCATGCACTTATACCTGGTGGCTTGAAATAAGAAATCTCAGCGCGACAACATTAATCTATATCGAGCACAGAAGTGCAGCAGTGGAGCTCGCGAGACCGATGCGCCACGGACTGCAGTGACCCTGTACATCCACGCATAGCCCACAGCTGCCCTTCTGCTCGGTCATTGACGGCTGGTAAAGATCCGTTCACAGCGAGGAGGCCTGGAGGAAAGACAGGTCGACGCTGGCAAAGAACTCGGAAGCTCTTGCGTAGGGAGGGCGCGGGAAAATTCTGGGTATTCTAGGCACTTATCGCACCCTGGCTGTATTCGCGCTTTCACACAAGTTGCATGGGATCGGGATCGGGGTGTCCGGCCCGGCCCGTCCGAGAAAAATGTACCTTGGCCTAGGAGCAGATAAGCGCGATAAAACTTTTGGTACCTTGCTACTTCCGCGTTGCATATGATAGCAAAGTGGACCTTTGGAGTATTGCCAGCTGTGAGTGCGTGTGTGCAAAGCCACGAGGTGTTGAACAGGCACACATAGCTGCTGTTTGGGTGGTTAGCCATTCGAGTTTTCTCTTGAGAATACCACAGGGCCTTTCTTAGGGTGCAGTTTGAGTCGATTTTGAAGTTTAGTGCTGTTGTCTTGCCCCTTACTAGCTTTTGCATTTTGGAGCATTAAAATCATTTTTTGTAGCGTGATTTTGAATTATTTTTGATTGCCCTGAAAAGCTCGCTGTGATTTCGCAATATTGTTAGCTTATTACCTTAACCTTCCGGAAAATTTCCAATAGTGTTTCTGCATGGAAATATTCAGACAAAATTGTAAGTGAAATCATATATTTCTGCTTTCATTATCACCTTCTGAGATGGCAGTGCTTATGTGCTTTATTTATGTCATTTTTTAGGTAATTCGAGCAGAGAATTTGTAAAAAAAAACTAACGAAAACAAGACCATTTTTCCTAGCAATTAAGTGGTCCTTTTACAGATGGTGCCACCATATTATTTGCCTTTAAAGTGAAGAGCTTTAGCCCTGTCATAAAATAAATACATCCACTGTGGCAGTTGCCACAGTGGATGTATTTATTCTATGACAGGGCTAAAGCTCTGTCATAAAATCACATCCACTGTGGCAACTGCTGTTGTAAAGCAAAGTGTGGTCTGACGGGCATGGTGCGGTAGCAATGGCGGCGGCGGTTACCATATTGACCGTTTAGCTGTCTGGCTCTGAAACTCTTTATGACAGCCTCACCACTCTGAAAGAGAGCAAGTAATGCTGAGAGCTGGTGCGTGACTTATGCTTCTGGAGTTGCTGCACACAACTGTTTCAGTCATTTCGTATCTCAACAGCACACTCTGCACTGCTTTCATATTTCAACGGTATTTTTTGTCATTGTTAAAGTGTTGCCACAGCGATCTCTGTTGAGATATGAGAAGGCGACTCATCACTCACTTCGCACACCGCCCAGTTGGCCTGCTGGAGGCAATAGTGCGCTACAACTCAAGAACCGAAATCACGCACCAGCTGTGAGCTGTACATGCTTTTCCCATATGGTGTTGGGATTGACTCCATGGTGCTGGTTTTGATGATAATTATGGCTTCTGCCTTCTTGTAACAAACGGATATGACAGGCATACCTTAGCTGGTTGAGAAATGCAAAGGTGTTTATGTGCTGTGCGATGTCAGAGCACGTTAAGGATCTCCGCTATGTCGCTTCTTTCTTTCAATCCCACCTTTCTCTCATTCCTTACAGCACAGTTGAGGTGTCCGCAATGAAGTGTGACAGTTACCGCACATTTCCTTCCCTATAAACCAATTTACAGCTTACATTTGCCTTTGCTTTGCATCATTCCCCCAGCACTTTTTCATTCATCTGCTATGTGAGCTTCTCATGGGTGGAGGAGGAGGAGGAGGTGGGGTCCTTTCATGAGCTCCTGCTTTGCAAAAATGGTTTCTGAATGTTGTGCTGCTGTGTGAGCTAGGTGGATGATGCGCTCTTCTCATAATGGACTTTTTGTGGGTGGAATCTCTGGATAAAGAAGCTTCACTCCTCTGCTGTCACACGTGTCTGACTCCGGGATTTTTCAGAAAGTCATTTCTAGTGCCATTGCAGTAAAAAAAACAGTAAAAGATTCTGATGGAGCCAGATGCGTCCTTTTTCCTGGTTTGACAGCACAAGTATACAGTGTTTCTTTGGGTATAGAGCTAAGAGCTTGGAGTCTTAATTTGCAATTTTTCTCAGCAACGCAGTCCCTTTTTACGCAAAAAAAAATAGTTGCAGTTTTTTCAAAGAGTAATTAATCTATCGGCTTAATGTGGCTTGCAGCTTTTATTGATCTTCCATACATCTGCTCTTTAGTGTTTCTCTAAGTCTCCCTGATCACTTGTCAAGCCATGGTTAAAAAGAACACAAAATGTCCACACCTCGATATGACAACAATGAGAGACTTCCTCCATTTCTATTTTTACAGGCTGGTTTTAAATGCTTGCCTTGCTGTTTAAGTACATGTTCATTTGTGCAATGCTGTTTATCATGTACTGCATATGTGATATGATGTTTGCTTTATTATCTTTTCACACTGAGAAGCTAATTTTACAAACTGCTGCAAAGTTTGCAGCAGAATTCTGTATTCCCTCTGCCTTCTCTTTCCAGTTCTCTGAAACTTGGAAAACTCTGTTTTAAGAGACTTTCAGGGCCGCCCTGCAAAATTGAGCCTCAATTCACTAGCTCGGGTGCAGCAACAGTGTTTCATTAGTGCAAATAAATTTCTTAGTGTCATAGCATGTGTCACTCGGTTACATACCATAAGCATTTTGAGCCCGTGTTTATTCTTAGCAATGAGGTAATCTGGCAATTTTTACCTTTGCTTCTTGCCTTGCAGCAACATTCCAGCAACAGCTCAAGCACATGTCGCACCGCAGAATGGCACCGTAAAACCTGTGACCCAAAAGCAACCCCGCTGGGGAGGCACCGACATCTGTCCGCGATGTGGCAAAGCAGTCTACATGGCTGAGAAGAAAATGGGAGGTGGTGCGGTGGGTAACATTTTTACTAATTGAATCCTTGTTTCATAGTTGATGCCAATAGCAAGCTTTTGCGTGATAATTACACGGTGCCAAATGCAGCATTATTGAAAAAGTACTATGTACCATGTTCTCAGCAGTATTTTTTCTGTGAACATTCTACAGTAAATCGGGCTTTTGTTATTATAGGAACGGTTATATCAAAATACTTGACAGGCATACTTGAGTACTGATGAGAGCACTCCAGGATTCCTCTATACAGTGCCGTCATAGTGTGCCATCATCAGCTTATTTGCAAGGACAACAAATGTGACATGTATGCCTTGCATAAAAGACTAGCTACATGTAAATTTTGGGCAGGAGTATGACGCGCTGAGGCACAAACTGCAGCATAATTCACATAATTGAGAATTGCTAATAACAACTGGAATGGTGGTTTTTGGCAAAGGGGATCTTATCAATTTCATTGGATGGGGAATAACAGCTTTGGGACAAGGGACAGAGAAAGATGACAGGACCAACGTTGTTTATAAAGGAAGGAGGCAGGACCAGCACTGTTTACAGGGCAAGAAGACAGGACTATCACTGTCCCTTGTCTCAGTGCTGTTATTCCCCATCAGTATGCATCAACTAGCTCAACTCTCCATTTTACAGAAATTTAGCTGGAATAGATGATGTTTCTGGCCATCATCAATTTGTTTTTGTGATTGTGATTGATTGACTTTGTTCCGTATTGTTAGCAAGGCCAGTATCAGTTTGCTTGCATAGATTTAAACTTCTGCTTTGTGAACGTAGTAGCAACAAGTAATATTCTTATATTATGAGGGCATCAGGAATGCATCAAGCTTC
The DNA here is from genome assembly GCF_055883805.1 of Amblyomma maculatum. Taxonomy (NCBI): domain Eukaryota; kingdom Metazoa; phylum Arthropoda; class Arachnida; order Ixodida; family Ixodidae; genus Amblyomma; species Amblyomma maculatum. The sequence goes on along the minus strand of NC_139347.1, from coordinate 31,222,199 downwards.
ATGCCAGCTTCATGCCAGCTGACTTTCAAAACGAATATGATGTAGTTAACCAGGGTAAGATTTTCAATTTGTGGCCCTATTTATTTAAGTGGGCAGAGGTGCCAAATGTTGCCAGAGGATTTTCTTTGCACTGAAAGCCACCACTGCAACGAAGCATGTGAATTCAGTTTGACTGACATGAGAATTTTTTAAGAAGCATAGGCGCTTAATTTTTGCTTGCCTGTTTTATTCTTTGTAATGATGTGCAAGGCATCATTATACTTGGATCACTGCTTATGACTGCTAAATAAATATGTAGCCGAATTTCTTTTTTTCACCTGTATCGGTTTCAACAGCTGACCAATGGCGCTGGTGTCAAAGCTAAGTTTAGGTCATGTTGCGTGAACTTAACACTGAAAGGATTATCTGCATTGGACTGAAAGAAGTGCATTCCCTGTTTCTGAATATGTGCTCTCAGGAAAGAAACTCGTATGCTTGTGATATAATATATAATCGATTTTCCTCCTGGGCTGTTGTGATCTGAATTTTTTGGCATGTGTGTACTGTCATGCTTGATGCGTGATTGTTGTTATTATTATTATTATTATTATGTGCAAGTACTTCAGTGGAAATGTGTTGTCTTCAACGGAGTATAGACACCTAATTTTTGTGTTCGTGTTTTATTCTTTGTAATGATGCGTAAAGCATTACTGTACATTGATCACAGTGTGATATTTGCTTATGATTTCGGTTTCAACAGCCGAGCTATAGCCGTGATATAGAGTGAAGTCTAGGTCACGTGAGCAATGAAATAACGGCAATATAATCATTCTTTTCCTTTGTCATTTTAATTCACCGCAACTCTAAAGCCAGCCTTTCTCAAAAACAGGAATCGTAAGTGAATCAGCGAATATATCGCTGTTGTTAATCATCCCTCCTGTTACCTAGACTTCACCTTGATGTCACGGCCATCACTTAGTTGCGGAATCTGAGACCGAAACAGGTGAGGAAAGGACATTCAATCGTAAATTAGTGGTCATAAGCGAAAACCACATGTTGATATAGGAATGTCTCTCGCATCATTAACAAGAAACAAAAATGCAATTAAAATTTGGTGCCTATATTCTTTTAAGTGGGCAGTCGTTTCTGACGTGCATTAGTATTTTTTATTGACACGTGCAACCTTTTTAAAATGGGCATGTTTGACGATTGAGAATGTGCATTTTTGTAAGCATCTAACACAAAGTGATTCTGCTTGCAGTCTACCCAACAGTGCTGTTTATTTTTACTGCCTCTTAGTATTGCAGTGATATCATTATCGCATGCGGCCTCCATTTCAGGCTTGGCATATTGCCTGCTTCAACTGCCACGAATGTCACAAGCGGCTTGAGTCAACTATTCTTTGTGAGCGGGAGGGAGAGATCTACTGCAAGAGTGAGTAATTACTAAGCTAACTAGTAAACCCATACTCCAGTGTCTGGTCACGCATGCCTAACTCCTCAGGTGCCTGCACAATGCTCACAATTCTGCAGCACTTCACATCTACACTGTGTGCCTTGTTTGTATGCAATTTATGGAATTCATCCTTTTTAACCTTTGGTACCTATCTTAGGCTTATTTTTTTTTTTTTTTTCTTTTCCTATTAGGCTAATAGTGGTACAGCCAGAACAGCAATGTTTAAAAACAAAACAGTTTGAAATTTTTCTGCGCTATGCAAATTTAAAATCGAGGGGAACCCGATTGGGAGCTGCCCTTAGTACCTAGTGATTAGAGCTGTGCAAGTTCAGTGCAACCCTTTTATGGCATACGGTTACTGAGCTTTTATCAGCTAAATGAACGGTATCCAGCAAAAAGGATTTCATGTTGTCATTGCTTATACTGATCTCTTGCTGTGCATATGTTATCGGCTGGTAACCAAGAGTTTCACAAAAGAAGTCTACAGCTTGTTACGCGTGCCTATTGGGTTCAAAAGTAGCCGCATATTTTTGTCTATTTAGCATGCTGTCTGTTGCATAGCTTAGAGCACACTAAGTAAAATCTGATGGCCAGCCCGTTTTCTTGGTTGGGCTCAAATTTTGCTCAGAGGTAGCATTTATTGATAACTTTTGTTTTGCATTACTTCGATGGTAGTACTTGCCAGATTCGGTCAGAATTAATCGGTAAGTCTTCATCATCTGCAGCGGTAGCGGCCCAAACCGTGAAGTTTAATAGCATCGTCTCGCATCCATCAGAAATGCGAATGCTCTACCAATTTATCTCCAGAGTAGAGACCTGTCCTGCAATGGGCATGAGTAATGCTATACGTAGCTCTTCACCATTTTGGGTTGCTGTTGCCTCAGGACTCAAGGATCTATTCTGACTGAGTCAAGCATGTACTTTCTCGCCGTCCTCGGTGTAGGCATATAGCCATGGCTAGTTTGCGAGCCTTTCTTCTCGCAGCACTTGCAGTTAATACGCCCTCGTCAATATTATATGTCTAGCTGATCCTTTTCATGTCAGTTTCAGGGCTAATAAATATCACACGAGTTATCATGCCTTGCCTTCTCGAACGTGGTTGGTGTATGGATGCAACTGCAGTTTTCAAGTGACTATGGCGCATCCATGAAGTGTGCAAGAAATCCCAGAAGTTAAGATGTCTCTTATAAGTGAGGTTCTTTATCGAAATTCAACGATAACTTCTTATTTATTACTGAATCTGTTCTAAACTTGATTTATCTTACAAAAGAGGTCCACTTAATAGAAAGATAAGTAGGTCAGCTAAATGTTTGGAAAATGTCTTATTCCCGATTGTCTATTGCATCGCTGACTCTTATAATGGGATCGACCATCATTTCATATGAGTAGAAAAAGTTACTTTTTGGTACTAATGATAATGGCAAACAAATTACCTAATCGTGAATCACTTGTGATAAGAGAGACAAAGGTTATTACTTATTAGCCATTACCTGTGATATCGAACATGGATCGGGAACAGTTTACTGAACTTAGCAAAACTAACTTTAGAGACCGTACTTATTAGCACTATGGATGCCGCCCCACAAAAGCGGACTATGTGGTAGCGCTGAGCGCTCTGGCCGATTGTGAAAAAGTGCTGTATGACATTGGAGTGGGCCCTGTTTTCATAACAACCTTTAAAGAAAGAAGAAAAAAAAAGAACCTACAGCATGCTCGAACTTAACACCTGCTATTTGAAAACTATTAAAAAATGTGTGGTCCTGCTCTATTCAGTTTGAATAATTTTGAAAGTGCACTATTTGATCCATTCAGCGCATTGAACAGGTTGATAATCGAGACAAACTATTCACACACCCCCACTTTCAATGTGAATGGGACTGAAGCACCGCTTTGAATAAACTGAAAGCTTGAGCTAAGCGAATTCAATGAGATTTCACACTGTCTTTACCCTGTTATGGTCAGTGTTCGGGCAGTACATATTACACCTGCAGTAATGCTCTCTGGTGATCTTGTTAATTTTTCTTTTTTACTTGGTGCTATTAGTTCTCTCTTGCCACAGTGAATGAGTGTACATATAGGGTGCTAAACAATAGCTGTTCAATGGTTTTCTCCTTTATTTTTCTTTCAGCCTGCTACGGGAAGTACTTTGGGCCAAAAGGATACGGCTATGGTGTGGGATCTGGCACTCTGCAAATGTCGTAAAGCCCATGTTGTGCTCATATGTAGATACTGCATAACAGTTGACCCCGTGGCACATTGATAGTTGCATCTTTATTTTTCTTTTGTCCAGTCTTTGTAGAGGTTAGCTTTATGTCATGCTTTCAGAAAGCAGTATACCTTGAGGATAAGTGTTGTGGTGCTTCTGGTCGCGGGACCTTACTCTGTTGCGTTTATTTTCCTTTGCACTGTAGTGAACTACACGAGGATATACGAAGACGAGGATTAAGTAGGTGAGAATATCACGAAGACGAGGATAAGGACGACGAAGTGCCGCTGCGCTGCTCGTGCTCGCTTGTGGAGACTGAGACTGGCTGTGTTCTTGTGTGGTTCGCCGTGAAACTTCGACAGAGCTATTATCCCTGTTAAAGCACAGTAAAAACCCCCTTTCACTTGGTGGAGGTGAGCATTTCCTGCCGCCCTGGAGCTCCGCAGCCGCACACTCCCGACACAAGCAATGACTGACGCTACTACCCCCAGTCCAACCGGCCCCTCATCCGCGGTGTTCTGCGCTGGAGCTTTGCGCCAGCGTGATCCTCCAATCTTCAGCGGAACCGGCGACCATGACGTGGAAGACTGGCTGGCCTCATATGAGCGGGTCAGTATTCACAACCACTGGGACAACAACCAAAAACTCAATAACGTCATTTTCTACCTAACGGACGTTGCAAACCTATGGTTCCGCAACCACGAGGCCGATATCACATCGTGGTCTACTTTCAAAGCTAGTTTTGCCGATATTTTCGGCCGGCCTGCAGTGCGCAAATTGCGCGCTGAGCAACGCCTGCGCGGCCGTGCACAGCTTCCTGGTGAGAATTTTACCAGCTATATTGAAGATGTCGTAGACCTCTGCAAGCGCGTGGACGCTTCAATGTCAGAGAGCACCAAGATAGATCACATTATGCAAGGCATTGATGATGACGCGTTCCAGATGCTTCTGGCTAAAAATCCAGCCACCGTCGTCGACGTTATCAACGCATGCCACAACTTTGATGAATTACGCAAGCGCCGTAACATCACTCGCTCTTCGCTCTCAAACCCCGCGCCGCTTGCAGCTTTAACACCTGAAGCAGACCAGTCCACCTTGCTGCCACAAATACAGCAGTTCGTTCGAGAAGAAGTTGCCCGTCAACTATCCCTCGTTCGCCAACGTCCTGACGCTCCCACTCCTTTAGTGCCAAAGCTGCAGCAAGTCATCCGCCAACAAGTTGCGGAAGCACTCCCCACGCTTCCTGAAGCTCCATCTGTTGCTCCTTTGACATACGTCGAAGCACCAGTCCAGTATAGTCAACCTGCTGTTCCAGCCCCTTTGACCTACGCGGCTGTGGCTGCGCGGCCACCGCCTGAGCCGTCACAACCCATGCAGCCTGTTCTACGCCCTGCACCGCTTTCTCGAACGGCCCCGCTTCATCCGCCCACTGCGCGCTATTACAACCCTTGGCGTACTTCGGACAATCGTCCTATTTGCTACTACTGTGGTTTCGCTGGACATGTGGCCCGCCGATGTCGTCGTCGCATGGCCGAGCCTGCGTCTTCTGATTACTCGCCACCGCTGCTTCGTTCTGCCCACTCTCCGCCTGCGTATGCCCCAGAACAGCGTTCATATACAACGCGTCGTTCTCCTTCTCCGCGTCGCCGGTCACTGTCACCAATGCGCCGGCGCCCACCACCTGCTGACGAGGGAAACTAAGCTCCGCGGTTCCTGAGGCGAGAACTGCGTACTCTGCGAAAAGGTCAAGGCCTCATATTCCACCCACGAACATTATAATGATTTCTATCGATGGTCTGTCCGTATATGCGCTGGTCGATACGGGTGCTGCAGTGTCAGTGATTCATGAGCAACTCTGCCGACGATTACGAAAAGTTACGACGTCATTTAACGGTTTGTCGCTCCGCACTGCCAGTGAAGAGAGGATTGCACCTTTAGCAGCATGTACAGCGCGTGTCGTCATTGAAGGTATTTTGTACAGTGTCGAGTTCGTAGTTTTGTCATCTTGTTCTCACGACGTGATCCTCGGATGGGACTTCTTGTCTAAAAATAACGCCGTGATCGATTGCGCCCGAGCTGAAGTAGAATTTTCTGCACTGTGCGACGCACTGCCCGACGACAACCGTTCAGTGTGTACTCAAAAGCTGACCATCGCTGAAGATGTCGACGTAGCACCAGAGGCTTGTGCCCTTGTGCCTCTTTCGTGTCCTGCCGCGTCAGACGTTAGTGTTTTATTTACACCGTCTGCATCCTTCATCCACCGCAAGCACCTGCCGCTGCCATCTGCTGTTCTCGATGTTCACGGTGGCTTCACGAAGCTACTCATCTACAATCCGTCCCCACGCCCGATTACTCTGCTACGTGGGGAATCTCCCGGTTCCATTCAACCAGCCCACCTTCTCTCTGACCTGGATGCCTCCGAGACCTACCGCAGTAACTACATTGATGCTCTGCAGTCCGATCCGACGCCTGATTCGTTGCCAGACGACTTCTTCCGAACCGCCATCGATGACGCTCTTCCTTCCACCTACCGGACTCAGCTCGTGGCCCTTTTACAGACATTTCGCTTTGCTTTCGACGCCGCCCACACACCTCTCGGCCGCACTTCAACAGTCGCGCATTACATTCAGACCGGCTCTAACTCGCCTTTTCGACAGCGCCCCTATCGTGTGTCAGCGGCAGAGCGTCGCGTGATCAATGAACAAGTTGAGGACATGCTACAACGTGGTGTAATTCGTCCATCACAAAGCCCCTGGTCCTCACCAGTGGTGCTTGTGAAAAAGAAAGATGGCTCGTTTCGCTTTTGTATTGATTACCGGCGCCTCAACAAAATTACCCACAAGGACAATTACCCCCTTCCGCGTATAGACGACGCTCTTGATTGCCTCCAAGGTGCCGAGTACTTTTCATCTCTTGATTTACGTTCAGGTTACTGGCAAGTACCAATGGCCGCCTGTGACAGAGAGAAGACCGCATTTGTGACGCCGGATGGCCTCTATGAATTTAATGTGATGCCCTTCGGTCTGTGCAATGCGCCCGCCACATTCGAGAGGATGATGGATAACATCTTGCGGAAGTTCAAGTGGCACATCTGCCTCTGCTACTTGGACGACATTGTTGTCTTTTCCACCGACTTCGCTACGCACCTAGAGCGCTTGCGGCAAGTTTTGGTTTGCCTTACTGACGCCGGCCTGCAGCTGAATCTCAAGAAGTGTCACTTCGGTGCCAGGGAGTTGACTATTTTGGGGCACATCGTCTCTAAGGAAGGTGTTCGCCCTGATCCGGCCAAGCTGCGCGCAGTGGCGGAGTTTCCTAAGCCGGTTTCTCTCAAGCAACTTCGAAGCTTCATAGGTCTATGCTCCTATTTTCGGCGCTTCGTGCAGAATTTTGCTTCGATAATTGCACCCCTGACGAAACTACTCGGAGGAAACAGTGACTTAACTGCGTGGTCGGTCGAGTGCGACGAAGCGTTCAACGCATTGCGCCGTCTTTTGACTTCGCCACCAATCCTTCGCCACTACGACCCGACAGCACCCACCGAGGTCCATACTGATGCGAGTGGCGTTGGCCTCGGAGCTGTCTTGGCACAACGGAAAAACGGTTTTCACGAATACGTCGTCGCGTACGCGAGTCGTATCCTCTCTAAAGCTGAACGCAACTACTCAGTTACAGAAAAGGAGTGTTTGGCAATTGTGTGGGCATTAACAAAATTCCGACCCTACCTTTACGGTCGCCAGTTTGACGTCGTCACGGACCACCACGCGTTATGTTGGCTGTCCTCTCTTAAAGACCCGTCCGGCCGCCTCGCACGATGGGCTCTCCGCCTACAGGAATTTGACATCCGCGTTATATATCGCTCTGGCCGTAAACACATGGACGCCGACGCACTATCTCGTTCTCCCGTCTCCAACGAACCTGCTTGCTCTACGGCGGCTGATCCCGTCCTCTCCTCTCTAACCATCGCTGACATGCCTGCGGAGCAGCGAAAAGACCCGTGGCTCGCATCTCTTATCGAGATCGTGTCCGCTTCTCCTAACGCTGCTGCGCCTTCTCGGGCTTTACGCCGTCAAGCACCACACTTTGCCCTACGAGACGGTCTTCTCTACCGCCGCAATTATATGACTGATGGTCGACGGTGGCTTCTCGTCATTCCCCGCCATTTACGACATGAAATTTGCACCTCTTTCCATGCCGACCCTCAGTGTGCCCATCCTGGTGTAGTGAAGACGTTTCAAAGGATCTCTCAACGCTACTATTGGCGCGGCATGTACGGGTATATTCGCAAATACGTCCGCTCCTGCATCGCCTGTCAGCGCCGAAAGTCATCCACACCTCGTGCTTCTGGCCCCTTACAACCACTTCCATGCCCGGCCCGCCCTTTTGACCGCATTGGCGTTGACCTTTACGGGCCACTTCCCTGCACGGTTTCTGGGAACCGGTGGATTATCGTCGGCATCGACCACCTCACCCGGTATGCCGAGACCGCCGCTTTACCCGCCGCTACTGCCCGTGAAGTTGCCCTGTTCTTGCTACATTATTTTGTTCTTCGCCACGGCGCGCCGCGAGAGCTGCTGAGTGACCGAGGACGCGTCTTCCTTTCCAACGTCGTTGAATCTCTACTAGCCGAATGTCGCATCATACACCGGACCACAACAGCCTACCACCCTCAAACAAACGGGTTGACTGAGCGCTTCAATCGCACTCTCGGAAATATGCTGACGATGTACGTTGCCGCCGATCAGACTAACTGGGACGCTGTCCTTCCTTTCGTGACATACGCTTATAACACCGCCACGCAGTCAACTACTGGATTTAGCCCTTTCTTCCTCCTTTATGGGCGTGAGGCGTCGTCCACGATGGACACTATTTTACCATATCGTCCCGACTCCTCCGAGTGTACTCTCCTTTCAGACGTTGCCAAACATGCGGAGGAATGTCGCCAGTTGGCCCGGCGTTTTACATCGGAATCTCAAGGCCGCCAAAAGCATCACCGCGACAAAGATCAGACGCCACACGTTTTTCCTGCAGGATCCCTTGTTTGGCTTTGGGTTCCCGGCACCCCACCGGGATTGTCATCAAAATTTCGAACCGAGTATCACGGCCCCTACCGCATTGTCCGTCAAACCTCCCCTGTGAATTACATCGTGGAGCCACTCACTACCTCTTCGGACATGCGTCATCGCGGCCGCGAAACTGTGCACGTGAGCCGCCTCAAAACCTACTACGATCCGCTCCTCTTACCCTCACCATAGGTCGCCAGGATGGCTCCTCCTCGCTCCGGGGGAAATTGTAGTGAACTACACGAGGATATACGAAGACGAGGATTAAGTAGGTGAGAATATCACGAAGACGAGGATAAGGACGACGAAGTGCCGCTGCGCTGCTCGTGCTCGCTTGTGGAGACTGAGACTGGCTGTGTTCTTGTGTGGTTCGCCGTGAAACTTCGACAGAGCTATTATCCCTGTTAAAGCACAGTAAAAACCCCCTTTCAGCACCTTTATTATTTTGGCTGGGCGAGAGCCATATACGCAGTGCTTTATGGCCTCGTTTTTTTTTTGTCTGAAGATAGTTTGAAAAGCTCTAACTTTTCCTACACATTTCTTTCGCAGAATTGTACACTGCTGAGACTTGCAGTGCTTTCTTTTTCTCTCTGTGTGGATAATTAACTTAATCCGCATTTTCTTGCAGAAGCCTTTGTTTGCATTCTGTTTAGTATACTTTCTTTTGACTTTCTATAGAGTTGATTGTCCGTGTTGAAAATTGAGTATATTCAGCTTAATTTTAAGCAAAGATTTGAGACTGCATTGATTTGTATTTAGACTACTGGATGTCACTGTACGTATTTGTATAGTTATCTTGATTGGCTTCTATACAGGCCGCACTTCATAAAGTGACATTTCTGTTGAAATCGAAGCTGCTCTGATGAGAATGGACAAGTGTTTGCTTGGAGTAATACCTTTTGATAATTTCTAGATCACTATGATAAGTTATTTATTAGTCCTGCACTCAGCCACGCTCGACATGGGTAACTTTAAGATCGACTGTTGTAACGCATACGTTGATAGTTGTTGATGATTGTTTGTACTCGTGTGCTGTTGTTTAGCGCAGGCCAGGTTATGTGAGTAATGCTCACTATGTTTCGACATTGCATGCACCTGCGTCATGCATAAATCACCTGTGGCATAGTTAATTATCACACAGTGATGAATATTGAGCTGCACGCACAAATCATGGACTTCTTCCACAATGGTGTCTTCATCCCACCCCAGAGCACTTTGCACCTAAGCCAGTGATTTTTATATATTTTTTTAACTATGTGTCAAGCCAATGCGTTACAAGGGAAATGAAATTATTTTATGTATATTTCCTTTTCTCTTTTCAAAGTAGTGTGGTGATGTTTATATACATGGCACTCAACACCCGTTTTATGCATTTTTGCTTCTGCAGCAGCTAGAATTATGAGCTCTATCAAATGCGGTGTATATTTTTTCAGAATGTGTCATGCTGAGTATGTAGTAAGTTTGCAGCTAAAAGTCCCGGAGTCCAGCTCTGTTCCGTTTCAGGTATACCTAAGTAAAATGGAGCTAGTGTTCTTTTCCTTTTTTCTCACTGCCACGTTATCTACTGGGCAGCTGTTGAACTTTGTACACTGCATGTGCGGACTCCTTATTTCCCGCTTGTAATTAGAAGCATTTTTGCCCGCATTTCGTTTTCTTTTTCAGTGCATACTTATATCACCGAAATGTTCGTCAGTGATTGCTTCATTACACGTTATGCATTCTTGAATTTTCATTATTGTAATTTTCTACTTAATTAGTTACATATTCTGTACTGCCCAAATTGTTGCAGCTGTTATAATTTCGTGTTCTTAAATAGTGCTGCTATCAAAAGGCTCTCAAATTTATTTTTAGAGTTTTTTTTTTTTTTCTGCTTTTTATATGTGGCTATGAGAAGTTTCATTCTTGCAAAACAAAAGACAGACACAATTTTATTACCGGAAGTATAGGTAAAATAAAGTCGAACTGCACAGGTCTGAAAATGCGCATAAGAAGTACCAACGTAGTTGAGCTCTTTAATTCATGATTGATGTTTTGGACCCTGTGAAGTGGACTGCATTGAATCCAAGCCTAATGTTTCAGGCACTTAAAGGTTATGGCTATTGCTTGGCATTATAATGTCATCTTGTGCATAGCACAGCAAGTTGGTGGTACATGGCTGTTCAATGACACTGACACTGGAGCTTCGAAGGATGTGAGAAATGTGATGGAGCAAGAACTGGAACAGATTCACTTGTATTTTATTGAGCACAGAACCGGGCAGTTTGTGGACTGTGCAAGCAAAAAGTACAAATTTGCAACTGCTTAATGCCAAGCCAAATCACTGTGATTAAAAGTTAGAGAAACTTGAACACTAGGTTCAGAAAAAAGAAAGAAAAAAACATAAGTTGACATGACCTTTTCCTATTGTTTTTTTTTTTTCTTCTTTCCATGCACAATAAGCTGTTACATTGTGTTTTCTTTGTAAACATATTGCCAAAGGTGAATCATTTACAACATTTCTTTATCATAAAGATTGTTCTCTGTGCAGCATTCCCATATTTTTGTGCAAACTTTTTATGGGCCAATTTACATAATATATAACTTCTGGCTTTCACTTATTTTTCACAAATCCTTTTTTGTAGACAAAGCAAACTATATATTGTCTATAGAACTTTCAATGTTTTACCACAGTCACAGACATATTGCATTGTGGTGTTTACAATAAATTTCCTATTATGACCTCTGTGCATTTTATTGCTGTTGTTTTTTATCTATAAAATCATTGGCTGTGGGTGTGATGCTGTCTTTGCCTAATGTGATATGCCACACATCACAAGACATGCAACGCTGACTGCAATCGCCGTGCAAACCACCAGAAAGAATATTAAGTGGAATGCATCCTCAGGTCTGCTACACTCAGACATCAGGTAGGCACATGCTACAGTGTGTTTTTGGGTGAAACTTATTCCCAGCAAGTCATAGCAGCACTAGTCATAGAGCACTATGCTAGAGCACTGCATGTCATGCAACGCCTGCCAGCTTGAGTGTAAGTTTGTGAAGAATGTGGGAAGAATGTTTTTGGAAATGGTCTCTTAAATCTTGATTAAAAATGAGAAATCTAGTAGCCTCCTTTAAAGTGGTTAGATATCGAACACTTTCTGCACAGCAAAATTTTCTCATCCTCCTAAACAGCTGTGGGTGACTCTAACTGGTGCAACAATCCATTGATGGTAATGGGAAGGCATGCACTGCAGGTAGGATTCGGCATCTTTGTTTTAAAAGTGACAAAGCTCAAAGCTGCAAGCACTGAATGGCACTTATGCTAAGAGAGAGTTCCTGATGCTACAAAAGTTATAAGTGCAACATTATACATCGGGTCACTGTTATATTCGATGGCTGTAGCAAGAGCAGGGTTCCTGTGCAGAACATGAAATGCAGAGGATTAGCTACAAGAAGATATGTTTGCTTTATTTAGCTACAACCTTAGTAGATATTAGTTTCACTGTAGAGTTCATCTTTTCTATCTTTTCTAATTTCACTTATCTCTTGATTATCTTGGACCCCTCTAATTGCAGAGTACAGAATTTATTTACAGCTATACACAAATCGCAGTAAACATTCTGTCAAGGTGCAGCTGCTCTTCCTGGCACCTGTATCCAGTCTCCTTAATTGCCGCATCGCTCGAACTCCTTGGAGCCTCTGTTCCCTCTCTAGGTCCTTATCTCTCGTCGTGTTTCCACCGGCGCCATCGTAGCAGTTAGCCGCAAGAACCCATCAGATGCTCTGCCTTTAAGACTATGTGAGCTATCGCGCAACCACTAAACTCTTAATTTGTGTTTGTTAGCTCATAGATACTCCCTCCGCCTAGCAGCAAACCATTCAGAGCTCACCACAAAATATATAACACCAACACATTCAAGGTCTGCAAGACAAATGTAGCCACACTTAAACACATGCTATGGGAGTGTAAGGCCCAATTGACAGGTGTTAATCCCGAAACCCTCTTGTCGAGGCGGTCTGCTACCCTGCGCAGCTCCAGGCTCAACAACCAACTCTATTCAGCAGGCCTTCGAGGCGGCGAAGAGACAAGATCTCGACGTTCCCATGTGACAGGCCTAGGCCCGCTTGCGCTGAACCCTGCTAGACATCAAATAAAGTTATTACTCACTCATCAGAGTACAGTCGTAAGCTGCGTCATATATTATGTGAAAGGCCACCAGATACGAAGTCGAAATTTAGCAAACTTAACAATGTTGCTGTGTGGCATGGGACTAGCTTGTCTTGCACAGGATCCAAGTGTCCCTATGGGTTCAATTCCCATCTCGCCTTGTCATCTCAAAAGGGAAGCCCGAGTTGGCAGATCCTGCCATATGTCATGTGGCCTCATGTCCCAGCCCGGCAACCAGTCGCTGCTTGGCCATGCCGCCTGCCAAAATACCACCTGCCAGAGCCATGCCAAAATTTTTCACTCGCAGCACCTACAATGTTGACAGTGCCAGAGTTTCTGTAGAAGGGGATCTTTAATGCTATCGGCTTAAATTTTTGTAGCGAGAGCTACATAGGCCACAGTCTTGTCATTTTGCCGTGCCTGTCCGAAGAAGGAGAAGGAAAAGACATAACTGGGTAGTTGGTAGAGGCGAACGACAACAGTGAGTCGGAAGGTTCATTCAAACGTTATGACGGCGGTGTGCCCCGGAGTTCGGCATAGAGTCAATGTCATACCACTAAAAGTCTTCCTACACCCGAATAAGAATGGTCAACGACGAGAGGCAAGGGGTGCTCATACGTGAAGGGCATAAATAAGGTGAAGGGCCCTATGGCATAAATAAAGCTGAAACCATAAACTACTACGTGCAAAAACCATGTCTTTACTTTCAAGCCAAACCTAAGCGTAGCCAAGCAGATTGCTCTCTCGTAACTCCAGGTTTAACCACAAGCTAAACCACAGCTAATTTTTTTTTTTTATTTAAAATTGTTTCAAGGAAATTTCTTGAACTAGAATACAACAGATTGGGCTATCAATAGAGTCATATTTTATATTTTTAGGTGGACCGACAGTGCATACAACCTTGAGCCAAAGTTGAGAAAGTGATATCATTTGCGTATTTGCGGCTTGGTTCTGCAAACAGATTGAAGTACAACTTAACTGTGACCCAGATTTATTATTTTATTTCTAGTACATCATCTTGCCAATTAAAAAAATCTATATAGCCTGAAAGTACTTATTTTGAAATGTGAAATTTGCAGTAAATGTATTTTTCATCTCCGGATTATAATGAAGTGTAAAGTGAAATGTGAAGATGTCGGAAAAATTGAGAATCCAGTTGCATGCTAAATATAAGTTGTTTTTTCTAAAGTTTTTTGTAATGCTCGTATTCACACCTAGTTCATATTTCAAGGTATGTACTTAAACAACGAAAAAATTTTTTTCACTAAAATTATGATCAGAAAGATTGCTAATGTTCTCTATACCCAGAAGTATACCATGAATTTTTTTTAAGAAACTGGAGATGGTCAAGCGTCACACCTGGAATATTTGAGATAGAATAACCCATACATACGAGAGCCAAACCCGTATGTCCGTTTGACCTTGCATGAGGTTAGCTGGAGGTCAAATGTTCGGCACATTAGTCACCACTAATGTTACTGTGATGCAACTTTGAATTAGGGTTTGACCTTGAGAAGCTATATATATATATATATATATATATATATATATATATATACATATGCTTCTCAAGGTCAAACTCACGTATATATATGTATATAAGTGAGTGCCAAACTCATGTTGGGTGAGATTGGCTGAAGGTCATCCGATCGGCATGGAATGGTGCTCGACTTTTACATTGAGAAGAGCTATCGCTGTAAAAGAATGACTGTTTTCTCATTGTAACTGCACAGTCTCTTGAGCTAATTGTTTTTTATCGCCATGGCATATTGCAGAGGTTGCATGACAATTTTCATTGAAAAGTCACAGTTGCAAATGCAGTCTGGCCTTGCAAGTGTGAATATTTGTATCTAAGGAGCTCTTCCCTGTCATGTTCCCGACGTAAAATGTGCTTGCAAAAATTTGCATACATATCCAGTGAGCCCTAGGAGTAAAGAAAAATATCAATAAAACATTCAGCAAAAGCTGCTTGGTCGGATTAATCTCATGTTTAAATAAAAAGTGCTGAGAGTAACCCCGGGCCTAGCAAGCATTCACACAGTTGTGCACGATTTGCATAAGGCTTTGTGTAACTTCTAAATTTATAACCTTTCATAAAGTATAAAAACCAAAGCACAATTGGCACAAGCACTGAAAAAGTTTTCATCAGTTCAGCCAAGTTAACATTGTCTATGAAGTGTTGAAGAACATGCACCATCACCATGGTATACACAAGTGTTTCTTTCCTGTTGTACTCGGAAGCTGTGTCACGAGCCTTCTCAGGTCACTGAAAGATCATTTTGCTTCACGCAAGTAAACTGGCATCAGCAGCACAATACTAATGATGGTCTCCTTAAAATACTGGCCATCTGATTCATTTTTTGTGCATTCCCATAATGTCCTCCACCATAGCCTCCTTTTCCACAGACTACAAAGCAAGGTGTTCATGTAGTATGTGTACCCAAGCCATTACTTTGCCCAGACCTACTTCGCTGTAGAAGCAGAACATATCTATCGGGACTGGGCAAGATACTTCAAGAAAGTATCTTCGATATCGATACATGATACCCTGAAAAATTGTATTTCCGAGACCGGTAGTACAAGGTACAGAGCCAAAATCGATACAGATATACTCAGTACTGTATGTCAATAATTCAATAAACATCAATGAAATACCGAATATGACGGAAGTAGTATTATGATTAGTGAAGTTTGCATCACTGAAATCCTAATAATTAATAAAGGTTGCAATATGATTAATATGAGTTAAGAAATTTTACTGTGCTTTCTAGAGCCTTCAGTGCATTCTTATAGTGCAGTTTTCTGAAAGGGCTGAAACGAATCTGACGGCGCGGATTTAATGAACCTCTGAAGTCTAGGTAGCTGGCCTTGTTAGAACTTCACATTGGATCCAAGCCATATATGATCACAATGAAACGATCACTTTCACTAGTGGCTAATCGAAAAAATTCTTTGAACTAATGTGCACCATATGAACTGACCTGTGAGCTCTTGGCTGCATACAAATAAATCTGAAACTTCTTGTTGCTTTTCATTTCATGCTATATGTTACCCGGTGGCCCCTGCATTTCCTCTGTGCTAAAAGGTGTAATATGCGTGCACTTGGGTAATTGATCAGTTCTTTTACCATTAGTGCGATAACAGACTTTTGAAGCTGTGCATCCTTTGTCAAAGTTCGAAGAAAAACAACACCAAATAAAATGAATGACCGTTTTATTAGTTCCGAAAGAGCCCTTTAATTTTAAAGACAGAGAATCTGAATAGATCGGCGGGGCTAAGGAACCAAGGCATATGGAGGGAACTCCGAGCAGGAGGCAACTCAGGCGGTATGTACAAGTCAGGCAACAGCTCTGCGTGTACTACCCCCTGAGCAAGTGCTGTCAGCCCAAAGTCTTCACAGTGGCTTCTGTATTTGCAGAGTATCGAGTATCGCAAGAATACACACACACTAAAAAAATTTTCGATGCTGATACTTTAATTTTCAACATGAGAGATCTAACACAAAATGTATAGAAAAATAGTGTATCTTCGATATTGTCCCATGAGTGGCATCTATATCAGTTTTCAATGGCTCCTCCTTCAAAAATATATTGCAATGCCTCTGGAGGGGGCTGAAATTTCCTTTTGTGCCTGACAAGGCAGCATATAACTGACAAGAAATGAACAAGGGTTTAACTCTGCTTAAACTGATTAAGAGGTGCGAAGGCACTGTTTAGTGCGATTTTTCTTGGCAGTTTAGCATTGAGAGACTGACTCAGAGCTTGGTGAAGTGTTAAATATCTTTCGTTGGTTTGATATTTAGGAAAGGCGCAGTATATATCTCACATTACTCAGTGGATGCCTACACTTAAATTCATGGCATATAAGCCCCGTTTACATGGACCCGACAGCGCAGGGCCGAGTTGGGAAGTTGGGTTGAGTGGACGTGCGACCCTACTGGGTTTACATAAAGCCGGTCGTGGTTTACATGAACCCGACTCGACGAGCGCAGAACCGGATCTGGTAGCTGTGAACGAGCGTAGACGAGCGGCGATTACGGCGGCACCTCGCGCCGACGCGAAGAACTAGCAGACTGCTTTTGATTCCGGTTTCTTCCCCTGCGCATCTCTATCGTTTTCCGTACTGTTCTCTCCCACTGTGCCCTGACTCAACCCGACAGCGTTTACATGCTTCCTGCAGCGGGGTCGAATCCATGTCAATTAACCCAAGCTGCGCCGTAGTTGACTCGACTCGATTCCTCGACTTCTAAACTCAACCCGATAGTGTTGAGTTCATGAACCCTGTAACCGGTTTTTGACTCAAAAACTCAACTCAACCCGCTCCTGTCGGGTCCATGAAAACGCCGCTATAATTGCAGGTACATATGTCGTCGGCTTGAATACTTACCACAAACTAGCCTCCAGCTGTGCTAAATGGGAAGCGAAACTGTACGAAACCACCCTGAACGCTAGAAAACACGGGGTTGGGTCATAATTTTGATAGAAATCACGTGACATTTTTTTGTCAGATATGTGTTAAATGGTATTGCTTGGTTTTATGCCACGGTTGCCGCTGCTTGCATTGCGTCGACTTCAACCTTCAACACTGCACCGTTGTACGTACTACGTACCATCTGTGCCTGTTCCTTTTTACAATCTCCGTCGCCCACCGCTTGAAAACCTCTGAACTAAAGCTGATAAAGCGCGCTTTCCAGCGGCGAACAAGGACGGGTCATTCGGGCAACGTTCGGGTCGTCGATCAGCCGTGGATCAACATGGCAGTTGAACGTCCTCGCTCTCTTCGCCGTAGAGTGCGAGGAGGTTCAGGAAATGGAAAAGAGAGTGTAAAGACGCCGTCGTGGTTGCCTGTCGCTCTCTGCTGCGACTCTGGCATGGTGCTGTTGCTGTCAAAAAGGCAGCTTATGTGTCGCAAAAAGATATGAAGGGACGGCGTGCAAAGGCCGTTTATCAAACGTAGAGGTAAGCAGCTGCCGGCTGGATGAGTGCCAGGTCTTCAAGCGGTCGCATTGATTGTGTTGGCGTTAGCGACGCTAGCCAGTCTCGCGCTAGACCGACCCTGCCGCACCGTACCTGCCTTGTTCTGTTGATCGTTCTCGCTGCACTTCCAAAATGAGTGGTGGGTGTGCTCGTGTTTACTCGCATAATATAGTTGCTTGCCTACGATTAATGCTCATATTCTTTGTCTTTAGTAGTATTGTAACCCGTTTTGTGACAACGATTTGCGAGAACATGCGATTCGCTAGTGCAAACTAGTTTCTACGCAAGAGCAGCTGATTATGAAATAGTTCAACCAACGCAAAAAATCAAATTCATTCTCTGCTTTAGTAGTGCTATAACCCTTTTTGTAATGAAACGACTTGCTAAAGCATGCGATTCTACTGCAAGCTGGGCTATCTAGTCGGGGGCAGCAGGTCAAATAGTTATAGAAAAACCAAGATTACATGAAACGCGCGTAGTACGCCACAGATGCCGTGCTTGTTTCTCAGGTGGATTCACACGACGGACCGAATAGCGAAGCGATCGGTCACGTGACCTCTGATCCGAGGTCCGTCCGTCCGCGGCGAGCATTCACACGGTGGGAGAGAATAGCAGACGACAGAGCGGACTTACTCTTTCTCCCAGGCACTGCGCGAGAGGAGAGCCTTGTTCTGGCGCGCTGTTATCGAGGGTAGCCTACCATGGACGATGCATGGACGGTGGGTGAATGCGCGGGTTGCGGCGGCCTACAGCTACTGCTGCTGCGCCGTTTTGCCAAAGTATTGTGGTGACTGTTTCGCTCGATGTGGTATACTACGCAGGCAGTTCTCTGCAGTGCAAACGATCGCGCTTACTCTATGAGAGCTGCATGAAAATACTGCTTTCAACCCTTGGAAGACGACCATTCGGACTGCCCCTATGCTCCCGGTACGTGCCAAATGCCAAAACGCTTGAGGAAAGCGATGAATACATTCAAGCGACTGCTCTGTGCAGTCACAAAACTCACGCATTCGGTATCGCGCAGTGCAAGAGCCTGTCACTGTAAATTCTGTGAAAACCATGTACTGCGAATGAAGGCAAAAACAGGCTAGTTCGACTCCAAAATAGAAACGACTGCCGTCAGTCGTCAGAAGCCGCTTCTCGCTTTCCTACAGCGTTTTAGTGCAATGTATGTTATGTTGTCTATGCTTGGGCACCGGGAGCATAGCTGAAAAGCGTTCCGCGAGAGAAATAAATAAATAAAAAAATGTTTTGTCCGTGAAGGATCCGAATTGTGAAAAGGACTCTCGACCTTGTCGCGAATTGCTGCTCGCGGACTGAAGCGAAGCAGCGGAAATCACTGACGTAGGGCCACGTCACAGCGAATCGTGAGAGCGATTCGCGATTTGGTCCGCCGTGTGAATCCACCTAGTCTGACTTTGTTTTCGATCGCGTTAGATAACAGCTTGCATCGTATGAATTAATATCTAGTTTAAAGGGCCGAGGCGCTGTCGTGATGATTCTTCGCTTTTTTGATTGGCAGATAACGAAGACGACGCAAAAAGTCAAGCGATGCTGAGGAGGCGGATTCTGCACCAAGCAACAACCGCGCTTAGGAGCGCAGACCAAAAGTCTCAAATGGCGTACAAGCGAGTCTACTTGCCAAAGTTCAGAATTCGCAAGTCATGGATTCGTGTGCTGAGCTGCATTTTTTTGCTCGTATATGGCGCCTTCCCAGTTGCGTTCTACTTCTCTGGATGCTTCAGAAGATTCTTAATTTTTGGCCATTACCTGAACTGGCCGCCCCTCATAAATTTCGCTGACACCCACAGCTATGAACTCCCATACACGAGATCATTCTTTCTCCAATCAGCAGATGACATCATGCTTGGAACCTGGCACATCATGCCAAAAAGTCAGTGGGCACGCTGCGTTTCTGGAATCAAGGAAGAGTCTGAATTCAATGATGATAGGCCTGTCATCATTTACTATCATGGCCATGCAGAAACGCGTGCAGCTGATTACAGAGTTCAGCTCTATAAAAAGCTTTCAGAGAGTGAAATCGATGCTCATGTCGTCACCTTCGACTATAGAGGCTTTGGAGACTCAACAAATGTCATGCCCACCCGCAGTGGTGTGATTCAAGATTCTTTGGCAGTCTATAGTTGGGTGAGGAAGAGAGTACCAAAGTCTAGGATCATTGTGTGGGGTCATTCCTTGGGGACAGGTGTTGTTATGCAGCTGGCCGAAATATTTACTGATACTGATGACAACCCTGCAGCAATTGTTTTGGAGGCCCCATTCAACAGCTTGGTAGAAGCAGCCCTACGGTGGCCTCTTGGATTGCCTTTTCGCTACCTGCCAGTGTTCTGTAGACTTGCAGAACCATTGCGAAGTGAAGACACAAATTTTGAGTCTGAGCAGAAGGCCAGAAAGTTGACTGCCCCAGTTTTAGTTATGCATTCCAAAGATGACCCGCTCGTACCTTATGACTTAGGTCAGAAGCTTCTCTCTCGGATTCAAGCAGAAAGACCAGCTAATCTTCCTGCTCCTGTTTTCTACGAAGTTGATAGCAGCGTGGGACCAGGACATCGGCGAATTTACAAGGACCCAAAGTTTCCTTCGGTAGTTTCTGATTTCATTGAAAGCACTACGAAGTAATGTGCCATATTTACTATAACACTGTCATGCTCACAGCCATAGGCCACTAGCTGTTGCTGTCATTCTTGTGTCGCACTCGTGGAGCATATAGTCAGGTGCGTGTTTGTTTCCCTCGGTGGGTGTGCACTGGCTGAAGCTGTTTTTAAACACATAGAACACTTATTTCGTGATCCAAAGATTTTTTCGGAGTGACATTTAGTCCTTAACAAAGGAAATGGAACTTTGTTCTACTTAATTGCAATTTAGTCTTGAAATTGTCTCATCTACTGCCAGTATTTGGTATGCTAAGCATCTTTCCACTCGCTTTTTTACTTGCCAACAATAAAGTCTTGAAAACTCTCTCGAGTCTTATTGTCAAAACATTGGACCTGCTATTGGTAGTGTTTGGCTGTCGAAGCACACCAATTATTTAGGGGTGCAAAGCCACAATGCATTTCAGTGTTTTGCTGAATGGAATGATTAATTTGTCAAACATGGAGTAAAATTTCAGCTTATTTGGTTTGACATTTCTTCTAAACTGTTACACTCCTCAAATTACCGGACATTAAAGGTAAATATGCATACACAGTGAGCTGATGGCTGTTTATCGGCAGTCACTATAAGCAGTAGTGTGCAAAATAAATTTGCATATATTAGTGCATGTGTGTTTCTACAAAGAAATTAATTCAATGCACAGAAAGGAATAGCCTTTCAAAAGAGCCTTAATACATTCTCTCCTTTTCCCTGGGTTTCTTCAACATATCTCTTTCCTCTCTGCACTACCTCATGGAATTTAATATGCATTCCCTCAAAGCATTATCTGGGCTGGCCAGTCTTTTTGTGTGCAATATGATAGAAGAGTGCATTTGCAAGTTCTGTCAAGAAAGAAATGGGAAAGAAGCACTTAACCAGAGCACTGGCCAAATGGCCTGAGCATTTGTCTTGCATGTGGAAGGTATGGGGTACCGTGTTTTCTAATCTGTGCGAGCTTTCCCCTGACCCACTGCCTGTATGGAGTGAAATGCTTCAGGAAAACTGGGTCTTTGACCCTACTTTGTGTAGGCAAAAACATATTCAAAATGGTGCACGCTAAGCTGCCCTTGTGTCATTAAATTATTAATTAAAGGAAGTTCATAAACATTGGAAGCATCGGAAGCATTTTGAGAGTGGCAACGAGCTGTGGAAGTGCACAAATTGTGCATAAAATAGATGCTGGGACTGTATCTTCCAACACACTGCAAATGCCAACAGGGCGCAGAAGCTCTGAATGCAAGTGCCCAGTATCTGAAGCACACTTCATAGTCCTATTAAAAGAGCAGAACAAAGCCTTTCTACCTTCTCTTTTGCACCGACGCCAAAGTTCAATTCATTATATACGTTTTTTGTTGGAAGCTACAAAAGGAATGCAAGACACCCACACTCAACTTTATTTGAGGGCCCATTCAATCCAGGAGAAAGCAAAATGAGTTCAAATTTATTTATCACAGTTTTCGTTGCCTCATAGATCTTTAGGCAGTGAAAATAAAAGAAGGAAGCTCAGCAAAGCTTCTTGTGCTTCTTGAATGTCGCCCACACGTCCCTTACTTCATTAGGTGAAAGCTGGGCTCTGTTGTACGGACGGCTCACCCCGTCTGGGCAGCTGTAACTGCACGACCAGTTCCGAGGCTCGTCGATCAGCTTTGGTGAGAGTGCTGCCAACCAAATGCCCATTGAGACATCTTCCCCTTGGTAGCTGTGCAGGTAGTTCTTGTTCCGGGCTAGCCAGAGAACTATGTCTCTCGACAGAGCATATGCAGAACCACAGGCAAAGGCAGGGTACACGGGCGCTCTGTAAGGCAATGCAGAACGGGGCAGGATGCAAAATATGTCGCAAATGCATATACCAAAGGACTAGAAGGAGGGGTTAGAAGTGTGGTGTTTTAAAAATGAAAGGGAACATTATTTATTTTCCTTTTAGGTTGCAGTCAAAATGAAACAGAGCAGAGGAAAAATGGCTACTGCTGCTGAGGATTTGTAGAGTCTGAAAATATAATGCTGCCATGAGAAAAGCAGCAGCAATGTTTATTCAGCCACAGCACCAATGAATGAATGTTCTCCTGCTTTCAGCTTACCAAAACAGTACAGTGCATAGTAGAGGTCGATGCTGCTACCACACACCAGCCCTATTCATTATGTAGATGGCGTGTGAGTCTGTGTGTGTGTGTTTGTGGTGCTCCATAGGTGCAACTATGGTCGTGGTTGTTCATTGTGGATATTCATGCATGTGCCTATACAATCTAGCTTCGAGTGTGTTGCCAAACACTACTCATGGCTACGGTGACAGATATAGAATTCCTTATTGAATGCCGCAGAAAATGCAGTCAAAGCTAGCAGCAGTAACTGGCTGATGCTACACACTACTTGGCTGCCAAAAGCGGCACATGCCAAATGTAAGACCCTTGACAAGCACAAATGATTTCAATTCTTAATCCTCAGTATTCCATTTCTAATGAACGTGTAAAGGATGAAGGGCTTTTCTTGCAAATAACAATCCCACTATCTTTCCAATCTATGAAAACCTGTCTAATTGGTGCAGAAGCAATGGCTTTGGCCGTTGGAGCTAAGAAGGCAAATACGTTTAACAGTTTTTTTTGCTCTCGCGACTTCAGACAATATTTCATGTCATGTACAACTTCCTTTCTAATACCACAATGACTGTTTCATGAAGTTATACTGTCTCCGGGCTGATAAGGAGTAAAGTCAATTATTACGAAGAACCACTGCAGAATGATGCAGTCATGTAAAAAAAAAACATTAAAGCACGTTGTACTGATTCAGGAGAACAAAATTCACCTGTGTGAAACATGAAAATGCCTGTATGATGAAAAAGTCGACAACACATCTAGACAGCTGCACTACAAGCCTGTTTGTCTGAACTATGTGAACTGCCATGAAAAGCCAAGTGGCCCAGGAAACAATAATAAAATTGTTCTACAATAACAGAATGAAGTTAATTTCAGAATATTCTTTTAAACAGCAAAAATATGTTTGGATTACGATTTATGAAGCTACAATTTATGACCCTGTACTGTAACCAGCCGCTTCTGTCACCATCACCACCAATAGTTACAATGGGCCATAATCCTAGTCCGGTTACCCCGCTGTACCCCGCCGGGCTGGCGCAGTGGTTATGGCGCTCGACTACTGTTCCCAAGGATGTGGGATCGAATTCCGGCCTCCACGGCCGCTTTTCAATGGAGGCGAAAAGCAAGGCGCCTGTGTGCTGTGCGATGTCAGTGCACGTTAAAGAACCCCAGGTGGTCAAAATTTCCGGAGTCCTTCACTACAGCGTGTCACATAGCCTGAGTCGCTTTGGGACGTTAAACCCCACAAACCAAACCGGTTACCCCGCTGTGGTGGTGCAGTGGTTAAGGAAGTTAAGGAAGTGGTTAAGGAAGCGGGATTAAATCCCGGCTGCGGCAGCTGCTTTTCGATGGATGCAAAAAAGCAAGCACCTGTGTGCTGTGCAATGTCAGTGCAACAACAAAGAACGCCAAGTGGTCTCTCATAGCCTGAGTCGCTTTGGGACGTTAAATCCAACAAACCAAACAAAACTAATCCTAGTCCAGGTATGCACAGAAGTAGCCGAGGAAAAGTAGTCACCTGCATTCGGATATAATGCAAAAAAAAAAGTGTTCACGCCCATTTAAGTGGTTGACCACAGCATCACAGCACTTCTTGAGTTGTACCCAGTTGTACCTATGCTGAAAGAACATGCACATGTTTTTACCTGTATGAGCTTTCTCCCCACTTTCCATAGCGAATCACAGGCCAATTTTCCCTGAAGGTGCTCCACCAAATGTCTTGGCGTTTGCCTTTTGGTACGCTGTCCCGCAAGCCTTCCAAGTCGACAAGGGTGTCATCATCTGCCTTCACTAAGTAGTCGAACTCAATAGAGTGTTGAAGCAGGAAGTCGAAGAAATTCAGCAGCTTGCGTGGCAGGTTGCGGTACACATCAACAACAGGCACCACAGCAATGTCTCGGTACCTGCGATGATCAGATTACCAAGATGCAAGAAATATCCCTGCTTGCTCTGGCAACTTGTCCAGCCTTAATGGTTCGATTTAACTGCAATGAGCAGTGCCAGTTTTTCTGTAAACTTTGGGGTCATATTATATTGAACAGCTGATATTGATATTAATACAGAAAGGAAATGATTAGTGCTATATTAACATCAGCATATTTTCTCAGCTCGTTTCATCATCCAGTAAAATATTTGAAAGCTAAATATTTCGACAGGTTTGCCTGTCTGGTTGGGTTGATAACTAAGTGAAATTTAAAAATTCTCCAACCATAACTTTTTTCTTTTACAGAAATCCGACGTTCCGGAGCCGGCTCGGCTCCTTCTTCAGGAGTGCATGACGCAGGGCTTGGTGCAAGAGGGGAGGGGGGGACTGTGACTTATGTTTTAACCCCCCCCCCCTCCTTCTCATTTCTTTCACACCCATCTCACTGATTCCTTCCCCCCCTCCTCACCTCTCCGTTCCTTTACTTATAGCTGCACCCAGCTCTGCGTCATGCACCCTTGAAGAAGGACCCAAGCCGGCTCTGAAACATCGGGTTTCTGTAAAATAAAAAAGTGATGGCTGAAGAATTTTTAAGTTTCACTTAGTAAATCTTTCACTGGCTATTCAGAAAGTGCATGAACAAAGAAAAAAGTTGATAGAACTGTATCAGTTCACAGATTACAATCTGCCTACTACTTATGTACTTATCTTGCCTGATACTTATGACTGCTATGATACGCTGGCTGTAGCCATAAGTCAAGTCCCTTTACTGTATTCTACAAAGTTAGATAAAAAGCAATACCTACGAACTCTTTGCATCATCATTGTAGTAAAGTAGAACCCCTCTATAGTAAAGTCACTGGGACTGGCAAAATATTTACTATATCAGGGGCTTTACTATATCACTGGTTGGTGATGACGTAGTCCGGAAGATGCTGTCTGGTAATTAAATGCCTACTTACTGAATATGTCTTGTTTCTTAACGAAAAAAAAAAAAAATATTTTCCATCTCTCATCATCTCTCCATGCCATTTTTTTTTTGTTTACATATTGTGGAAGTAGGTACCTTTTAAACATGAGGAAAACGTGGTTACAAATACAACTGAGTTTGATTTTACGTGAAAACCAAAGCCTTACATGGCCATGGAGTCATTTTCCGCTTTTTATATATTTTAAAAGGCAATAGATTAGAAATGCGCGCAGCAGTAAACCGCACACGCCATGCCTCCAGTTCTTGCCATGGCTGCCACGTGCTGCACAGCGCTGGAAATGTTCGGCCGTTTCTTCCATTCCCTATTTTTCGCTGTACTTCTACTCTCTTTTACTTTCTGAATGGACCGCGCTGCCTTCTTTCCGTGTTTGTAGACGGCTTTACTTTTCCCCCCTCCTACGTGCTGCATGCTTTTCCTCACGGCTCCAAGGCCTACGTAAAGTTGGCTTCTCTTGAGTGCTGCTGAGTCTGGTGATAAAGCCATTTGAAGAAAACACTGTTTCTTTTTCCTTTTTTTTTTTTTTTTTTTAAGAGAAAACTGCCTCGCGATTCTAGATAGCGCGCGTGCGGCGATGTTAATTCGTGGGAAGTCGTCGCTGCAGCCAGACGCACTTTACTATAGCCGTTTTTTACCAAAAATGTATTTACTATAAAGGGGGAAAATTTTATGTACAGTCTTCTATAGAAGATGAACTGAGATTTTAGTTTCACTTTACTATACCCGAGTTTACTATAGCGGGGTTCTACTTGGTGATCAGGAGCATGTTGACAAACTTCAAGTTTATCTAATCCACTTATTGCCACCTGTTCCAACCTGCACAGCAGAACCCATGCATTGTCCGCCTAATATCATGACGTCATATGCAAAATCACCTGTGATGCAGTAAGTTAATAATTTACATAGATTGCATGTGGCATCACAGGCACCATCTCTGGGTACAGAGGCTGGCTTCCACAGTGTATGTGAAAACTGGTTGGCCATAAGCAGATTACCAAAATGCAAAAGTTCTTGCTGTGCTTTTTCTGATTACAAAAATGGCAGCCACTGTGATACCGTTTCAATTTTTCAAGTCATTAAACCAGAAGGATTAACACTGTTGATTTCCTATTTTGACATTTCCAGTTTTTACAAATTAAAGAAACAGGATTCTAATTAGTACACCATATTGAGCTATAGTTAGTTTATACTCATCTTAAAGTTCTAGCACAAGAAAGATTAGAGGTGCATTGCCTTTCTTTTCTCTGATATCTCTGCTACACTAAAACTAGGATACTGAAGCCTCTTGCTGTGATCAAATATCACTTATTATACACAGGGGTACGTGAACACTCAAAATTTCGAATACAAATAGAATATAAATACAAAAGATGGCTAATATTATACCAAATACCCCTTTGCTAATCAAAAGTTTTTAGCAAAAGATAAATAGCAAGATGCTCTATTGCTTTGTTCTTTAGTATAGCACATGGTCATTGCAACTGAAAAAAAAACAAAAACAATCCTAGTCTAACTCAGTACTATGCAAAAGGAAATATAATGTGCATATAAATTAGTAATGTTTGATTACTATAACAGTGTGCAATCTGTACTGTTTATTTGCAATACTGCTAGCCCTAAGGTAGGAGCCGTGGCAGGGTGGGAATGTCAACAGTGAACATCAAAATAGCAAAAACAATAATAAAATAATGTCCAAAAGGATAAAATACATGAAACCGTAGACACATGAATGGGATTAAAACAAAAAAAAAGTGACTGTAAATGACAATGACTAAATTTGACACACTATGTTCAATGAACGCCTGAAATTGCTAGATGTCTTCCACCTCAAACCATGCACTATCGAGGCCATTCTATCCTACAACCGTACGAGGGAAGAACGAATACTTAAAGGCATTATTTTTCGTTTGAAAAGGAAGCAAAGTAAAAGGATTTCTGCATCTCGTAGCATAACCAGAAGAAAGTTGTCGTGTAAATGAGTAGCAACAAAATTAAATTCATGAATAACACATAAGTGGCAACTGGACGTAACATGACGGATAGTCAAGATTCATTAATGTGAGCTTCAAGGGGTCAGAAGAAATGCCAGAATTATCCGAAGGTCGAATTAATAAAGCCTTTAGCAAAGCGCATACTGTATCATATCATGAAAGGCGGCACTTAAGTGCCTCCCAAATTTAATTTTTTTTTTGCACTTATAAGAGGTTGTGAATTTAACCAAGTCGATTTGAGATATTCCAACATTTACCTGCACAATTGCAGACATGTTAGAAAACAAAAAGGATGTTAAGAACAATGAATGAACTTTTGAAAAAACAAAAAAACGAAACAGTAATATTATTGCGCTGTTTTGAAGTTTTGAATGCTACCTACTGAAGTGGGTGCAATATTAGTGGGGAGGTTGTGCATGTGTCTATATAGCACCAACTTGTCTGATGATGGTCTGTTGGTTATTGTAGCAGCAAATTGAATGGCCTTGTGGTAGAGCATCCGCCTCGCATTTGGGAGGTACCGGGTTCGATCCCTGGTGCCGCCGGTTACCCACCGGTTTTTCAATCGGTACAAGCTTTCCCCCGGCCTGGTGCTCGGCTCTTCTGGGGTGTTGCTTGGGAAAAAGGGCCACATAATGGGCTTTTGCTGCGCGAGGCGGGCTTATTGTTGTCCGATGGCAGGTTTGAAGTGTGCACCAAATGACAAACCCCTTCTAATTGAACGGACGCAGAAAACTAGAGACGAGTAAAGTTGCCTTGGTGCCGCTGCTGCTTTTGCACTGTTAGACTCTGCCAGATGCAAGTAAAAATGCCCCCTTTTGTATAAACAGAGAATGAACTACAGATGCACGACAGCACTCCACGATCAGAATGCATAAACACCACCACATTCTTGGTCCAAATCATCAATAAAACTTGAAATTGAATCGCAGTTGCATGTGGCATGAGCTGCAACTCTGGGTTTCAATACTCTTTGTGAAAATGCTATTCATGAAGCACATCATCACTGAAATGTTAGAAGTTACCTTCGAACCTCGGCATCCAGTTTTCGTTGCTCTTCCTCCACAAACTCATCCCAGACAGCCTGGCGCATCTCTGAATCATCAATGTGATCCAGGAGACTGGGCAGCGAGTCCGAGATGACAAAGTGAACGCCCACGCCAGACACTGCACCAGGCTTCCATACCATGCTGTTCTTGTCTTCATGGTCCACATAAAGCCTCTCATAAGTGAGCAGGTTAGAGCCATTGTTCCAGGTTAAGGGTGCTGAGCACGTCTCACTCACAATTTCACCAGAGAGACTCACTATTCCTTCAAAATACCTGTAAAATATAAACCATATAACGATCATAAAATACAGCTGCCTTGACATTGATTTCCATCAGTATTGCAACCACTGAAGGTGCTATAAATTATGAAATACTTTCTTTCTGTTGTGGTTAAATATACCAAACAATCCCCAGCGTTTGGCAGAACACTAGGACATGTTTGGTTGCTACCATTGCCACTTGTCTACCTCAAAGAGGAAATCGCAAATGGCAGGTATTGTCATCCATAGTATTTGCACTGGCTAGCACAGCTGTCCTGCTCCACGACGCTCTTTAAACTACTGGCGCCTTGAAATTTTTAGGAAAAGTGACTGATACTTTACTTCGCCAAGGAGGTAAGTGGTTAGTCTTGAGGTGAAAAACATGGACAATTAAATGTATACTTGAAATATAGGGCCGCTTAGCATTATTTACACAAAAGCTGTTAGAGATCACACTAGAATAAACAGAAAACGACGATGACTGCCAGTGTAAGAAACAGAAAGAATTGAATAACATTTTGCAACGAGTCACTCATAGTAAGTTTTCTTTTTCCACACCATTAACCATAAACACGTAGTACTTCGACCATACCTATTCAAGATAACCCGGTCAATGTTGCGGTAGTAGTAGCCACCGTACTCATATCCCGTCTCACTGCTGATGACAGCCTTGCGGAGAATCTCCCTTGTGTGCGCGTCAATCAAGGAGACGGTGACACCTGTGCTGCCGCTCATAATGTCCTTGAGCACTCCAAGCCGCGACACGGAGATTGGATGATGCACCTCGAAACTGAAACCCGTGTACAGCGAGCGCTTGCGCGGAAAGCAGTTGCGCGTCTTCGCTGTGGTCGCGTAGAACTCCAGGTTCTCGTTTATCTCCGTGATGTTCGGCTCCCACCGCTCGCAGACATATGGGTCCACGCGATCATCGGGAGGCACCCGACAAGCGTCGCGACCGACGATGAAGTAGGACTTGACGCGCGACGCGCCGCTGAGCCATGTCTCACGTGCAGCAGCACGGCGATCGAAGTTCTCCCGAGCAGAGAGTACGCCGACGAGAAGTATGGTGCGCCGAGTGTAGTAGTAATACAGCAGCGCCTGGATGAGTATGGCTAAACATACCCAGCCGACGGTGCGCGGATTCATGGGGATCGCCCGATTGCGGCATACCTTTAAGGCACAGCAAACCGTGTGCAGGTTATCCCCACAGATTTACGTCGTGGACGACACTTGAAGACGCATGCTTGCATGATTCAGGCTCTGTGCTTTTCCTTTGAACTCCCCATTCGGGGCGAGCTGGACAGCTGTTTAAAAATTCGTTTACGAGGCGGCCGCCATTGTACGTAACTGGACCGCATTATTAAAGACTATAGTAGAATTTGAGTTAAAACTATTTGATACAGCAGCATGTTAATATTAATTTATTTTATTATTTTTTATAACATTTGAAATTTGTATAATTGTAATTACTCAAATATTAGGTTCGCAACATAAAGACATGGCGGCTCTGAGGATCTGTCTGCTAACAAGATTCCCAAGTAATAATTTCGACACACACACACTATTATTTTGCTATTGATTACAGCCGCGTTCATTTCTTTAGCTAGCCGTCACCGTTTTGTGTAAGCATGGACTAAACAATATTTTTCAAGTTTACAAATACTTTAATGTAGTGTCCTCCTCAGTGCCAGCACTGTGCCTCAGTATTGGAACCACCACTTGGACGAAGTGTTGTGCTAGCAAACCTGCAAACTTAGTGCACATTGGAATATGAAAAATTTTTTGCTTTGTCACAAAAGTTATTCAATTAAGTTATGCTCTTTCTATGATCTTTATTATGCGGCATCTAATACATGTCCGGACTATTGGAAGGGCCGCGGTCTGGGACGACCTTTTAGAGGACACCATGGTACGATAGCTAACTTTCGCTTTGACAGTTTGAATTTGCCTTGTCTCTATAATTATCAAGGCTACTCGTCTGTTCAAAAAAAAAAAAAAAGAAAGGCAGGCAATCACTTGAGTACCCGATATCGTCGCACGCTTGAGAAGCCGTGGCAACATGTATGTGCTCCGAACGTATCACAGAAGCGCTCAAACACGGACTTTATGGCAGTTTGTTGACTTCTCATGTTGTATTTCTTGAATGTTTATAATGATTCCGTATGCTCAACCTTGCTGCTGGGCTCTCGAACGTATGAGGCGTTCTAGATGGGCGCAGCCTGTGAATTGCCATTAACTCTTCCTTTTTACACATACTCACATTTTGCTTAACACTCGCAGCATCCATCAAAAAGGTAACCTCAGTTGGTTAAACGGATCTGCCTTTGCATGGTACACCATGTCTTATTACCCAGCTTTGCTGCGTGCTCTGTCTCCATAGACAAATTACAAAACTGATTCACTACATGTGTGCTTGCAGAGTCTGGGCAAGGTGCGATCGCTGGCACCTCGACCGTGCAGCAACGACAATGCTCAAGCCAGCCTTCCGGCAAACCATTGGGTGGATCAGGCATGGACCTGGCATCCCTAAAAAGGGGCACTGGCGGAAGGAGCTCCTTTAATGGCGTTGTGTGCACTGTTTTTGGAGCAAGTGGCTGTCTCGGTCGGTTTTTGGTCAACAAGCTAGGTGAGCCTATTGTATTTCATTTTATTTGTGCCCTTCGAGCGCCTTGTCATTACAAATTGTTCAGTGGTGACAGTCCTCAATGCTTTGACAACAAAGTATAGAAGGGAAAAAGAAAAAGAAAAAATAACTTATACATTAGCTATCGTTCATGGGTGTGACCAGGGTGTAGTCTAGTAGATACTGAATACACTACGCTGTCAGAATATGGTACAGGCGCTCCATTAAAGATATACCACTCGTGCTGAATATGTCATGGCTAAAATTATTCATGCTGCACTAAGTCGGGCTAAAGTGCCCACTATAAGGTTCTCACATGTGCATCCAAATGTTGCTTAGCAGCATGTGTTCAATGCTTACATGCATTTGCAGCAATGACTTTTCAGTTCAATTTTAATAAATTCAATTAATTCCATGCCACCAAGTAACTTACTCTCATACCACAGCTGTTTGTATGCTGCTCAACTTTCATGCACATGCTTGTTATCTGATAACTCAATTATCATGTTTCTGTGCCAGTTTTTCGTGTTTCTTTTTTTTTTTTTTTAATTTTTAATAGTTGCAGTGCCTATGCTTGTGGGAAGCTTTCTGTGGTCAGCAGCCAAGGGGATAGAACTGAAGTGCAAGTGTCTTTCCATGGCAGAGTATTGTGATGAATATGATGGTGATGAGGCGAATAAGTTTACACAAAAGGATCTACTTCTCTATCATGCTCAGCAAGTGAACGAACCCTGGAAAAATCCCTCACAATTGTGGAAATAGGCAGGTGCGGCAGAGAAGTCAAGCCATGATATCAGTTTCCGAAAACCTGCTTCAATCTTTAACCGCCAGATGAAAGAAGAGAAAACTTGAGGAAAGAATGCTGTTCATGAGTATAATGAACTATCTATTTTTCATGACCACTGCATCACGCTGCTTTTCCAAGAGGGCAGTTAAGAAATATGTCACCCTTTCACCTTTGCATAGCAAATATGTGCTGCTTGTAGTAGTATAGCATGCAGGTATAGTTGTTAGGAATGGGTTGGAATACTCTTGGTGTAAATCGCGTGACTGTGCAATGCATGTTTTTTTTTTGGCAGGGAAGATCGGCACCCAGCTCATCTTGCCATCAAGGACAAATTTTTATTACATGCAAAGGCTGAAGCTTTGTGGTGACCTGGGCCAAGTCCTGCTTGTAGTGAGTTCCTGCCTCCATTTTTGCTGCTTTCTTTGCGGGATGAGTACACGGTGATATGCAGTGTTGGTACAACTTCATTAATGTTGCTACAAAGCAGAAAGTTTTGTCACTTGAAAGAACGATGCTAGGGGGCGCACTTGGCACTGCCACTTCTTTATTGCTGTGGCGTTTGAAAAGTAAATTAATTTTTTTTGTGTGTCTCATCTATGTTGAAAACAGAAATTTTCTAGCTTATGGAGATGACACTTTTTGATATAAGGCTTGTGTCGGGAAGCTAGGTATCGTTCACTGCTGTATATTTTTATGTGAGTATGATACTTAACATTTTGATTATGATAGCGTTTGGGTGTAATAACTTTCTGCCAGCATAGTTTTTACAAAATTTGTACCATTTTATTTATTTGAATACCTTAACAGCCCAATTGTGCATCACATAGCAGACGGGGGGGGGTAAGTGGGATTAATGTGAAAGCAATAAAATACATCAAATCAACAAATTAATTAGCAATACCGATTGCATTACAAATTCTAGATACCGATATCAGTTTGTGAATGCTTAGCCACAGGAGTTTGTAATATATGGTACCATAGGACTGGACGCCCTTTCATCAGGTGCCTGCTCGTTGTAAAGCGTATGTCCACACTGTCGTCATTATGTTTAGCTTGGATTTAATTTATAGCGTTCAACATATCCCAAAGTGGCTCAGGTTATGAGAGATGCAGTAGTAGAGGACTCCAGAAATTTCAACCATCTAGGGTTATTTTACGCGCGCTGACATCGCACAGCACACGGGCGCTTTGCTTTTCGCCTCTATTGAAAAGTGGCCACCGTGACCACGATTTGGTCCCGCATCCTTGGGTACAGCAGTTAAGCGCCCTAACCATTGCGCCACTTCGGTGGGGCAGCATCATCAAGGTACTGCATAGTGCAGAATGCACGGAGGAAAATAAACTCAGAAGAGAGCGTGATGTCATGCGACCACCGTTCGCAAGCCTGGTGCTCTCGCGATGTTGATCCTTTCCCCGTTTTTTGCCCTCCAAGTATGTCCTTAATGTTTTATCGTTGGAATATATTAGTGGTAGCGTCTGTACAGCATCTTCAGTGGCAAGCAGTTTTTCTTTTGGTGTCGGTATGCGTATGCACCTACACAGCGTTGATAGATATAGCTGCATGCCATCACGTGGTTTGATCACATGAGGGACAGATTTGTTCCTATTTACTTTTTTTTAATAGGCTTCAAGGTTATTGCTGGGTACGCCCTCCCGAGTTTCTTTACTTTTTGTTTTTTTCCTTCATGGCAGAATGCGAAACTTGCATGATGAAAGTTGGAGAGTGGTTGTAAATGCATCAAATAATGTTTGATATTGAATGCTAAGTGTGAAAGATTTAAAAAGGGCCAAAATGTTGCATGCACATAATGCATTACAAGAGCCATGGAAATTTTTGTGTACCATTCAGAAGGGTTGGTCATTAATGAGTGGTCAATGCAAGCAGGAAACGTGGTATTGAATTTTAGCTTCCTCAGACATTTCATAGAGATAGTGACTCCCTCATTTCTTTCTGTGCTCCTTAGTCATTCGTACTGAATTTTAGCTTCCTCAGACATTTCGTAGAGATAGTGACTCCTTCATTTCTTTCTGTGCTCCTTAGCCATTCGAACTCAAAGATGAATTGAGCATTGCCAAGGCCATGAAGTACTCCAACGTGGTCATCAACTTGATTGGGAAAGACACGGAAACAAGGTGTGTATGGGCATGTAAATAGCTTTCATTGGGCCAGGTCGACGAAATTGGTGTGCATTAGTGTGAAGCAACCGTTCTGCATGCACTTGAATATAGTAATGAACTGTGCCAGAGTTATTTGGAAATTTTCTTGTGCAAGTTTTATTTCTTCACACAAAATGAAAGATTAGTCATATTTTTTTGTTGTCCTGTCAGCCATGCAGTACAAAAAGCACATACACGAGTCAAGCCTGCGATTATCGTCTCTTGTAATGTTGCGCGTCCATATGCTAGTGGTAATTGGGGCCGGGAGAAATGATCAGATAGTTTTGAAGTCACTTACTGTCTCAAGAGTCTTTTCCAGCTCTTTTATTATGCCACGAGCCAGGCACTGTGATTGCTTGCATCTAGCTTCGTATCGGTGGTCACTCATTATTAGCAGTTCTTGACGAAGCACTGAACAAAACTGCACACATCTCAGGCATTTTCCTCATATCATGAAATAAATATTCCGACCGCAATCAGTGCACTGATGGTGCTATGGTGTCACGTGTGATAATTTAGACTTGAAGAAGGTTCATGGTAGTGCAGAAGATGTGGACTGACTAACTTTGGGAGCTGCTTCACAACTCACCAGTGTTGGTTGTGATTTTGCTATTGATCAGTACGAAGGAGCCTTTACTATGTGCTATACCTAAGGAAAAGAATGTATGCCAAAATGCTTTGATTACGCTGCTGACCTCCACACGGGCAGAAATAAAGACCAGCATATCCAAATTCCTGCCAACTTCGTTGTCTATGCTTTAAAGATGGTAACTGTCGTACAGCTGATGGTGAAGTGTGTTCACTCCAGTAGAAGACTTCAGGACAAAATGCTGGGGCCTGCACCGCGTTTCTGTACTCCACATCATATCAGTATTGTCCTTGCTAGATATTGTTGGTGAGCTCGCTGTCTTTTGTCTGAGCCATGTTGTGCTTTAAGGCTAGCGGTTAGTACTACTCTAGTGCTAAGGCAAAAATGTGAGCTCTAGTGGGTAGAGGGCTTCACATATTGACAAAAGATCTCCACCCTGTGGCGCCAGTCATGTCGTCTTCTAGATAGATCCATTCAGGCATTTCCTACACTTTTAGGCAAAAACAAAAAGGTGCAAATGGTATACGTTAACTAGCAGGTGTGGGGCCAGCCACAGCATTTCACTCAGCCATCAAATCCGGGGCAGTGGATCCGGGGCAGTGGCAGAAGGGCTGCCGATTCATCAAGGCATTTAGACTCTTATTTTATTTAATTAGGTGCGTGTGTTTTAGATTGTAGTATATTAGGCAATATTATTTGTTCTGTTTGTATTAATGATGTTGCCGGCCCTTGTATTGAATGGTGATTGTATTTTTCTTTCTTCCTTGCCTGGACTTATAACGTCTGCTGTATTGTGTAAATAAATAAATAAAAAGCTTTGATCACACTGGTTGTGGTAATATCAAGCAGACCTATACCGTCAAGCTGAAAACCCTGAATGTTTTTGGGGGTGGTTCCAAATATATGTGTGCACAAAATAACAGTTTTTCTTTTTAGACCTAATGATTAAACTATTCTTGGTGCAGCAATTATCCGTTCAGTGAAGTCCATGTCAAAGGTGCAGAGAGGATCGCCAGAATTGCAAGGGAGAGTGGCGTTCAAAAGTTGATCCACTTTTCTGCGTTGAATGCTACAGAAAATCCCAAGCCAATCATCAAATTTGGAGGGTCGAAGTTTTACGCCAGCAAGGTAATGAGCATTGTTGGATAAGCTGTTTGAATCAGCCATTTTGTATGGGTTTAGTGCCTTTTGTTTCTGATTAATCGAATGCGGTATTAATGCCTAAAGGAAATTTTAAAGAAGCTATCTGAAACTCTATTTCTGCCTGAAAAGAAATCATTATGAAAATATTGTTTGCTGTTGCTTAAAGCCGGATGCCCCACATAAAAACTTATCCTAGAGTGATATCTTCAGTCGGTTGTTTTTAGTTGCAATTCATTTCAAAATTTTTATTATCTCTGACATTACTTTGTGTTTGCAAATGTTATGCATGCAGAGGCAAGCAGATTTAGCATGCACATACATGTGCATAATAATATGTGTGATGAGGTAGTTGCCATGAATGAAGAAAAGCTGAAATACCGGATTGCGTGACCAAATTCCTTAGAGTAGCCTGCCACTGATATTAATACTGCATTTAGAAATAATAGTAAACAAGTAGAGTACTCTGTATCTTGCAGGAAAAGGAGTGCTGGAATTTACTTTGTCAAAAATGATTTGTGGCAAAACCTGGTTTGTACCTGACTTTTAATTTGGACAGCAGTGCTTGCTCTTTACCCCTGCAAAACTTGGGAAAAACTAAAACATGAAAGAAAAATTCTCTGTGCGTACTGAATTTCTGGCAGGAAGCGTACATTTGGATGCTCTCGACCAGAATAATTATGGTGCACCACAGTGCATAAATTGGTAACTATAGAGTACTTTTCTCCGACTGTCGATTCTTTTTTTTTTTATATAGCTGCAATGTTTGATCACTAACCAAGGCTGTAAGCTACATTGAAGTATGGCCATTGCTTTATGAGGCTGAGGTTTGAAGGTCAGCAAAAAGGCTAGAATTCAGGGTAATGGCGATTGTAGCACGAAGTAGAAGGTAGAAAGGCATGAAATTAGGAGACTGCAAGAATACAGCATGGATTAGAGATGAAGTATGTCTTTAAGAGTATTTTAATTGAAATTTTGAAGATTAACCTAATCAGAATACATTGTATCCTGGACTGGCAAATGGTAGTTTGTTAGAATGTCAGCACAGATAAATGCCGAGGGAAGGACAATGTAGTCGTGGGCAGCAGAGGGTTGGATGGAGTGGCAAGGCTGCAAAGTTGTAATGTGGCAGACGCATGATAGGATTGACTGTAACTAAACTTGCCTTTGCCTGATGTTGAGAGTCATGATGATCTTGGATGTTTTCTTGTGCAGTGGCTAGGAGAGCAGGTAGTCAGGGATGCATTTCCTGGAGCCATTATTTTCCGCCCTGCTGACATGTACTCCCATGAGGATCACTTCCTGAGGTACTATGTGACCAAGCGTGAGTGTCCTTTTTCTTAAACGCGGCTTGCTTGTCATTTGTCCATTTATTGTTAAAGCGACACAGAGGAGAAAGTGAAGTTGGCCTGTGTTGACCCTGTGTTCTGCATCCTGATGAACAATACAGCAGCACCCACATGCAGTTTGGCATGGTTCGGCATGCACTGGCAGGCTATTGTACATGATAGTACAATAGTATGCTGCACTAACTGTCTCAGTAGAAAGACAAAATGCCATATCACACACCCTTTTTACAGCGACAGCCATTATGGACGGGCACATTTCCCAGTAATTGTTTTTTTTTTGGGAAATGGACTGAAGTTGTTCAGGAGTGTAGTAAACTAGCTTTCAGTTATGCTGTGTGTGCATGCAATAGTTTGAAAATAACTTTTGTGAGAAATATTTTCATGTAGATATGCATCCTTGAGTTTAACATTCATTTTCATGGATACCGTGTAGGTAAAAAAAAAAAAAAAAGGGTCATTGCTTTATTGCACAGAAGGGAGCTTTGTGCACATACTTTTGTAAAATAAAATAATAATAAAAAGAAACATGCATTTGCTTCTTAATTATCGTATTAGAGATGACCTTGTCAGGGTTTTAAATGTAGTTACTCAGCAGCTATAACTATTTGCCTAAAATCGCAAAAAAATATTTGCAATACAAAAATTATCTGAGGGCCATTTTTGGTTCTCCATGCTTCAAATGGCGTGTCCTAAGAAACTGAAAGAAAAATTTTATTTTCTCATTGCCTTTTGCAATGTCCCCATTCGGGGACAGGGCGTCTCAATACAGAAAAAGTAATGTATGCTACGGCAGAAAGTGCGATAGTGTCCGCAAGATATCTGGCATAAAAGATGGTTAACAAATTATTGCTTGATTTCTTAATTAAATCAATCACTTCAGAGTATACTTATTGTGAAAAAGGTAAAAGCAATTGCTCTGAGCAGGCATGCACAAAAAGATGTGCACTTTTGGCAGCGAATCCGACACTTTACTGTGCATCCTTCATGGCGGCAGTGCTGTGAGTTCAGTATGTTGACATGCTCTGGCCAGTGGTTGTAGCCATCATACCTAAAGGTAGTTGTCAGTAGAAAAGTGGCCTAGTCTTCATCACAACAGGCTCTGGGTATTCACTATTTGCCCAACCGCGCTATTTTGAGGTGCTCTACTGCACGCGATTAGGCTGTTCGCAACATAAGTTTTGAAGGCCGTCATGTCCAAAATACTTTTCTGTGCAAGCTTATCAGCACTTGCGTCTCACAGGTACTCTATCCAGCTGTTGCACAGTGCAAAAGAAATAAAGTGAGAAGTTACCTTCACCGGCCACTTTCTGGTTTTTGACCTAAGAGGGTACAGTTAACATAGGGAAGTCAAGTTTGGCGCGTTTTGAAACATCCAAAACGGCGTTTTTATTGCCTTTTTTTTGCACAGTAGGCTGCCCAAAGTAAGAAAGTGACGGCGAACACTCAGAAAAGGGGTGTGCCGGCAGAGGCGGCTTTGAGGCGCCCTGTCCCCGAACAGGGACGCTAACATTCGGAAGTGCATGCAAGGCTGAATACGCTCATAACAAGGATGATAGCCATTATTTCACAGTCACGGGCCCTTTCTCTGATAAATAAATGCTAATATTTTAGTCTGTGCAGATTCTTAACAGTCCAAAATGACAAAAATAAGAAGCAATTACTCTTAGCTCCCTAGAATGTAGCCATGTCGATTTTTGCCGTGCTTTTCAGCCAGGATTTCTTTTGCTTCGCGTGGCCTAGTCTTCATCACAACAGGCTCTGGGTACTCACTATTTGCCCAACCGTGCTATTTTGAGGTGCTCTACTGCACGCGATTAGGTTGTTCGCAACATCAGTTTTGAAGGCCGGTCTCACAGGTACTCTATCCAGCTGTTGCACAGTGCAAAAGAAATAAAGTGAGAAGTTACCTTCACCGGCCACTTTCTGGTTTTTGACCTAAGAGGGTACAGTTAACATAGGGAAGTCAAGTTTGGCGCGTTTTGAAACATCCAAAATGGCGCTTTTATTGCCTTTTTTTTTGCACAGTAGGCTGCCCAAAGTAAGAAAGTGACGGCGAACACTCAGAAAAGGGGTGTGCCGGCAGAGGCGGCTTTGAGGCGCCCTGTCCCCGAACAGGGACGCTAACATCCGGAAGTGCATGCAAGGCTGAATACGCTCATAACAAGGATGATAGCCATTATTTCACAGTCACGGGCCCTTTCTCTGATAAATAAATGCTAATATTTTAGTCTGTGCAGATTCCTAACAGTCCAAAATGACAAAAATAAGAAGCAATTACTCTTAGCTCCGTAGGATGTAG
Source organism: Amblyomma maculatum (assembly GCF_055883805.1). Classification (NCBI taxonomy): domain Eukaryota; kingdom Metazoa; phylum Arthropoda; class Arachnida; order Ixodida; family Ixodidae; genus Amblyomma; species Amblyomma maculatum. Next base: position 31,182,477 of record NC_139347.1, on the reverse strand, counting down.
CCATGTCGATTTTTGCCATGCTTTTCAGCCAGGATTTCTTTTGCTTCGCGCAAGATGGTGTCAGTTGTCCAATAAAGTGGCTCATGATGCGTGTTTTGAAACATTCAAAACAGCATTTTTCATTGCCTTTTTGCACAGCAGGCCACACAAAGCTCGCATCCCCATACAGGGACACGATGGCCGAAGAGGTTAAATTTCACCTCTGAAGTGTGCCTAGAAAGTTGCACATTTGTGACATCTTTTTTTGCACACAACATAATGAAATCAAAGTTTCAATACAGCCGAAACATAAGGTGCCCATGCACTGTACGATGTCGGTGCATGTTAAAGACCTTCAATTGGTCGAAATTGATCTGGAGCCCTCCACTAAGGCTTCCCCTCTCATAGCCAATTGCTTCAGGACATTAAACCCTACATGCATACTTTGCTAAAGAAGTTAGATTCACCGCAGCTGTACTAACTGAAGCTGATTGAGTTTCACTGGCAGTGAATTCTACGCGATTGGCGTTTTCTTTCTTTCCATGCCTGCAGTTCGCAGGAACTGGCTTTTCATGCCAGTCTGGAAGAGAGGTAACGGCATTGTCAAGCAGCCCGTCTACACAGCAGATGTTGCTGAAGGTGTTGTGAATGCCATCTTTGAGGAGGGCAACGAAGGTGAAATCTATCAAGCTGTTGGGTGAGTTTGGTGGGTTGGGTCCGTTACTGCCATGCTGTACAGACACCCGCCTTGCTGGTAGTTTTGCTCATGCTGCAGTGAGCGATAAGTGGTAGAGACAAAGAAACAATATTTATTAGCACCCATCAAAAATGACGGGGAAGAAGGCTGAGTTGAGTTACTGAGTTTACTTGTAATAATGGGATAGCAGTTGTTTGCTGCAGTGAACACTTCTCTCCTTTTGTGGTCACGGTACCAACTTTGTGGCTAAAACACAGTGGGCCAGCTAGCTATAAAACATATATGTGAGCACCCTTTTATGGAAACTACTACATCATGGAGGATTCTCAGCTTACCAGTTTATCAAAGTTCATAACCTTCAAGTGTATTCTGGCGGTACAATCAGCTTTTTTTCTCACTCTATTTTGCTTGTTTGGCGCATTCCTGTTTACTTCATGCACGTGCAGGAGTGGTGAAAAATGACCTCCATTCCCTTGCAGACCTCGCCGTTATGAACTGGGGGAGCTAATAGACTACATGTTCAGAGTGATGCGGCGAGAGAAGGAAGTTGGATACATTCGTTACGACATGCGCCTTGACCCATTTTTTCTGTAAGTAGCCGCTCGGAGTGCAGAATTTGTGTATGCACTGTGTTGTAGCAGATTTCTGCAAAATTAAACTATGTATAGGTACATTGATGGTCACTTCATTGACACAACAATTCTGCCTTGGATAAAGTACTTCTGCCCAGAACCATAAAGCAGAATTTGATTTTACTTCATATCTTTTTTAATGAACTTGTAATTACAAAAGGCTATGGACAAAGCGAAGCTTGCAATTTAATTTCACATTTTTTTTTTAAGGAAGTCAGTTCAAGCTCCTTGCTGCGTTGCTGATGGAAGCAGCTGAAAGCAGCACAAAGAATAACACTCTGGAGTTGATTAGTTAGTGAATCGTAAATATGCTAGAAAACAGTGACCGGGTCTCTTTCTTATCGTGTGTCCACGCTGTTTTTTCTGTTATGAAGCTGAGACGGTGTGTGTTGTTTTTGCATATGCACTCTTCTTTTTCTTTTCTTCACTCATTTTCCTAACTTTTGATGTGCTGCATTGACTCAGTGACTTGGCTGTGCCTCTTACCAGTGTTAAAATTTTTTACGTTTTCTGTGTGGTTCATCATTTTGTGCATTTTGCTAAGCTTCACTATGTTTCTTGCATTACTTTCCAGGATGCGTGTGCAGTTTCTCCAGATGATAGGGCTCAAGTATCCAATACTCTCATGGGAACGGCTGGAAAGGGTATGAGATGCATGTTGCCACATGTGCTAGTCTCTCGTTTTACTGAGTGATGACTGACAGCAACAAAATGTTAGTGTGCTGTGCTTCGCATGTCACTGTGCAGGCAGGTATATACATGAAAGTACTACTGGTATACATATGGGAAAGCCGCCGGTGCTTAAGCTCACTTGGTGGAACACTGAATTTTAATGTGAAGGGCTGCTTGGCATGGTGTCTAGTAGTATTGCATATACTTTTTTCTGCACTCATAACAGGTCAAATTTCATTATCAAAAAATGCAGTTCTGCCTTGCTTTTGGCATCGCTGATTGTTGTAAGTCTTCTGTATGTTCGCTTATCGAGCCTCTGGTCTTCTTTTATCTCAGTACTTTGTGCATGCGATGCATTTTAGCAGGGTGTGCAAAGTCTCCTGCTATAGTTATTGTTTTTACTCATACTTACTGACCTCCTGTTCTCCTGTTTTACTAGGAGCACACAACTGATGATGTGTACTACGAGTTACCGACATTGGAAGACCTCAAGGTCAAGCTTACTTATGTCGAAGACAGGTTCCCATTCGAACTGAAGTACTTCCGTGAGGCTGCCTATTTTGATCCCGACATTGCACAGTTTGAGAAGGTCAAGCCCCCACCAGTCCTTGTCGACTGAATTGAGCATTACTGACCGGGCTACCTCTGCTGTAGAATTAAGGCACTCGAATAAAATTTGCTGCTACGAAAAAGTCCCTGGTTGTGCATTTTGGTAGTGCTTTCATTGCAATGATCTTCTGTGAATGATGCGCAGAGAAAAACTGGCTTGCAGTCTGTGACAGTGGTCAAAATCTGTGACCCGAGTGCAGTACATCGTTGTCTTCTCCAGCCTAGAGTGTTTATTTGTTTTCATTAAAACTTCACACAGAGGCGGCACTAGGCACTCCATGTATAGGCACCCTAAACCTGCTAGGCGGCGCCACAATAAAGGCTGCATTCAGGGCCCGACGCGGCCAGTTCCTCGTCCCCATCATCACGGCTCCCTCCGCATTTCCGCAGGGATGTCACCTGCTAGCGATGTGCCGCCGATTGTAGAGGCTGGATTTGGAGCTGTTAACGGGGTTGAAAAATTCTTTCAAGGCGCAAACATCAGGAAAGGAATGAAGCTTTTTGAAGCAGGCCATGTACACGACATAAAGGAGATAATTTCGTGTGCCGCGATCCAAGTAACAGCCCAGTGTGGTAGATATATTTATCTGGTGGCTTTTTAGCATCCTGACTGTTACGCTGCTGGCTTTATGCGATATAACAACCAAACCGGATTACCGCTACATTCTTGCCACTTAATTTGATGCCTATGATAGCCTCCAGAACAACCACTTTCACTTTTGTAGGCTGAGAGGAAAATGCTTCTATCGTAGGATAGGTGCCCTCCTTCGTTCGATTTTGCATTTCCCATAAAATAGCTGCTGCATATATTGAATTTCGTCGAAGGCGCCCAATCCATGCCATTTTCGCTGCTGATGTAAACGTAAAAACAAATAAGCAGCACACTCTGCTACGTGCATGCAATAACAATCTGTGGCGCCTTTATCCAATATCATGGATATGCAGCATGCATGGCAGACGCCAAGAAACGTCCCTTTTGTGCATTTTATGACTTCAACAAGTGCCTACTTTTACAGCATGATGTGCATAAAAAAAAAAAAAAAAACACAACGAAGCTTAAACTTACTTTTTGTGATGAATCCAACGCTGCCGTCATTCAGTTTCCCAATTCCACATTGAGAAGCCGTAAGATTTTGGTTCCATCAGGCGAATTTATGTAAGTACTGCTGCAGCCTACAACACAGCAGTGTGTTCGGCTGTTTTTATGCAGCATTTGTGACCGAGAAAGAGGCGCAGAGCTTATTCGCGACGGCGCGCACAGCACGGCACAGCACTGTGGCCACCGCCGCCTGCTCTATCCCTCACGACAGGGACACGCTCGCTGCGGAGTTGGATGCGCAGGGTGCCTATATCGACTAACACTTAGTTTGGGAATAATGCTTGTTGCACTCTGAGTGTCAAAATGAAACTGGCCACAGGTCTGGTAAAGTTGTATGGTACAGTTCAGGTAACAAAACTTTGTGGTGGCCTGTGAGTGAAAGAAAGAGGTCAAGTTCATAGGGCAACAGTCTGGTATTCCTAGTGTGGTGAACAATGAGCACTCATTACGATAATTCTTACATATTTTTCTCCTCTTAAAATAAGCAATTCCTTAGCGCAAGTACTGCTCTTCTACTGCACACTTTCAGCAAGTATATACCAGATCATGTAGTTGATGCTGTGCATGAACTTTCCCTATCCTCGTTCCTATAACCTGTGTCTGGCTACTGAACAGTGTGAAGAACATGCACAAAGAAACCGAGGATTCTTTTACTCTGTTGATTTGCTTTTATTTGTTTACATGCCATAGCATTGCAGGTAAAAAAGTGAGATCACAACACTTTCGAGCGACACTGGCAGGTCAATCAACACTTGTGAGGAAAAATAATGCTCTAGCGACTACATAATTCAAGGACTGCAACTTGTCAAAAGAACACGTTGCTGATAATGTGACAAGACTGCAAGCCTGTGACTAACGAAGAGAACACAGTGAATAGAAATTAATTTACAAAATGCCCAAATGATCAAGGTAAGCAACTATCTGATAAATGCTTCCATCACCTGGTAACATCAGTATAGCTACACAACATTGTATATAATACTACTTGATAGGTAAATTATGAATAAGCTTAAAGAAACAGTGAAAACAAAAATGAAGTTAGCCTGTGTTGATAGCTATTGGACACTAACGACAAACAGGCTACCTCCACTGAAAACAGCTTTTATAAACTATACTCCCAGGCAACTTTGTCTAGCTCAATAGAGATGGCCAAGCAGGAAAAAGATGAAGACGGGCCTCTGTCCCTGTGCCATGGTGAGGAGTAGGTTGCACATTGTCCAGCATAGGTGTGAAGAGGGGAAGTTGAAGGAACAGTGCAGAGTCGCCAAGGCTGACATAGGCAACACCCGATGAGACAGGGACGAAAGCCCGTCACCTTCATTATCCTGCCTAGCCTTCGCTGCAGAGCGACAGAAAGCTGTACAGAAGTATTCCATCACAATGCCTGACCAAATGCTGCCATGCTAAGATGATGGACAGTAGTTTGGACTCTCCTATCCAAATTACTGGTTTGTTTATCAAGTATGTGCATTTCACATACAACAATGCACATACTTCCACACACAACACACCCACCAGTGTGCATTGAAGAAAGCCACACTGGTGGCAGCACCTATAGCCCCTGAACAAGGCACGTAAAACCTGCCATCGCACGCTATGGTGAAGCCTAACTGAAGGCGTATTCTTGAAGTACTTAATACTTCTTAAAGGATTATAGACACTTCATTTTTGAGTTCGTGTTTTATGTTCTGTAATGATGCGTAAGACACTACTGCACATGAATCGCCTTATGATATTTGCCTATGGCCACTAATAATTTATAATCGAATTTCTTTTCTCACCAAATTCGGTTTCGGTTTCAACAGTCAAGCGATAGCTGCGACGTCTAAGTCAAGTCTTGGTCACGTAAGGGATGAATAAAACAGCGATATAATCGTTTCCGTGTCGTTTTGCCAGAACACTGAAACCAGCCTGCCTCACGGACAGGAATTACAGAAGGTGAAAAGTCGGCAATTATATCGCTGTTTTTTTAATGCCGAGCGTGACCTAGACTTGATGGTGATATCACAGCCATCTCTCGGCTGCTGAAACCGAAATTGACACTAGCGAGAAAAGAAAATTCAATTAAAAATGATATAGTGTAGGACAGCAGCTGTTTCTGTGCCAGATTCGAGGTGAGTAGCCCCACCAGGTGGCGATGGCATACGCCACGCTCCCCCCTGGAGACAGGGGTGAAGGCATCGTCATCACGCCCCTACGTTGCCATGGAGACGCTAGGAACACTACATAAGAACTAAGATATGTTTCTCACGAGCCCAGTGTGGTGTAGTCGGTTAACATGCTCTGCTGGTGATTGGAGGAGTAGGAATTCGATTCTCTGCAGAGAATTTCTTTTTCTTAAAGGCTAGACAGAACTTTGTCAATATCCTGCAGAATCACATAGACACATTGTACGGACAAATCTCGCCCACGCGAGATGTTCACCATGAGCTAAGTAAGGCTTTCGCCTTATGCCTTAGTGCAGACTGTAGCACTTCTAAAATGAAGCAAGTAAACCGCACCACAAAATGCAGTTTGAAAAAAAGAAAAGGCCTTTGTTAATTGCCACTTTTACAAAACAATGATAGCGATCCAGTGGTTTAGGCAGTAGGTACATCTAGAACTGTTTCTGTCAGTAAAGCAGTACTTGTACATGGCATATGTATCCCTGTCCTAGCGGTTGTGAGTGCCGTATCACATGACAGAAATGCAGAAGTCTGCACAGGGGACAGAGTTGCGTTAATTGGCTACATCATGCACATCCTTCCCAGATGAAATCCACACATCTTCCACATCCTTCCCAGACCACATAATGCAATGCTATGCATGCATTGCATGTTAGGACCACCACTTTTAAGTGAGGCATTACATACCAGTACAGTACAACAGTGACAATAGTATTTTGAAGACAGGCACTGAGTAAGCACAACTCTTTCTGGCAGTGATGGCAGTTTGTAAGTTATGGATGCAATGTTAAATCACATGGTGCACAAGTTAGGAAAGGTTTTATAAATATTAGTAATGAGTTAAGTACTACAGTACCTGATTGCCACTTATATCATCACAGTAGAAGGACATGAAATATAGATGTCATTTGTGAGTGATCTTCCGAACCCTAACTTTGAATATGCCCAGCAAAAATGCTAATGGAAGTTTACTGACCAAGACAAAGTAGCTTAAAACTGCAAACTGAGACCAAAGAAATAAATTTTACCTGTTTGTCCTGGACCAAACATTGCCTTTAAAGTGAGGTAAGTTAACACCTTTTTTTAAAGGTGTTAAAGTACGGGATCAGTAAAAACACAATGACAACCACAGCACAGCCAAGAATAAGATTTGAAGCAATGCAAGCCAATTCACATCAGACTGGATGAGGCTTCAAGCAGTGTAGCCAGAGATAGAAAAGGAGCACCTGCAGCTCACACACACAGACAAATGTATTCTAATAAAATGAGGTCCAATCTTGCGAGAAAGTTTGGCATCGATGACCGTGCCTCAAGAAACAACATAGACAAGCGTCTAACCATTAATGGGTAAAAAAAGAAGAACCGAACAAGGGTAAATAGGGTACGCCTCAGGTCGCAGATGAGCCAACGTTTCGACAAGTGGACTTGTCTTCGTCTGTCCCCAGACTTGTCCCCAGACGAAGACAAGTCCACTTGTCGAAACGTTGGCTCATCTGCGACCTGAGGCGTACCCTATTTACCCTTGTTCGGTTCTTCTTTTTTATACCGTGCAAACCATCTTCTTCCTTTCGTTCTACCTGAATCATTAATGGGTAAGAAGGAGTTGTGGGTAAAGAAGTTCAGTCCTCTCTTGACTGGCACCAAACAAACCTGTATCAAAATTCAGCACCAGTCAACATCCACAGTGCTGGCGAGATGAGGAATTCTGTCAAGCGCCTTTCAGAACAGGACTTGTGTCACGTGAAGAGTGTCACAGCAGCAGCAAGGTGATCATAATGTTACACACAAAAATGGACTAGAGTCACAAGCCTGAACTTTTTGTATTTGGCTGGTCAAAGGGCCCAAAAGGATTTAAAGACAGAGAATCCTTCAAGATGACTACACACCAACCACTCATGCCTGCATGATGAAGACTTATTAAAGAACTGGCTACGCAAGTTTAATCTTGAATTCAAGTGTGCATGTCACTCTTCAAACATGCCTTTTCTAAACCAGGCTGCAATGGTGAGATTGTGCCAGACAGCAGCCTTCGAGAACAAAGCAGAGATGAAGGACCCAATTACCCCACACTTTGTGACCTATGCGTGCGTGAGCTTAGTGAAAAGAGTGGTTGTGCCACCGAACAGATGACAAAATGTGTGTGTGCACAAATGAACCACTGCACGACATAGTAAATGAGACATAGCTAGCATACTGCTGTAATAAGAGCAAAATGGCAGTAATCAATGTATTTGGTAAAACTGAAAAAGAAAAGGAAGCCCACTAGTTTTCCGCCACACTGGTCTCATCCATAGGTTCCTAACCATGAAGGGAGACTCCCATTTAAAGCTCGCTGTCACTGCGGACACTTAAAATTTTGTTATATTGTACTAAGTTTTAACAAACCAGCAAACCATGCATGGCTTTCCTCAAAGGTGCTATCAGTTGTAGACTGGTGAAAAAAAAAACCGTGCCATAAACTTTTTGCCTCTTCTCTGTTATAGTTTGAAGCACTACAGAAAGCAAACCACAAAAATTGTGATTAGGATGTACTGTAAGCCACAAAATAACCAGTTATTTAGTCATCAGTCAGAATTCTGTAAACTTCCGATGTATCAAACAAAAGTTTTGGGGGTCACTTGTGACTTGTAGTAATAACAGTCTGTAAATGTATTATGACAAAAGCATCACTAAAATGTTTTTCGCAGCTGTGCATCTGTGATGCATAAATAAATGTCATGAAAGAAAAAAAAAAAGAATCTCTGAAGGCTCTTTATAGGCAATGAGTACAATAACATGAAGTGAAAAACCATCTACATGGCAATAAATTACCCCAAGTGAATCGGTACAGTCTAATGCCGGTACAGAAAAAGATGAAAAAGTAAAAATATAACTAGACTCGCACAATAAATAATGCTTAGCAAGTGTAGTACCAGTTGAAATGCACAGATAAAAATGGCAGTATATAGCTATGTTACCACTACAATACAATAAAGCATTGAATACTTGTGCATGATAAGGCAGCTCCAAAAAAGCTAATAACAAATTTCCTCCCAATCTTTTCCATTCAGTACAACAGTATTTTCTTCCGCCCTATTTGAAGCAACTGTTCAAAAATCACATAGAAGTTTCAGGGTGGAATTCTCACGATTAATTAGTGATTGACAGGTGAAAATGAGTCATGACAACAAGATGTAAAACACAAGTAGTTGTCAACCATAAATTAAAATAAGCTATGTGCTTTTTCACCTTGGTGGACAGAGCTTAACGCCTTATGAATTGAATGCAGTGAGTTGTGCAGATGCAGGTAAGCTGAGAATAGAAAAAAGGAATTAAAGCAGCTCTCTCAAGAGGCTGAAAACAGACCTCTCTTTTTAGACCTGAAGTACCAGCTGCTGTAATTATAATCTTGTTCCTCAACGCTGAACCAGCCGAAAGGGTATAAGGTAAAGATGAGAGCCAGCGTTACCCTGTCCAAGGTCATTTGTGGGTAAAACCAGAGGATGCAGCTCAGAGCCAGAAAGCTTGGGTGCCTCATGTGCTCCAAGAAATGCATCAGTTGATACGACTTCGAAGTGGTGTATTTGTGACTTTTGGTGCTGCACCACACCTGGACACAAAAATGACAACACATGGACCTTAAATAAATTCAGTGTACAAACAGCTGTATGTGCATAGAGATATATTACAAATGAAATTTATTTCAGTAGTACATGCAACACTTGGAAATTCTGGCTGACCAACATAACGCTAAGCTCTCCTACACTTGAGGTGGATAGCTACATGATTGTTTACTGATGCGCCAATTAGGTTCAGCAAAGAGAATTGTTTTATGCATATGCGAAAAGTACAGAGTCGACCACACTTATCTGCAGTGGTCCGAAGGGCACTCCTCACCTTACCTGCGGGTTCGAGATCTGTTGGCCAATGGCGCCATGAGTGTGGATGTTGCTGCACATGCAGTCGGCTGGAACCCGGGTCGACGTGATTTGCAGGTCAAGAGCGCTGGCTTTTTATCACTTAAAGAGACCTATTCTGATAGTTACCAAATGCACTCAGTTTTGGCGATGGATGTTTCCAGCAGCATTGTATTGCTTGAACGCGTTGTGCACCTCGAGCAGTGTGGCTGCAGAATCTCAGCTGGCAGTGCTCTCAGGCAGGCTTCACGTAATTCAGAAATTACATGGATCGTGCTCTAGAACCATTATGAAGATATTCACATTATTATAACATCAAGATTATACTAAAATACAAACCAGTACAGATTTAGCACAGTGTATTTTAAAATCGGTGCGATACGGCGTGAAAATGGGATGGCTGCAACATCTTTCGACAATCCCACGAAGCATACATTGGCTGCTTCTGCTCTGTCTACCCACTGGTTTCTGTACGCTTTCATAATGCACTAGTTTCAACAACAAGTAAACCGCAACTCTAACTGAGGCCAGATATGCCAGATTAACATTGTGATGAAAGCTCTGCCCCTGTAGCCTTGGTTGCATAATGAGCTGTCCGGAAGTATAGACAAGTGTGATCGGCTCTGTACTACTGCAGGATTTTATGCGACTGAACTACATGGTTGATAGTGGCCGATATTACTGCCCTGTGATACTAGCCACTGACCTGTACAATTAAAATCAACACAATAGCATGTACTAGAAGGCATTTTCATACCTGCTTGAATCCAGCAAGCTCACCAAGGTCTGTGATGACACAGCCAATATAGATGAAAGCCCAGCAAATACAGTGCATGGCAGTGAATGTCCACCACAGAATGGAGCTTTCAGCTGTGTTTACATTCCAAACAGGGTGCATGTTCACAGGCAGCCACAGTGAGACAAGAAGCTGAAACAGATAAAGTGAAATTGTTTGCATACCTCCATCTTTCTGATACGCATCAATAAGGCTTACCATAAGTGAAGTGCAGCAAGTAACCAAATAGAAGGGACGGGAAAATATTCCGAGGTAATGCTCAACCAATCTGTAGATTTTTGGCAAACAGAGAACAGTATGCTGGAAGCAGAACAGCAAGGCAAGGCCTGTATCCCACATAATGCTTGTCACAGTACCTGCAATGCACAAAAAGGGCAGTATTCTCACAGTCTGTGCCGCTTACTACGACAAAGCTGGTTAAAACATGGTAAATCAATCTGAGCATGCAGCTGTGAATAGGTGCAAAATATGTATGCACAAAGAACCGGAATGACAAATAACACAGCAGGATTTTTGCCACAGAAACTGATTAATGAATTATGACGATTTCGAAACTTTGCGTGTTTAGTTGTTGCGAGGTAGCCAGCACTATGGAAAGTACTGATAGGCTGCTGCCTACAGTGTTACGATCTTTCGAACAACACGTTACGACCTCGGGCTAAATCACTCATAAACATTGCAACGGCAGTGCAATGTCTTTCTTGCTCTACTGACACTGAATACTACCACTGGTCTGATAATGTGACGACTACGTTTTATCGCACAACTATGCACCGTAGTACTAGCACAAAATAACGATTTGTAACGTGTGATACATACTCTGCGAAGAGTAGGCTGTGGAAGCACGAACGGTGGTACCACAGGACAGAAAAATTGCAAGGCGACCCACGGTGTAAACAACAAATGCGAAAGAAGATACTGGTATAAGAGTACACAGAAGACGTTTCACAGCCATGTCTTTCCTCTACTGCTCTTGGGCACTCGAAAGCAAGTGCGTCAGCAGCGTCACACTACTTTATTTGAACACGACGCGTCGAAAGCACAAACGTAACGTAAGAGCTCACAAACAAATAATCGCACATTTGTTTCCCCAATGTGTTGGGACCGCCTGAAAGTTTGCGCCCCAAGCATGGCGATAAAATTAAGAAAGCGACATTTTCGATTTTTACATCATCTCCTATTTACTGACTTCATATAAAAGTAAAAGGAGTCAAATAAATTTCGAGAGATGACTTTGTGTGACATACATTTGTTGCAGTTTTATTTTTTGGTCACAAGCTTTTGAAGACCAAATTAACTTGCAGCCCTTTATTGGCCATTATTTTAACCGCATAAATAGCTACTATTAAATAAATTCTTAATGGTATACCAACGTTCTTCATTTCTTTACTTTATTCAAAACTGCCGAATGCTGCTTCTAAAGTTTACCGCAACGTGGCGTTTGCATCACATTGGCGTTGAACATGGCGTCAGTAAGTTGTGCTTTCTCTGAAATTGTTTTGCGTTTAAAACGCCGAAACTTTTATTTCATATGCTTTAACGTGTATAAGCTTAAGTTATTGGTTAGACATTACAGTGAACAAGAGAATGTATGTGCCTTTGAGCACATAGCGCACGCATGCCTATAGGTCGAGTGGAAAGAATTTTGAATTGAGTGCTCACTTCACGTGGTGTGTTGTGAGAGATTGTAACGCCGGTCATTTTATAATCGCGCGTAATAGTTGGGCCTGAAACAAGTGTTGCAACTGTCATTAGCCACCCATCGGCACACGCATGTTTTCGTGCTGTGCCTGTCTGTTGTCTGACACTAGACGCGCTGTCAAAAGCTCCACTGCGTAGTGCTGATGTCTATTGTAAAAGCGGCGCCTGAGTACGGTCACAATTTCTTTTCCCAAAGGTTGCTGCGGCCAAAGTTCAAGAGGTCCGCGAGATCACAAGGATCGAACGAGTTGGAGCCCATTCCCACATACGTGGACTCGGGCTCGATGATTCGCTCGAACCGAGACCGGTGAGTGCCACGCAAAGCGTCATCAGCCTCCGAAGCCGATTTGAAACTAGTGTCAGTATGTCAAGTGCTTGTTCTCATTGATTGAAAATCATGGCTAAACATTTTGTTACTAGTAGTGTTCAGTAAGGACGGTGCATGCATACTTTTATTCATGTAACCAGAGATGTTCAGTCGTAAGCAGTTTGCATGCAGCATGCTCTGATGAAGTACTTCTATCTTACACAGCCTTCCAATATTTATCTGCTTTGCGAGCAGGTTTACTGCCTAAGAGCGACCGAAATGTAAATTATGGTCTGCTGAAGGCCTGTTTGTTTATCTTTATTGATATTGTTACTGAAAAGAAAAAAGAGACAGTTCTTGGGTTAGTCACGCAATCTGCGATCTCTGCTGCTTAATGTAATGCTAGTCTTTCAGCCGATAGATGCATTTGTAACTGTTCTGAAAAGTGGCACAAGTATCAGGGCATGCCATCATTTTAATGACTTGTCATTTGCCTTGCTTAATGAATTTGTGCGTTCCGCAGGTGTCCCAGGGAATGGTGGGCCAGACCGTCGCTCGACGGGCTGCGGGCATCATCTTGGAGATGATAAAGGAAGGAAAAATTGCTGGCCGTGCAGTGCTCATCGCAGGCCAGCCAGGCACTGGCAAGACTGCCATTGCCATGGGTAAGCCAACTGGGCTTACTGTTCGTTTCTTGTTTAACTTTTTTTTTTTGCCAGGATATGTTTGTTGCACTACAGAAAGGTTTAATGACTTCATGATACCCATTAAAAGTGAATGCTGGCATAGATGTGTCGACGCACTTGTTGCACTCATGTGTCTGCACACTAAGGAAATCTGCTGACAATGGCAACACCTGTATTCCCCCCTTTTTTTTTTTCTGCCTCTTTCTAGTTCGTGAAACCTTCATTTTTGTTGAAAACAATTTCTTTGTTGTTAAAATGCAGTGATCTACGTAGACAGGCTACCCTTAAATTGTCCTAGGTGTGCATTTAAAACGTCACTGTTAGAGTTGGTGGAGGTTGTCAAAGCAGGTGAAGCTAAAAGAGTTTTATCGACATCTGGGGAATTTCACAGTGTCAGATGAAGTGGTTGCAGCATAGTTCCTGAAAGAAGAGAGTGAGTGTTGAGGGGACATGAGTTATATAGCTTTAGGTCATGTGACAGGAAATAATCAATAGATTAGGACGTGTAATCACATAAAAATGAAAAGACAAAATGATAAATGCAAATCACAGGGATAGAAGTGCCGTTTCATTTGTTCCATTCTGCTCCAGACAGCTTTCCCTGCTCCATCCTGCTCCAAAATGCAATATTGTTCCAAAACTGCTCCAAACTGGCTGCCTTGATGTTCTGCTATCTAATTTATCAGAATATGGGTTTTTGCTGCACAGTTGGCCATAGATGATATTGCCTACAAAAAAAAAAGTGATCCGACACATTGTGACCCTGACCCTGAAAGTGACCGTGAGAAGCAGAACAGGGTGATAGCATTTTATGGGTTACGTGTACACCCTATAGGAGCCACCGTAGTCGAAATGATGGCAGCACATTGGTGGCAGAGGTATAATGCATCTCGCGCTCGCCCTATCTTAAAAAACATAGGCCATAATAAATGTTTGTTTGCAAGTGAATTTAAAACAAGCCACACTTGCTCAGAGGGAATTAATTGCAAAAAAAAAACAAAAATCTTTGCACTTTACATAGCCCCTTCTCTCACCTTTTTAAATCGTTGGTGGTGAGAGAAGTGAGAGAGCAGCAAGCGAAGCAGTCACTGCGGACTATCTCGAGCCGTTAGGGAACTTGTCCAGCAGCAAAGATTTGCACGAGTTCTGATGATTCTGTGGTGAAAGCAGGCAGGTATTTTGCCATTGGTCCTTTTTGTTAATGGCAAGCGTATCAAGCTTGCGTCAGACAAAAGCATATTTGAGCTGAAGTGAAAACATTAGGAGCTGCTGGCAGAAGGCTGTGAAGCAGTCTGAAGGAGGAAAAGGCTACTGAGGTTCAGAGCCGCCTATTCTCCCTGAAGGCACGACTGACCAATGCCCAGAAATTGATCAGCACAAGCATAGGATCGGAAAGGATATGCACAAGATAGCAGAAATGTTCTGCTCATTGATGTGGAGTAGTCGTAGTAGTAGTGCGTGGTTTTATTCAAATAAGCAAAACAACTAAAAGTATGTTTGCCAGCCCCAGTATCTGCTATCTTATCATCAGAAGCACCTGAACTGGGGTGGTGCAAGTGAAGGAATAGCAAGGAAAAGGGAGAGGAAATCAAAGATGAGCAACAGGAGGAAAGGAGAGGATAGGTTAAAAATAAAAGGTGTGTACACTATGTTACAGGGGAGCAGTATAGGGGCTTGAGGACCTCCATAATAAAGCTGCGACGGCATTAGTCTGCTGTCGCTGTTGTGTTCGGCCTGTGCTCCCTCCCTCTGAAAATGGCGTGAGGGGCCGAGAGATATGCCTCGAAGAGGAAGAGACGACAGGATAGATGGAGGGCGCATTGGCAAAATTGGTCGCTGTCAATGCTTCCGTGCAATGACACTGACAGACTCTAAACTAGTGTTGGTGCTTGAGTGCATTGAAGTGATAGACTCTGTGCTTAAATGAATCGAGTCAGAATAGTCAAAAGCCTCTAGTCAAACTTTATTTTCAGTTATGAAGTGTAGAAGCAAGTATTCCGTTTGCTGCTAGCCTTTTTCGAATTGTTGCTCAGGCCAGTTGTGTTATTTTAAGCATCAGTACATGTTTTGGCTGTTTGTGTTGTCTTTTCAGAGATATTCTTATATGTCAAGAGTAAAAAAAATTGCAGTTGTGAAAAGTGTTTTACCTTAAAAGCATGCCTCAAAACATGATTTGAATGCTTCAAAACTCTCATTTGATTGCTTCAACTTCAAAGCTGCAACAAAATGGCTTTATGACTGCTCCCTGAGCTGCTCCAATATGCTTGAGCCTTCTTCCCCTCATAAATCATAATGGAAAATGACGATGCGACATTTGTTTTTATATATGCGGTCAGTTTCTAACCCAAGTGCGTGAAAAGCACTTGAACCTTTCTTTTTCATTATGAAGACATAGGCTGTATTGCTTTAATGCTTAGCAATTACTGTGAATGCCTGTGTGGTTTTGCTTGTGACTT
The DNA here is from genome assembly GCF_055883805.1 of Amblyomma maculatum. Lineage (NCBI taxonomy): Eukaryota > Metazoa > Arthropoda > Arachnida > Ixodida > Ixodidae > Amblyomma > Amblyomma maculatum. The sequence continues at coordinate 31,166,782 of NC_139347.1, read as the reverse complement.
GTCAGTCCTATTCCAGGAATGGCCCAGGCTCTCGGTCAGGACACTCCTTTCACAGCAATATCAGGAAGCGAGATCTTTTCCCTGGAAATGTCGAAGACCGAGGCCTTGATGCAAGCGTTTAGGAAATCCATCGGTGTCCGCATCAAGTAAGGCACTGCCAGAATGTGCGCTTTTTGCGTGCGCATGGCTCTCAGTAGTGGTGAAAACTGGCTGTGTGAAATGAGGAGAGGACCGAGGCAAGGCTGGTATTCTCTTTGTGATGTTCGAGTTAGAGTAAGTGGTTAATTAATGCCCAGGTGGGCTAAAGCCCCCCAAAACCATAGTTATCAGGAGCTTCAAGGACATTAAGACAGCAGATTTGCTAGATACATGTGCATGTAGGCCATTAAATTGCAAACAGCATTAGAGCTTAGCCATCTTCTCTACATGAATGGCATCTTGCATAAGGCATGGACCACTCCATTTTTGTGTACATGCATATAGGATTGTAGCAGTTTCGAGCAAAAGAGAATGATTGTCCACAAAAGTAGCGGTCATTTGCTGTTGTAGTTAAATTTTGGCTCTGAAAAAAAACGTTCTAGCTAGATAGCATTTCTGAAACAATGTCCTTCTGCCATTAGCAGTGCGTGATGAAAATATTTTGGTCGCAGGCGATTCAGACCTGTTTTAATAAGTACCAAAATTATTGGTTGGCACTATTCCTGCATACGATGCAGTTCAGGACTTGAGTGTGTTGTGTGTGGTTGTTAACGTGGAAAGATGGGTTAGTAGTTGGTCTTGGTACGATGAATGCATATTTTCAGCATTCGACCTGTCTCAGTCTCCTTTGTTCGTCCTGTGTTTTTTTTTTTTTTTCATTGAAACTATACTTTCGTCATTGGTGGTTGTGCACAGCAGAATGTAGAGCTGTGATGCAGTACGCCATGAACTGATGTATTCGGTGCTGTGAACTGTGCATGAACCGAACAAACCTTCTGACTAGAGAGGCTCTGTTGCAGGTGAAGGACTTTATAAACAAAATATAATATTTTCATGTTTTGTGTGGTCAGATGGCTTGCTGCTTGATTTCATTTGTAGCTGGTCATCTCTTCGTCATTGTTTTTGTTTATTATTTTTTTTCTTCAGGGAAGAAACTGAGATTATTGAAGGAGAAGTTGTCGAGATACAGATTGACAGGCCAGCGACGGGAACCGTAAGTGCTTTGACGTACCAATGTTGTTTTTTTTCTTCTCTTTTCCGTCGTAAGTACTGAATGCTTTGCTTTGGTTTTGTGCAGGGTGCCAAAGTGGGAAAGCTCACTCTGAAGACTACAGAAATGGAAACCATTTATGACTTGGGTCAGAAAATGATAGAGTCTCTCACCAAGGAAAAAGTGCAGGCAGGGTAAGTGGCCTGAATGTTGCATTGAGTTTAGCTTCAGCAATGGCAGGCTGAATTCCTTAGATCGAGCAGACATGTTACAACATTCTTTTGGCACATTGCATCGTTCCTAACCACCACTGCAAGTGATGACTTGTCATGCTTTCTCTCCTGTCCGTGCTTTCAGTGATATCATAACCATTGACAAGGCAACGGGAAAGATAACCAAACTGGGCCGTTCCTTCACGCGTGCTCGTGACTACGATGCCATGGGGCCACAGACGAAATTTGTTCAGTGCCCAGAGGGTGAGCTGCAGAAGCGGAAGGAAGTGGTGCACACTGTCACCCTTCATGAGATCGATGTTATCAACAGTCGCACTCACGGATTTCTTGCACTTTTCTCTGGTGAGCATCCTTCCCATTTCTCTTTGAAGTGATTGCTAACGAGGGAGGGTGCGATCGAAGTTGCTCAGGGCAAAGTTGATTTGGGCTGGAGATTGAGCTTTCTTGAGTGTGTGTTGTCTGTGGTTACATAAACAGTTAGTGCAAGCTAGGAAAGGGTTCTCTCTACGGGATACAACTTCAGGTGACCAAGTCTGCCTGTGTTCTACTGGGGACAGCCAGTGTATGAAGGCACTGGTTCAGTGAAATTGTTGGTTGTGTTCTTCAGAGACCAGATCATCGTGTGAACGTTATCATGACTTGCTACAAGAAGCACGATGTGCACTTAGGCACATGAGAAAATTAGTGTGCTATTGACTTATTCGGGAAATGGGATGCATGCTTCATACTGAGTGGATGCTATAGTGAGTTATCGCAAATTACATATCGTGCTTGGTCCGCACACCTTGAAAGAAGTTGGAGGAGAGAGGTGCTTAGATGTTTCCCTCGAAAATGTCTAAAAGTGGTGACATGAATTCAATGATGAATTGTACATCAAAATGTATTATCACTTCCGGTCTGGGGACATTACCTCTCGCCATCCAGTTACCAAATATTTTAAAGCTGCTGCATTGTTTTTTCAACAAGGCTTTTAATGGTATTGAATTGCTTAAAAAAAACGCAAGGTGGGAAGTCAACGACTGGCTTTTAAACATGATAGTAAAGTAGGACTCACAAGGGGAGGTGGCCACAGGCACATAACCTGTGATTCAGGAGCATAGTCTCTTACTGATTTTTCGGATTCTGTGGGACCATGTGGAAAAGGGTCTAAAAGGTACTTGAACACCCCAAAAATTTCACGAGCATAAAAAAAAATGCGGAGGCTTATCCAGGTTAAACCTATATATCAAAGCATCAGCTCCGTTAAACATGACTACACATCAGCCTGCGCCGAAGTGGTAACGCACTCTGACCGGCACGCACCTTATTCATGGCGAGACTGAGCAGCCAAGCTCCAGCGAAGCAGTTAATACTGGTAATATTAACTCGACTGGAGTATCGAATAGTTGAAATATCAAACTTTGTTCAGCAGAGCTAAACATATGCAAAGCCTTTTAGGGAATCAAATGTCCGTAAAAAACTTGTTTTGCATCACAGTAATTTTATCTGATGAACGTTTTGGAATATGGATGTGTATACATTTGAGATGAAAACTAAGTATCACTCGCAGCTTTGCGATTTTTTCAAGTGCACACTATCAGAAATGTCGAACAGAACAGTCGTGCCTTGGCGGCTGCTTTTGCAGTGCGACATAGTAGCATCTGTTTGCAAATGGCCCTGGCACTTTTTTTGGGTGCAGTGAAGCATCCTCAAAATGCAAAGGGTCAGCATGCTTGAAACGCGGGGGAAGCATGTAGATGTATGAGAGAGAAATGTGCGTAGGTATTAGCACAGCGTGGGGTCATCCCAAAATAGAACTAAGGAACCAGTGACACGCAAAGTAGTGTCCGGAAGCGCGCAATTGGCTGATATGTGCACGCGATGACAGTGATGGGTGGTGTAAATTTAAGAGAAGCGAAACAAACTATGCTGCTGGCCTATATTTTAGCTGTGAAGAATTTTTTATCGTCTTTGCGCATGGTAACGTGAGCGGGCACTACTGTTCCAAGCAAATCGTGTTCAGGGAAGTCTATTTGGATGATCGTTGGCTTTGTGGGTTGTGCCTCGATATGACCGCCTGTTCGAATTAAAGAGTGCCTGATGCCACAGGTTTACATGGTTGCTGGTCAGAACTGTGCTCCCCTTTCGAATTATCCAAATTTTCTTATTCATGAGGGGGAAATTAATAAGATCTTATTGTGTCTCCCGTTCCCTTGACTGATGGCAAGCTTGTAGTGAGCTATATTGAATTTTGGTCAACTGAATACAATATGTTTGATTCTCAAATCAAATAATTTGGGAACAACATTGGAAACAAAGGGTGAAAATTTCTGGAGCCCTCCACTACGGAGTCTCTCAAATGCCCGGTCAAACAAGGTCAAATGCCCGAGTGAATAAGCAACCTTGGTAGTTGCGGTGCGAAGAGTAGAGATAACGCTCTAAAAAGCCACCTTGGTATGAGAAACTGGCATTCAGAATAACAAACTTTGCCGCCTCTTGCATTCCGTTTACAAGTGATGTTTCTATCATATTGCTATATGTCGTGAATTATGTCGACCCTCTATCTCAGGAAACCTCCTTCACAAAGAAAGCGTTATATCCCAAATACAGGTCGATTCTAAATCGCACTGCAGCCATAACTTGGCAATAAGTTTTCAAAGGACCGAGCCATTCAATGACATTTATTCATACATGAAATGACTTACAATTTGTTGTCACTTGCGAATGTTGGTGTCGATCATCTGAGCCATTGCTTCTGCTGGTCGTCAGAAGCGATGATGAGATGCCATACTTGGGGAATGCTCTAGAGATCAGATGCTATGTCGGTTGGTAGTCCATACCACGCATCGTTGACCCACAGGGCAACTTGGCTCGGAGAAGCACGCCTCAGTCGCCAATTTGGTGTCTGCGGGCTTTCCTGCTGGAGTGATTCAATGTAGAATGCGCTAGTGTGGCCTTTGAATGGCTTGTTTAGCGCTTAGCAGCTGAGGGATAAATGTCAATCTGCCCGGAAAAATGACCAAGTCACATCCAGTATTCGTAAGTGCTTACAGTGGACGAAACCACTGGAGGACAGTTTCCTTATAAAAACCTTTCTGTTCAGCGTGATAACCTTCACCAATGCACTACAATGCCTGCGCCTCACTAGACAAAATCACTGGAGGGCAGTTTCATTCCTCACGATAACCTTGGGCGCACAACTTTTCCTTCACCGGAGTCAACGGGAGAAAATGTGCCAGCTTGTGCCCATCGGTCGTGCTGCACATCACCATGAAGCGTTTGTGCATGTTGCTTGTGGTTAGCAAGGCAACCTGGTGCTCCCTTTTTGCAGACACCGTTCTCTTGCTAGGCATGTTTAAGGGGAGATGCTACTCGAAGACACTTTTTCTTTAATATTTGACTTAGAGCTATGAAACTCTGGTTAATAATTCAGTTTTTTATGCTGATTTCAAATCTGCAATTACTTTTACTGTAAGTTGCATAGTTTTTGTTCTGTTCACTGACAGTGTGTAAAATATACACTCTTTTGCCCCCCTTCTTTGTCATACTAAACTTCCATAAACACACATCGTTGATGGCTCATTTTGATCCATATAAACTGTAGAGTGCCAAAAACTAATAATAAAGTACATATAAAATATGCTAATGACGTGAAAAATTTGAACCTGGCAAGTTTACATTGTCAAGACATCACCATGTGGTAATCATTTTTTTTTTTTTGTAAATATTTGATCAGTATTTATTCTTGAAAGAGATAACGGCACTCCTCACACCTCAGAGAAAATGTGTGCAAAATTTCATTCAGATATGAGCATCAGAAGTACCAAAAACATGAAGGGCAAACACTGAAAATTGCCCAAAATTGCATTTTGAGAAAAATGCATTTGAAGTTAAAATTGCATGTTTATTTAAAAAAGAGGGCTTCAATTCCTATCAAGCTTAACTTTGGAACAAAAGAAGAAAATTGTCCATAAAGCAGCCACTGGCACTAGAAACTTCCTGCAGCATATGTCGCTCTCTCATGACTTTTGCGAGTGGACTTCGACATGCGCTTTTTTTCTTCAGTGTGTTCGCTTCCGCAGTCAGCTTCAAGGACATTTGTTTCTGCATTGTTATTTCTCTGGATGTGCCAAGCTATGATGCATTGGCTTGTGGAGTCCAATAATTGAGGAAAAACGCACTAGCTGCTCATATCCAATTCCTATAAAACAGGCCGACACAGCAGCTTTGACGTTCACGGCGAAGCTTTCATCCGAGCTCCCGCTGTCAATCTCTGCTCGCATCCTTGCTCGCATCCCTGCATGCCATAACTCGCCGCAATCAGTATGTTGTGGAAAGCACACATTGCGGGCAGGCAGAGTTCTCACAGAGTAGTTCAAGAAACGAAGCGAGTCTGCGCTCTGCGGCCGGTTCCCGAATACTGGAAGTCCTGAACGCTGGCTTGGGCAAATCGCGCCGCCCACAAGAACGTTCACCGCTGTCAAGTCAGTAACTACAGATGACGCCTCATCGCAGGCTATTTCCTCGCCTTAGAAATGCCCAATCTTTTTTTCCGAGGCACTCGCACAATCTAACACCGCTTCAAATTCCTCGGAGGCATCTGAAACGCTGGAGGGATCGGCGTCGGTTCCACTAGGCCTAACTGCCACAGGTCGAGTTGTCACTGGACGAGCCTTCTCTTTCGATTTTCGCCAACGTCCTCTATATTTGTGAACAGAACGGTATTTCACTCCTTGGTGACTGCGCTGGTTCAATTGTGCTTCATTCATGACGAAGGTAAAGTTGCCGAACGATCGTCACTCGGAAACGCACCTCGACGTAGCATGGAGCCAGCAAGTAGGCTTCGCCACATGCGCGCGCGCGGCGGCAAATGGCGAGGCTTGATTCGTACCACGTGATTTAAAAACCAGTCGCAGCGCTCGAAAAACGCGACGTAGGCATGCTTTTTTTTATTATTGCTTGCGTTTTAGACGCCGGGCAACTGTGGTGATTGGGAGAATGCGGCTTGGCTGATCTCCTCACGTGATCCGCAACGGCGATCAACTGCGCTATGCCGACCGCGGGACGCTCGAAGATAGCATACTTTCGGTCATTTAGCTGCCACCGTGTGCTCTTTAAACGTAATTTCAGCCCATTTCCTGTTTAAACTCAGCTTTGATTTTTATTTTCGTGAAAGTAGAGATACTAAACTTGACAAAACAAGTAAAAACAAAAAAGCAGTCATTTTCGAAAAAACCCGCGTTTTTCGACCCGCATCTCCCCTTAACCAGGCTGAAGTCTGGTCGCCATTCCCGATTTGAAAAAGCAGAAGGGAATGTTTTGCCCTCAGGTCGTTCAGGTAGTGCAAAAACATGCTGTTTCCCTTCGTATACTTCGAGCAACTTTTGGCATACGGTTATGCTCCTTCTAGGCTTGGCTGTTCCGCCTCATAAACTTGTTACACACATCTTGGATACTTTTAATTCGGTGCTCAGGATGCATATCTCCTTCACAAAAACGCGTCTTTCTTAGTTTCATTGTTACTGTAGCAAACACTATGGGTCTTGCTCTTGTTCTACCATGCACATCAGCTAGGATGTCTTCCCTGCATCACAGCTGTGCAGCTTGGAAAATGGTACATCAGATTGAATTATATCTCAGTCACCACCTTTGCGATTGCTGACAACTAATTGCGCCGCTGTTCCAAGGCGCCGTCGACGACAGCTGCGAGAGGCAACTTCCAACCTTCCATGTTGCTCTTATTACATTACATTGTTCATGAGTGTGATGCAGGAACACTACAGTTCGAGGTAAAAGTGCGAACTTTTGAGTGAACTCATGCTGCACCACCACTAATCAGTCGTTTAGTGCAGTAAAGCCTGTCGCCTCCCATCTGAGCAGCCACTGTTTAGTGCTGAGGTGTTAGATACAGTATACCTGTTTTAGGGCGAACCACATTTCATATACAATTTGAAAATTACGCGTTTGTCAAAAGTATTTAGGGAGAGCATAGCATGGCCAGTAATTTGTACTATCTGCATTCATTCATTATAGTATTGAGGGGTAAATGTCCCCTGTGACACATGTCAGTACTCGTGACAAATGCCTTTGTCGGCTCACAGGGGATACGGGTGAGATCAAGGCTGAGGTGCGAGAGCAGATCAATGCCAAGGTGGCGGAGTGGCGCGAAGAGGGCAAGGCAGACATCGTGCCAGGCGTGCTCTTTGTGGACGAGGTTCACATGTTGGACATGGAGTGCTTCTCTTTCCTCAACCGGGCCATGGAGAGTGACCTGGCTCCCGTACTGGTGATGGCCACCAACCGAGGCCTTACTCGCATTCGGGGCACTAACTACCAGAGCCCCCATGGCATCCCCATTGACCTGCTCGACCGGCTCGTCATCATTGCTACCCAACCTTACCAGGAGCGAGAGGTCAAGCACATCCTGCGCATCAGGTGTGTGCCTCCCTCTTTCAGTCGTTTCCTCACTCCCCCCCCCCCCTCTCTCATTGTTTGTGTCGTTGAGCAAGGATGGGCAACTGAGGAACAAGACTGCCTGGCAAAGCATAGCATGGCGTTACATGGCGACGCATGGTATTCTCACTGATGATTACATCATACCACCGTGTTTTGAGATACCAATCACTCTTGTAATGGAGCACTGTACAAAGCCTCGTGTTCCAAGCCTGCGATGCATGTTGGCCATGTCTAATTCCTTTTTCAGCGACATATATAGATTCAGTAATAATAGCGGCAGTATATTGTAGAGCATGATTCTGCTGAATATCCTGGCTTCTCTTGGGTGTCACTGTGCTATAGGCACCAAAACACATTGTATACCTCCTCTCAGACTGGCTTACCACAGTGATGTGATGGGCCTTCTTTTTCATGGCTCTTTGCTGTCTCTTTTTGTGCAGTACGAGAGTGTAGGGTTTGTTCTGCTTTCACTGCTGGAGTGTTTGGCTGGGCTGTAATGCTTTTCTAATAACATTCCAGGTGCGAGGAGGAGGATGTTGAAATGAGTGACGAAGCGTTAACAGTTCTGACTAGGATTGCAATGGAGACTACTCTTCGGTACGCCATCCAGCTCATCACCACTGCACACCTGGTCTGCAAGCGGAGAAAGGTACACTATGTCGCTGCTAACATGTGGCTGTTTTGTCTTGGAAGTGAAGGAGAATGCACACAGTTTTCTACAGAAACCTTCATTCTCCTAGTTCCACAGTTACCTTGTGCAACCCTTAGTTCAATTATTTGCTCGAGCATGCTTTGTTATTCTTTTGGAATGTAATGGGGGGGGGGGGGGGGGGGGGGCAGTGTGGATCAGGCAAGAAACGGAGAATAAGCACCATGTACATGTAAACAATCCTCTGAAATGGTTTGGCAAGCAGACGACGTGGCCGTGCGCAGTGGACACGAGTTATTTATCTGTCAGCAGAGGGCGCTGTGCCACCCAGAAGGGTGCTGGTGCAGTGGGGGGCGCAGTGCCCCTTCGCCAAGGTTGTCTCTGTTATAGCACTGCACATAATTATTTTCCTGCAATTCATCATTTCGTAGACCGAAAAAAATTCCATTTGTGGAAAACGCACGCTGTACAGCATACTCGTCCATTGTTGTGCAGGGCTCGCACTTCTCGAGCCCATCCAGTAGATTAGCATGACATTCTCTCCTGGTGCATTGTTCTCTTGTTTCAGAGTACTAAAGGCCAGAAAGAAATCTGATACGATACATCACTGTCACATTCTTAAAAATCTGCCTGTTAACAATATCCAATGGTCGGAGAGGCTCCCACACTAAACAGAATAGGGTGTGATACCACTAACGTTGACCTTGTACAGTCGAACCCGGATATATCGATTCGAAGGGGATCGTGAAATAGTTCGATATATCGATAAGTCAATATACAGAAATCGGCTTGGGACGGCACTTACGATGCGAAAACACGATACCGTATTTATCGCGTAATCAACTCACTCGCATAATGAACCCACCCTCCACTTTTGCACTCGAGAATTGGGGGGAAAAAAAAAAAAGCGTTAAGGACAGCTCGCTCACATGCAAGCGTTAAGCGATCTCAGCGACAGAGCGAAAAATTTCCAACTTGTTGGAACTGCGCCGTACGAGCCACCGCGGCAGCTCAAAACAAGGTTTCTGTGTCACCGCGGCAGAAATCGCCAGCGTTATCTCTTGCATGTCGCACTCCGTTTCGGTCGTCTCATCCACAGGTCATTTCTTGGCAGCGTACCAAGATGCTGCGCAGCGATAACGTCGCGGCATGTTTATCTTTTGATAGCTCCTGCTGCGGCGGGGAGCGAACTTGGCTGGCAGACTGCCCGTGATGGCTTGATTGCATAAGCCTTTCTCGATTTATCACGCTGCGCTTGGGGCGGGCGTAGTCTACTGCCACAAAATCATTGGAAAGCGTGATAAAGTAGCTGCAAAGGCTGTTTGAAGTGAAAAGTGCTAAAAGCCGGTGTCATGATTGCAGCTGACCGCGTGCTTTCATTGATTCATACATGCAAAAATAAATGACTCCCGCAAAAAAAAAAAAAAAAAGCCACTTCGTGACGCCATATCTTACGCTATGCCGCGCGTACAGCACAACAATAAGAACAAACGACTCACGCAAAAAAAAAAAGGGGAAAAAAAAAGATCTGCCGCTTCGTAACTTCTGCAGGCGCCATAGCCACGTCAGCGCGGTTCGCAACATACGCTGGAGAAAGCGTCCGATGTTCCGTCTGAAAACGGGCTGAACTGGCTTGGCGCATGCGTAGTGCGTGCTACTGCGAACGAAGGCCAGGAAAGAGGAAGGAGAGAGATAGCTTGGCAAAAGAATGGGCACACCCTTACGCTTCGCTCTATTGCGTTTTCCCCCTCTCGTTCCCACCGGTTCTCTCTGGTTCATTCACGCACATGGCTTGCAAATGTCACGTGCTGGCCCGCGGGAAACGATAACCGCAGATGCGCGCGCCTTTGGGGATAGGGCGTGGCGCTGCCCTAGCCGAACTGTCCCCTCTCATTTCTTCCGCGCGTGGCTTGAAAACGTCACGTGGCAAACGGCCGAGGCCAACACTTTCCAGTGCGTGGTGCGGAGTTCAATATATTGAACGACCGGTGAAATTGAGTTCGATATATGACGCGGCTTTCCTATACTTTTACATGTGATTTTCAAGGGGATATTCCGTGAGTTCAATATAACCAAAATTCGATATATCCGGGTTCGACTGTATTGAGATGAGGGTCCTTCCAGGGCAAATCTCGAACTGTCCTGTTTTGCGTATGTGAAAGGGTTGATAATTTTGTGTCACGGTGGCATTTACACACCTGGAGTGAAATAGAATTCTCCTTTTTGTGATGCTAGTGCTGCCATCTACAGACACAAAAACGTCAAACCTAAGTTACCTTAGAGTTGGTGAGCCCTCTTAAGACTTAAATTATAGTTTTGATTTGGGCTAGTTAATTAAGAGTAAATGTACCTGACAAGACACACAAAGTGATTACTGACAACTGAACAGTTAATTCAGTTAATCAAATCTGAGATGCAAGTATGGAGCAGTGGGTAACAGATTCCCCTGTGTTTAGAACTTAAAGAGATACTATCACAATTACTTTACCTGCGAGAACAGAGGACAATTGCACCAACTGTCTCACTCCCGATGTGCTTGTGTAATTGTGCCATGAAGAAAGGGATGAAAGAGGAAGTGAAAGAAAAGAGTAAGAGGTGTGATGTAGGGAACGGATGTGGACTAGTTCCAACCTCTGTTCTTTTTTAATGAGCACCAGCATTGCACAGTCCATTGCTGTTTTACATTTTACTTCCATGAGAACACAGTTGCCATCGCCAGGATTTGATTATATCCTTGTGCTCAGCAGCCACAGCAGTAAGCAGTGTCTCTGTGACCAGAATCCGAGTATAGCACAGTTAAGGGGGCACCCTGGTCTTAAGACAATATTCTTTATTTACTGGTAGATTTTGATGAAAGTTGCACCATTTATGCAGCTTTTTGTGCTGATTTCAAATATGCACATTAATGTTATGTAAGCCATTTAGTTCTGAAGATATTGAGCACTTTATGTTCTTTGTTTGGAGGTGAGCTGTCAGTAAAACTACAGGAGCTATAATAAAAACTGACATATCAAATCAATTTAGACCACACAGAGAATGCAAAAATCAAGATTGAATATCCTAGTTCCATTTTAACCAAAGTTACAGCGTGTCAAAGTTCAGAGACCAAAAAGCCACCTTGACACTCCAGAAAACATGAAATTTTTAAAATCTTTCCACATGAAATACCACAAATTCATTTATATTTTTGCACTGTACATGAGTTTACCTTTCTGGTGCAAAAGGAATTATAGCAATATCATAAGTAGAACCAGAGATATCGCACCTCCAAACAAGTACCGTCCTCAATATTTTGATTTTAAGAAATTGAGGAAAAACGTGCTGATAAATTTTTGAAGCACCAAAGCTAACAGTAATTCATTAAAGTTGTTTCTGACTAGCTCCTGATGCCAATGCATCATTTCCCATCGATATAATTCGCCCTCAAAGAATGAAATTTCCGGCGAACCGAACGCATGGTCCGGAGGCCGCCACCAAGACGAGTGCGTTTGCATCGTAATCTCCGCAAAAGTTGGTGCAAAGTTCTGGCGCGCGATCGCCATTCTCACGTTCATGCAGTAAACGCAGTCGGCCTACAACTAGTGATAAGCGACCGCTACACGTCTTGCACCGCGTAGCATTCAGAAGAAAGTTTATTTCGACAAGATTTGGGATTCCGCGCAATCTTCTTTATGTTCCGCGTGTCGCGGCACGCTGCTTCGCGACTGCCGCTGCGGCTGGTCGTGGCACTGCCTCACAGGGCGATCTATCCCGGCGTTGAAAGCTGCACTTGCTCATCTGCACCCTCATGGTTCCGTACGCGGCAGATCGTGTCGCTCCTCGCTATTGCACTGAGCACGACCGGTTATGCTACGCCGTTATCAGGCCATCGCGGACTCGTCGGCGCTTCGTCATTGATTGAAGATAACCAGATGCGGCGATGCAGCGTCCCCGGCGCGTTTATCTTCTCTCGCTACTTTTTTTTAAGCTAATAACGAAGCGCGAATCTCAATATTGCGCATTTCGCGTTGTGGTTACGATGAGGGAACGGCGCTAGGCCGGCTAGGCCTAAAGGAGAGACATTTTCAAAATGGCGCCGGACCGCGAGCAGTCGACGCCGCCAGCCAACCAAAGCTCGCCTTTTTCTCATGTGTGGTGGGAGTCCAATAGCAGGGCGTGTTTCCCGCAATTTTATTCCTTTGTTTTCCGCTTCGTTGGGCTCACTCATGGTCACCAACCGAGATATAGGAATGGCCTGAATCGCGATCTTTCGAACGACACCAAGATTATGCCCGCGGATCGCGTATTTCTCGAACTGCGGGAGATCGAATTTCGGCGCGATTTGACCTCAGTTTAAAGGCCCATACGCGCAGATTCTCGTCTTTGGAACGCTGTAACACGCAAATTAGGCGATATTTTTCAACGAAACTTCGGAGATAGCTGCGGAAAGATCTCAGAATCGCGAAAACGAGAAGATTGAAAATCCGATTTTCTGACAGATTTTCGGCTGCAAAGACCCGGGTCCCCCTTAATCCTGGTTGTAGCAAATGTCTATGTAACAAGCTGCTCAGTGTTATAAAGTTCCCCAGTTTCCCAACGCTGTTCCCATTGAAATGTGTGCAATTTGGAATTCTAGATGTTGTGGTGGTTGCCCTTGATATAACTGGCCATTCCAACCGTCTAGTACTCACTATTATTAGCTAGTATTAGCATCTAGTATTAGTAAGTGCTGCATTGCTTGAAATTTGGCCGAGCCTTGTGGAAGTTTCGGGGTGGTAAAATGAGCTCACTTGAGAGCAACGATGACAGCAGTCAGTGCAAGCGCTTCTTGGTCTAGTGTCGTGGACACTTTTAATTGGCCAAGGCGGCAGTGTCTGCAGCGCTTGATTTTGTAACATCGAGTCATGTGGCATCGCAGCAGCTTATTCATGCTCAAGAGCATTGGGAGGACACATCGCAAAAAAATGGTGCACGATGAGCTGTGCATGTCCATCACCACCACTTGGCTGCTCGTTATTCTGGCAACAATAGCTGTCATGTTTGGAGATAGTGGAGATGGCTTAGAGGGCCAGTGACACAAGGCTAAAAGCCTGTTTCTTAAGACAGTGCTGTCCAGTCGGAGATTACCGACATGTAAGAGGAGGTAGGTGCCTTCCTGGCTGGTCTTGTGGTGGTTGTGATGGTTGTGATGGTTTATCTTATATGCTCTCCTCTAGTCTGGCTGTGGTAAATAAAGTTCAGCAAGGGTGTTTCTTGGGCTAGTTGGCAGAGTTTGCTCATTTTGGCGAAGCCTGAAGTGCAGGAACGACGGGGATGTGAAAGTGCTGTGTGTCTTGTGTCTCTCTCATGTTCCTGTCTTTGCGCTTCAGGCTTTGTCAAAATGAGCCAGCTCCATCAACTGGTCCAAGAAACAGCCTTGGTATCTGTAGGGCAATGAGTATGTGTGTAAGAGATGACCACTTGCAACTATTGCAACATACTCTTAAAGGTGGGGCTCAAGTGTCTTTCTAATTTTAGTAAACATTTTCAAGGTGATCTCGATACATAATTTATTATTTTAACCCTTTGAGGGTCGAATTTTTTTGAAAAAATCTTTCCCAGGGTGTCAAATTAGTTTATTGCAGATTGTGAAAGTTTAATATGGGTAAAGTCAAGGAAAAGTTGTAGAAAAATACTAGGAACTGTATTTTAGAGTCAGCGTTGCTTGACACTGCAAACTCAGGAACCTGAGGAAACTTAGTAAATAAGGAGAGCAGAAATACCTTGTGAGCATCAATGATAAACAAGCTAGCAGCCCAAATAAAGATGGAAATCGGCTTCTGTGGCCCCTGCAGGGGAGTGGTCATAAAGATAAAAGTCTAGTTTCACAAAGGGGGGCTGAGCTGAAACCATGCAGCAGCTAGGAATCAGTTCTGTTTATCCCCTGCACAGATGTATCCATAAAGATAGAAATCAAGTTTTGTGCCTCCGTTGGGATCATCACCTGGCGGCGAAACCGAAACTGCGAAAGGGCAGCGTTGCCGCAGACTGGGCGGCACGCTGCAGCTAGGGATCATTTCTGTTTATCTTCACAAGAAGGCAGCGCGATAAATTTTGAACACTTCTTGTAAGTCTTAGGAGGTGGCAACACCTCCCAGTGAGCATGTATCGTCATTAGGGCGCGAAATTTCAAACGGAGGATTGAAACCGTACAGGTACGGCAAATACCTTGCGAGACGAAAACCCGCCACTGTACATTTATGGCAAAAACCCTCAAAGGGTTAATGCAGTAGCGTCAGAAGCCCTATTCTACAAAAAATCTCGCGTTGTCGGCATTGTGAGCCTACGGCATGTGGAACTTGGCAGGTACCGTGGTCCAGCACCGATTTATGGATGTGTTGTGCGACATAAAATGACCGCATGGTATCAAAAAGTTGGAAGGATCTGCCAACTCTTGTTGCTCACTTCGGGAGGGAAGGTGGGATAGGAATCAGCCTTCCAGTGCTGTTGGATGCTTGTTTTTGTTTCGCATTGTTGCTTTGAGCCTTCACTTCAAGATTGTAACAAAAAAATACTTCTTAATTTTGTTGTGCCCAGGTTTAACTGTATGCCAATATCAAAGGGCGAGTGCCTGTAAATTTGCCTAGCGTTTGCATTTGTTATTCTTGTTTCTGCAGGGCACAGAGGTCACTGTACAAGACGTAAAGCGTGTCTACTCGCTCTTTTGGGATGAGGCAAGGTCTTCCCAATTCCTCAAGGAGTACCAACAGGAGTTCATGTTCAATGAGATGGGTAAGCCTTTCCTTCATGTGCGCCTTCTAAGACTTTCAGGTGATGATGTACTATCGACAGCTAGAGTTTACAGGGTGTGAGTGTGTGGAAAAGAAACTATTGCAGCACAGTTGCACGATCCCTTCGTCTAAAATATGTCAAGGTAGGACGGGGCGTGCATGCTCGACCTGTTTGTAATAACACCACATGACCAGGTCATGGAGCAGACTACAGTGAATGTTTTTCAGAGAACCCTCGTTGTGTAAAATTTTGCTGCTGATAGTACATTTCTCAGTCTATTGGATATATTGAGGATGATTTTGAGCTTGTGTAGCGTTAGCCACAAAAAGGAAAGGCTCTGGTATTGTTTGCTATTTCACTGTAGGCATTTGTATGCTCACACAGGGGGGCATATGTAGCTGAATACAGCCGCCGACCTATTATTCGAACCTCACAGGGACCGCTGAAAAATTCGAATAAACAAGAGTTGAAAAAAACAGAATTAGAAAAAAAAAACTATTTCTACGCACTTATTCAGGCCCCGCAATTGGCTGGAAGCAATCATGAATACACTACTGGACGCTCCTCCGTTTGTGCGCAATCAGGTCTGCTTGAATCTCGGAAAAGGTCGTGCTGTCACTGTAGGCAGCTGAAAGCATCATCACCGCTTTCACAAGGTCCGCGTGCGACGGCAGCGGAACAGGTGGTGCGTCGTCCTCTGACTCAGATTCGTCGTCAGGTGGGACAGCAGATGCCCAACGAATTATCTCGTCATAGTCCATCTCCGCGCATGTGAGTGCTGCACTGTCGGCATTTGAAAAGTTCTCAAAGGTGACTACGTCCGGGATCTCCCTGCCACTACTGCGCAAGTCTTGCAGCACATGTTCGCCATCTGTGGGAAGCACTTCAGACGGGAGATCCTGGGCCACGGCATCCACTTCACCAACTCCAACAAATCCAGCATGCTGAAAGCAGTTTCAGAGTGTGGCTGGCATCACTGCCTTCCGGGCGTCAGCAAGCATGCTGATCGCCGACAGCAGAGTTACAGCACACTGCTTGCCAGCGTCAATGCACAGAACCATGTGGCTCAGCAAGCGTGCTCTGTATAGCACCTTCAAATTTTTGATCACACCCTGGTCTATGGGTTGAAGCATGCTCGTTGTGTTAGGTGGCAGGAATTCCAACTGAATGGATTCCAGGTCATCAATGTGGCCATGTGCACCACAATTGTTCACAAAGAGTAACACCTTGCGATTTTGGGCCTTCAATTTCCCGTCCAGCTTGCGTACATAGGCAGCGAAAAGATGCTGCGTAATCCAAGCCTTCGAGTTGGCTTCATACCACACAGGCAATGTTTTGACCCCCTTGGAGCATCTCGGGCTCTGATTTCCCGATCACAAGAATCGGGAGCTTTTCATTTCCCGACATATTGCTGCCGAACATCACTGTGACCCGGTCTTTGCTATGCCTTCCGCCGTGGTAGGGGTCGCTAGTCATGGACAGGGTCCTCTCGGGTAACATCTTGTAAAAAAGGACTTTTTCGTCACAGTTGAAGACATCAGGCGAAAATTAGTCCAGCAGCATCTTCAGTCTGTCGGAGCGGTAATTGACTGCAAGAGTCTGGTCCACGGCACCACTCTCGCCGCACATCTTAAAAGTGAGGTCGTAGCTCTTCTTAAAATTACGGAGCCAGCCATCTCTGAACTTAAAGCCTTGGATGTTCATTCGCAGTGTGAGGGCCTCCGCCTTTTTTTTTTTTTTCAGAAGATCGCCCGACACTGGGACCCGCTTTGCAACTGTCGCACACAGCCACATGTGGAGTGCTTCTTCGAGCTTCAGATGGCTGCCCTCTGAAATCTAGCACTGAAGAAGACTTCGATGATTCATTCAAAATCTTCATTTTGTTCTTCATATAGTCCAAAACAGTCTGCTTCGAGATGACGAGCTCTCGGACAACTTTGCTCTGCAGGCGGCTGTTCTGCACTTGATGGATCACGGTGATCTTCGCCATTGTCACCGTTGCGAATTTGTCGCACTTCTTAGCTAAATTCCCCGGCGCTGACTGCCCCAATGTTGGCGCCATTCCGTATGCTTCACTGGTCTCACTGCTAGGCGTACACAACACACAAGCTACACAAGTAGAATGAACACTGCACCGCACGCCGTCACGAAGAACAAAGGAAGAAGAGACGACCAGGCCAGCGGCTACTGGATTTGACCTAGATTTGAATAGGCGAGACCGAAACTAGCCATTGTGCCGGAACACACAAAAACAACGATGTGCGGACTCCGCCACTACCACCACCTCGTAGGGCGGTAAGGAAGCTCATTCCAAAACGGAAATGGTGCTTCATGCTTCATTCAGTGTCGGTGTAGGCAGCTGCTGTCGATCGAGTTGGCTCAAGGAGGGTCCGAAAAATCAAAGGAGAGATTGCGAAGTGTCCGAAATTTAGGTATTTGTTATGCATTACGGCCTATGGGAAGAATGATGGTGCCGCGAAGCAGTCCGAATAATCGAGCATGTCCGAAAAATCAGTCGGTGATTGTACACTCGAACCTTGCATAATGAACACGGATATAGTGAAATATCAGATAAAACGAAACTAAAATTAAAGTTTGGTTAATGTATGGTTTATTTCTGTGGGAGTTCTTTTATAACTAAAAAAAATTTCAAAATTTGACATAGATCGGTTGTAACAAAGCAGTTTTTTGTATTAAAACTTTGAAAATTGCGTAAAGGAGCCGGAAAAAAATATATCAAGAAACGAAATCAAGAAAAAAAGAAACGATCACTCGAACTGCCCGCTGCAGAAGGGTTTTAAATTGCCCGCCCGTTCACGTGCCGCGTCATTTAGTAGCGGCAACAAAAACTATCGGCAACGGCTTGTAGCCTCCGAGATCACACCCTCGCGCGCGGGGATCTCGGAGGTCATGAACGGCCATGGCCAAACTCGAGCGGCGGCGCCGAAATGTGTTTAAATCGGCTACATGTTCGCGTGCCGTATCATCTAGCGGTGACGACAAAAACTAGCACCGACGGCCCATGGCCTCCAAGATCATGAATGGCCATCTAGAGGGTCGCCACCGTCGCCGCCAATGCTCGAGTCCAGCCATGCGGCGGCTGACAGACATGTGGCTGGCATGCCATCACCATTGCCTCGTCATGGCGGGAGCCCCTGCCGTGCCTCTGCCACTGCGACCGACCGGTACGCGTGCACTACACTCCCAGAGTCCGTTGGCTCTGTTGCGCAAATTGTGTGCGGAGTTAACATCTCTTCTTAGTATTCATTTTTGCTCTCCAACGCAGAAGGAAAAGCGAGGTTTCATGCTTCAGTTCAGTTCAGGCATTCAGTCGTGTCCGACTCTTCGTGACCCTATGGACCATGTCACGCCACGCTTTCCGGTCTCTCACTATCTTCTTAACATCACATAGCTTCATCTGCAATGCCTCGAGAATGCCATCTAACCATCGCGTTCGCTGCCTACCCCTTCTCCGGCGACCCTCAACCTTTCCCAACATCAAATCTTTCTCCAGCGACTCCTCTCTTCTCATCAGATGACCAAAGTAGCTGAGCTTTAACTTTAAAATTTGACCCTCCAATGAGCAGTCAGGGTTTATGGTCGACAATATCAACTGATTTGATTTTCTGGCAGTCCAAGGAACTCTTAAGAGTCTTCGCCAGCACCACAATTCAAACGCGTCAATTCTTCGGCGGTCAGCCTTTTTCACAGTCAAACTCTCGCATCCATACATCACAACTGGAAAGACCATAGCACGAGTTATACGGATCTTGGTTGGCAGACTAATGTCTCTGCTCTTTACTAGGCGGTCAAGGCTAACCATTGCTCTCTTTCCCAGAAGCAGGCGTCTCCTAATTTCATGGCTGCAGTCTCCTTCCGAGGTAATCTTGGCGCCCAAGAACAGAAAATCTGTCACAGCTTCCACTTCTTGTCCATTGATGCTCCAGGACTTGATAGGGCAAGACGCCATGATCTTCGTCTTTTTAATGTTCAGTTTAAGCCCAAACTTCTCACTCTCTTCTTGTACGCGCATCAGAAGTCTCTTGAGTTCCACTTCACTTTCTGCCATTAAAGTGGTATCATCCGCATATCTAAGGTTGTTGATACGTTTTCCAGCAATCTTCACTCCAGCTGAAGACTTGTCCAGACCGGCCTTCCTCATGATGCACTCTGCATATAGGTTAAATAGGCAGGGCGACAGTATGCAGCCTTGCCTCACCCCTTTCTCAATCGGAAACCAATCAGTAAGACCATGCCCAGTTCTGACTGTGGCCTCTTGCCCTTCATAAAGGTTCCTGAGGAGACAGGTGAGGTGAATTGGAACTCCCATCTCATGCTTACACCAAGCTTTTAATGAACAAAAATTGTGTTGTCCAGATTAGTGCTCCTTTTGTTTCGTTTTATGAGAAAACTTATTTACAGGACTTTTGGGCGCTCACTTTTATAACGAATATCGGATGTATTGAACAAATTTTCGTGCCCCGTACTACTTCGTTATAACGAGGTTCGACTGCACATGCAGCATACAGTAGAACCTCACTGTTACATTCCTCACTGCTGCGTTTTCCCGGCTGTTACGTCGTTTTCATTTGGTCCCAGCATAGCTTCCATAGGATGCAATGAACTGTGAACCCTGCTGTTAGCTTGTAGCAGTGAAAACATTCCAGCATGATATGTTGCAACCTGGCTCCCCGAATCTGCTCGAGCAACGTGCACCAAGCCGCGATTTTGGCTTTTGATGAGTCTTGGCCAGGCTTGCCTATGGAACTGACGGCAAGAAGCCGCATGTGATTTGGAGAGGCCGGCACTAGATAGCCATACCATCAACTCGTTATGCCACCATAGCCTCGAACTCACTTTTTTTCCCACCGTTGAACCAGTCGAACTGTCAAAAGAACGCCTTTGTTGTGTTTTGCTGGCGTCAGTGGTGTCGTACAAGCAAAAGGCACTTCCCTTTGAGGAAAAGCTAGCCATACTGAATGCAGTTGACAAGCAGCCAGCGCGGAAGAGAGCGGATATTGCAAAAGACCTTGGTCTGCCACCCTCTACGCTTAACAGCGTCATCTTGAAGCGTGCCGAAATAGAAGGGAATGCCATGCTTTTCGGCCCGAAGGCTGAGCAGGCTCGTAGTGCCAAGTATGAAAACCTCGATGAGGTTCGTCTCACCTGGCTTAACCAAGATTGCGCTGCTGGTGTCAACTTCGACGGGAGCATTCTGCATGAGAAGGCGACGGACATGGTCGACAGATTGGGCATCACAGACTTCGTGGCGTTGAACAGCTGGATCGACTGTTTTCGAGAGAGGAACGGCATCACTTATAAGATATTAAGTGCAGAAGCAGCAAGTGTCAACTTAGAAACAGTCGACGATTCGAAGGCCACGCTATCAGCTACAATTGAGGGGCATGAGCCTCGTGACTATTATAACGGGCCTTTTCTTCTAGGTGCAGCCATCAAAGTCATCAAGCCTAAAAGGCGAAGCATGCCATGGAGGCAAATGCAGCAAAGACCGATTGACTGTGCTCCTTTGTGGTAGCATGGATGGCTTGTAATGGGTAATTGGAAAATATCAGAACCCACAGTACTTAAAGCACGCTCGCTTGTTGCCATGTCACTACAAAAGCAACAGTCGTACATGGATAACGTGTTCTTTGTTCGAAGAATTTATTCGGTAAATTGACAACAAGATGGATTCCCAGTGCAGAAATGTTCTTTTTCTGAACAACTGTGCTGCCCACCTGAGAGATCTGCCATTTCTTCGGAATGTGAAGCTTGTGTGTTTCCCACCTAACACTATAAGCCATTTGCAGCTGTTGGATAAAGCATGCCTGCAGGAAATGCATTTTGAAGTGCTGTCTTGCGTGTATTGATCGCAGACAGCAACCTATGGCTATTTCAGTACTTGATGCTATGCACTACATCACTTCAGCATGGACTGCAGTGAGCACATCAACTGCACAGCACTGCTTCGCTGTGGGTCTTTCGCATAGACGGGGAAATGAAAACTGCGACAGAAGCTGAAGAGTCAGAAGTATATTGTGATCAAGAGCTAGCTGAGGCTATGAATGAGCTGGGTGCCACAGTAGTCGCATATGACGACTACGTCACCGTGGATGCTGCCGTTGTGATGTCACAGTGCCAGAGCATTGCCGAGATCATTGCGAATTAGGTAACGAGTGAAGGCACTGACTGCGATGGCGAGGAGCACGAGCTGCACGATTTCGAGGAGTTGACAGAATCGAGCTTCGGAGAAGCCGTCGCAGCTCTGAGCCTCCTCCGCAGGTACGTCGCAGCTCAAAGCGACACCGGCACCAATGCAGCCTTCCATGCTATTGAGAAACACGTGGTGCTTTCCAGCGAGTGAAAGAAATGGCAGTCCACTATTCGATTTTTTTTCATTGTTAAGCTCAGTAAATAGTTTCAAGTCAAAGCTGCACTGTTTTCATTCATTTTCGGAACTTTCCTCACTGTTGCGTTTTCCCGGCTGTTACGTTTTCTTTTTTTCCCGTCTCATGAGAAACATATGAACGGGGTTCCACTTTAGTAAGAAACAGTGAAATCTGTCTGATACGATTCCATTAATTGCTTTTTGGCATAATATGTATTTTTTCTTTCCTGACCTATGTCCTATACTGGACTTAATTTTTCCACAGCTCATGGCTGATGTTTCAGTATTACTTGCGTAATGAAACATCCCCCAACCTTTGTCCTTGAGAACTAGCTTTTTTTTTTTTTCTTTTCTTTTTTGAAGCAGGTAGCTAGTTTCATGCTGTCATCGTCGCTGATCTTGGCAGTGTGCAAGATTCTGCAAGCTGTTAACATCTACATGTGCTTATCTTTTGGCGAGATCTCCTGCAGGAGTAATGGGTAGTTTCAATTAGTCAAACCCACTTATAACAATACTGGTTTTAACAATATATCGGATATAACAAAGGGCAGCCGCTGTACCGTCGGGTTTGACATGGAGGATTGTCTGAGAACGCCGACTGGCACCAGACTTGAAGATCTCTCCTGATGGCAGGGTAGTTCATTTTTGGAGTACAGGCAGAAGTAAGCTCCTCCACCATCATGAACTGCTTCAGAAAGGTGGGCTTCGGTGGGGATGCTGACGACGCGGAATGTCGCTAAGCTTCTGCCGACACGGCAATGACCGAACTTTGGTCCACAGTGAGCGGTAGTGACAGTGACACGTCGTGACTCAGGGAATTTTTACATGCCGATACTGTCACGATAAATGTAGAGCTGACAGACGAGGCTATCATCGCAGCAGTCACTGGCACGGGGGACGGCGACAGTTCGACAACGACGATGAAACAGAACCTGTGCAGGTTGCATCTCACCGGGAGGCTTTGAGAATGATAGACTCCCTGCGGGACTTTGTTTTTGCTAAGAACCTTCCACTGCACTATGTTCAGCAGTTGGATGTCCTGCAGAAGAGTGTCGGCTTGATTGCCGTGAAACAGACAACGCTTATGGAGTACGGGTTTCTTCCTGCTACGAAATAAAAAGTGTAAGCTACCTTGTCCACATTAAATCTGTAGTTTATAATGTTTTCTTCAGCCTAACCTGGTCGAAACAATTATCGGTTATATCAGTGATGTTTCCATGGCACGTTAGTGCTGTTATAAGGGGGTTTGACTATCTGTGACTGAACTGATTCCATTCAAATTAAGGGAGTTTTATACATATTTTTTTTTGTACATATTGGCTACACCAAGCTGCACAGTTCGAAGTATCTAAGCATTCAACTTATTGAAATTAGAATTGGCGAGCTTTCACTGTATGTCATGGGAACAGTGAACTGGTAGCAGAAATCAGAAAGAAGTTTATGCATTTGCAGCACGTAAGTAGCCTTAAGTGCCTTCTGTAAATTTGTTTTGCGCATTTTTTTTTTCAGCTGCTGACATAGAAATGGAAGCTGCATAAGGAACTTTCTGAAGTTCAAGTCACGTCATTCCTCCTGCCATCATTGAGCTTTTCCTCATTTGTGTTTCTTCAGCATTTGTTAACTTCGACTGATTAAAAAAGCCGAAGTATACAGCGTCATTATTCCTGATTGATATTGTGCTCGATGCGAGAGCTATATGTGTCTACCTTGCCGAAGCTGTGATTTGTCTATAAACTTATTTTCTGGATCCATTTGCTAGTTTGGAGTTAGCGTATTAGGTCAGCAGTTTGTGTCGCCAGCATTTTGAGTCACTACTTTTATAGAAATCCCAGTAATGTTGTATTCAGTTTGAAATCTGTCTTTCCAAAAATGTAGTCATTTTTATAAAGGCCACTTTTGTTGCTGTCAACATTGTGTATGGTGTCAACAATTGCTAACGTTGCTGAACGGTGGTCCACAGTGCAGATTTAGATTCGTCCATATTGTGGGCACTCATTTAGTGATTAAATGTTTAGTTTATTTGTTGAGGCTGCATTATTTAGGTCATTTTAGTATAAAATTTCAGTGCCTCTCCCGTAGTGTGCCTGCAGAAGTAGACTTTGTTCCATGTTCCAGCATCGCCATGCTGTTGCTTGTACAAAGATGTGGTTTGGTCTGCCGTTGCTCTTTTCTTTTTTTTCCTTTTGTTCGTCTACTTTCATTGAGCTCTCGCAAGGAAGCTATATAAAGAACCAAAACGCCTTTCTGCTGTGTAAATCTGAATGCTGACTGTTTGGTGCCCCGACCATTTGTAGACGCAATGGCACACTCATCTAACCTGAACACAAAGTGGCCTGTTGTAGTTTCAAGGCAACATGACACCACGTGCATTGTTTCGCTATCCATATGGAGATGCAACGAACATAGGTCAGAGTTTGGCTGCACACATACATGTTGGCCATTTAGGGCAATGGATGGGAAATGCGGTACATGAACCATCAAAGCATTCTATGCGAATAGTCTTGCTGCTTTCTTATGCACACAATTTCTAAAATTATTGTGCGAAAACTAAACACATTGGCCGAGAAGAGACAGTGTTGGCTGGTTCGCTGTAGGAGGTGTCCTCGCAACCATTAAGGTACTAACGTTTTGTCCAGTTATGTGGTCCATTCCCAGCAGATATGGAGCTTGTAAAATGACACTCATCATTATGTTCTATTTACACTTCAAAGAGCAAACAAATGGTTCTCCTGTGCCACTGTAATATAGCACTTGCACTACTAAACGTTTCAACATTTATTTTTATTGTATCCTTAATTGGATTCATCGCTGTAAAATGCTGACTACTGGTGCAAAGTATTCATGTCATAGGAGTTGTACTTCATATATTTAAAACTGAACAGCCTTTCTCATTAGTAGTGGGGAACAATGAAGGCTTCAGAGGCTACAGGTGGCAAAACAGGTGGTGCTGATGTGATACCAGCCTAATTTGGCACTTTCATTTGCTTCTTGAAATCAGCTTTTTATTTGAGGGCATATTTTTGGTGAGTAAACAGTGCAAACAGACAAAGATGAGGTAAAAGGAGTGGTGTTTGCTTTACTGTGAGCTGCTATAGTAGGATACAACTAAACAGCAGCTGCTATGGGTCATGGTATTTCGCGGGTATATTGCTCTATTGATTAGTGAATGAGATCAGATTTTGAAATTTGGCCATGCCGCACAAGCTAAAGGCATTTGAAATTTTTGGGCCTATAATTTGGTCTGATGCTTATTTCTTTATTTACATAATGAGAAAAGTTTTAACAGTGGCTACATTTCATCACCGAGGCATTGTGTGTGGCAGTTCCTGCAGGCTTCAGTTGTATCTGACTATGACATCCATTCCTGAGCATCTATTTTAATGCATGTGGCATACAAAGTCTAGTACCAAGGGTCATTTCCACCACCATAAAGTATATTCTCAGATTCTGTTTTGCGTCTAATTTTATCATGGAGTGGACATACACTCCATACCTATTTCACAGTTTGTGAACCTGTTGGTGACTTTTCGAGAACGTGTTTCATTTTGGATTGTTTGGCTGCTTCACTTTTTCATTTGTGGTTCGTTAACACTGTAGCATTGCATACCACAATGAGCTACATGGGTTTTCCAACATGACCGAATAAAGTTGATGCCTTTCACATTCTGCCACTTCCACTTGTAACGATGGGGTGCTTATTGTGTATGTTAAGGCAGAATAGCACGTGTTGGGGTAGTGAAAAGTCATTTATATGCTTCTCTGGTGCCACTAGATGTACCTAAGTCGTGTATTTTCGAGTGTTTGGTATTGAAGTTTTGGTGGATGTTTTATTTCCGTTTATGTAGTTTTTATTTTTAAAGGTGTTTTTTGGCCAGTTGCGTGGTGTGTAAAATGCGGCGATTATCGGTGAAAAAAATTTCTCAGCACACACAAGCTTGTAGAAGCAAAAAGGCACAAATTTTATTGACCTTGGAGCAAACGCTATTTACAGTTGATTGTAATAAATGCAAGCATACTTAGGCTGCCATCTGACACGCCAGCATGCTTCTTTGCGTTGACAGCACGCAATCGTGATAATGCTTGCTCAAATTAGTGCCTGACTCAGGACAACCTAAAATGTCCAAATATGCTTGGGCTAGTGCTGGCCAGTCGCTTGCAGTTGCGAAAGCACGGAGAATCAACAACAGTACTTGAGTGTACTAGTAACTATGGAACTCTGAGTCGACCTCCTTCATTCTGCACTCGTCCTTCACTAGGACGAGTGGTGGACGAGTCTGTAGATTTGTTCATAATGACTTCTCTCCTAGCAGGTCTCCTACTAATACATCCACGAAGAATGTGGCATTATTATCTGTAAATGAATTCTTTTGGTTGGAAAACAAGCCTCGTGAAGAAGCTGATTTACAGATTTATGCAAATGGTCCATTGCTATGTACAGCTACGGAGACGTTAGTGGGTGAATTTGGCGGTCGACATGGCGAGCTTCGAGCTTATTATATACTATGTGGTGCGATTGCCTTGTTTTAAGCTGCAACACAACCTCGCCACGGAAACGTAGTAGTAAAAATGTTCGACTGCGGCACCCAAGGATGCGGGATTGAATCCCAGCTGAGGTGGCTGCTTTTCGATGGAGGCAAGAAGCAGGTTGCTTGTGGACTGCGTGATATCAGTGCACATTAAAACCTCAGCTGGTCAAAATTTCCGGAGCCCTCCACTACGGCATCTGTCATGCATGACTCGAGTTGCTTTGGGACGTTAAACCGGACAAACCAAACTTTGGACTCTTTTCTTTTTTAAAAAGTGCCTGCTGGCCCATTTCTGTGTTCTAAAGGGAAGGGAATTGGAATCTTTTCGAGAATGGTACCTAGGCTAGCATGAACATACCGAAAACCGGCATTTTTCAGTTTTAACTGGTTCCGTGCACGAAAACTAGGGTGGCTCATGTGGTGCAATTTGTCAAACATGGTGCGACGGAAAGCCAAAGGTACGTAGGGGCGCAGAACACCAGTCGATATCTAACACATAATCAACGTGGAGGAAAACGGCAGCGGACATTCAGCGAAGGACAGGAACATGGACGAGGAACGAAGGCAATGCCGCTCTGGGTCGCGCTGTGCGGCTGCTAACTCCTCCATGTCGACTGGTGAGTCGGACGTCATGGCACCGACACGGGAAAGTGCATCAGCAGCACATTTTCTGGTCCGTGGACGTGGCGGAGATCCACTGTAAATTTACAGTGACGACGTGAAAGTCACTATGGTGCATCACCTGGCCTATACACAAGGACAGTTGGCAGATCTCACGTTCAATGTAGGTGCTGTGATTCCGTTGGAAAGCAAACGTCAAGGGCTTATGGTCTGTGACGACGTGAAAGTCCCGACCCTCCAGGAAGTGGCGGAAATGCTTGATGGCAGGGTACACCGCCAAGAGTTCTAGACAAAAAGTGCTGTATTTAGTCTCTGGTTCACTTTTGTGAGAAAACGCCGAGAGGCTGCCAGCTAGAGACGTGTTGCTCAAGCACTGCGCCGACTGCAATGCTAGATGCACCAAGACGGAGGGGAGCGTCAGGAACGGGATGTATTAGCAAAGTGGCATCTGCAAGTGCCTTCACAGCAGTGAATGCAGCTGCAGTGTCGTCAGTCCACTCAAGTGGCGGAGCTGAATCTTTTTTGGTAGACAAAAGGTCGGTGAGAGGCTTCAGGGAATTGGCACACTTGGGGAGAAAGAGATTATGAAAGTTCAGAAAGCCCAAGATGTGGGGGTGAAAACTCTTGAACGGCTTTTACTTTGATGTCGAGAGGCCGGATACCTTGAGGAGTGACAAGATGTCCTAGAAACTCAATCGTAGCGACGCTGAAAAGGCGCTTGTCTGTCCGGATTGATAACGAGGCCGTATTCATTAAGGCGTTGGAAAAGAGCGCGCAGGTGAGCTGCGTGCTCATCCTCGTTGGAGCTTGCGACGAGATCATCGATGTAGGCGAAAACGACTTCGAGGCCTCGCGTGACCTCGTTTATAGTTCGCTGAAAAGTCTGTGCAGCGTTGCGCAATCCAAAAGGCATCCTCACATACTCAGAGGCCGGATGGTGTGGTATGGCCGTCTTCGGAATAGCGGGCTCCGAGGGGATTTGATGGTGGTGGTGGTAGCAACATTTACTGCCATTATTACAGAGGGTGGGGGCGTTGCCCCCTACATGGCATTTGAGAGCCCCCTTCATGTACGGAGGGCCCTCTTACAAAACAAAAGAAAGCCCTTGGAGGGCTATCCGAGCGAAAGCACATGTAATATCTTGCGCTGGTCCTTGTAGGAGGTACTGGTGATTCTCCCAGTAATCTAGGGCCACCTCTGGTGAAGGAGGATGAGGGAATGAAGGGCAGGTGAGTATATGTGTAGAAAGCCGCCAGGTTTGCCACAGAGGTTGAAGGAAGAAGAAAACTGGCCAGGAAAGCGGGCGTGGAGAAGGATGGGGTATGGGGCTGTGCGCGTTTTTAGCTTGCGCCAATGGGCAGCTTGTGTTATTGTAAGATTCGGGGCAGGGGGTGCGTAAGTCATCCTATTTTCGCGGTGGTAGGTAAGGATGTCACGAAAGGACAGCAGGCACTCCCCGGCATCTGAGGAAGACTGTTCCTCCCCAGCCTGGAAAGTGAGACCTCGGGCCAGGGAGTAAGCCTCCTCATTACCGGGAAAGCCCGCATGCGCGGGTGTCCAAATAAAGGTGACAGATTGTCGGGGCTGCCAAAAAAGCAAAAGGCGGTGGGTGTTAAATGACACTAAACCATTGGCAAAGTTTAGGATAGCTGTTTTGGAATCCGAAATTATCTTCGCAGCGGGTGTGGATGTCATGGCTAGCACAATGGCTGCCTCCTCAGCCTCTGTTGTAGAATCGGTGAGAATTGAGCAAGCAGAGAGAAGTTTTGCATGATTGTTAGTAACTGCTAGTACTTTACGATGGGTGTTTGCATAGGTGGCTGCATCTACATATGCTACACTGGGGTCTTCTCCATATTGTGTGTAAGGCGTGCGCCCTGGCTGTTCTACGTTTCCCATCCCGTTCTGGGTTCATGTTTTTGGTGGTACGCCTTCGCTATGTCAATCTTAGAGAAGATCGTGCAACCAGCCAAATTTGATGAGAAGTCCTGTGTGAGGAAGGGGATAGCGGTCTGGTAAGATGTGAGCATTGAGGTCGCGGAAATCTCCACATGGCCTCCAGTCGCCTGGATCTTTATTTGGCACCATGTGGAGCGGCGATGCCCAGTTGCTGGGGGAAGGGCGCATAATGCCGAGCTCAAGCATGTGTTGTAATTCACGGCGAGCGACAGCGAGGCGTTCTCCATATAAGGCGAGCAAATACAGGTGGGCCAGAGGTCACGATGTGGCGGGTGATTGAATGTTTCACCGGTGACTCTCTGGTGTGCGGCTTCGTGATGTTGGGAAAATCGGCAAGGATTTTGCCGTACGGTGAAGCAGGGACGAGAGCTCTAAGAGCTGCCGCCGAAGAGGTGGAGAGTACGCCGTTGACGGAGTTTTGTGCTGAGATCGATGAGGCGATGGGCCTGAAGAAATCAGCGCCGAGAACAACTTGCGAGACATCGGCGATGATGAAAATCCAGCGAAACGTCCGGCGCAATCCGAGGTTAAGTGTAAGAGACCGTTGGCCGTACGTGCGGATGGGGGAGTTGTTTATCGCCTGAAGCGGGGAGGTCGAATCGTTGTGACGGCGATCTGCCGAAGCTGCTTGTATTACAGACCTGTGCTCCCGTGTCAACGAGAAAGCGAGCGCCAGTAACCTTGTTCGAAAGATAAAATAGGCGGCATGTCCGTCCACCATTACCACTTGCCGCCGTCAGTGGCCGGTCGCAGCGTTTCCCGACCAGGAGCATGGGTGGGTGCACGTGTAATGCACGTGCGGGCAGAGCTGCCGAATATACGGTGGTACCAGCACGCAGCCGAGGAGGAGGAGTCTTGCCGCGCTTCGGATGGCTGGAGTTCCGGCGAGGGCGACGGTGCTTGGGAGTGGCGGCGGGACTGGAACCTCGGCAGAGAACGGCGTGGGCAGGGGCGCGAGGTCATCAAGCCGCCTGGCTAAAGCATCCAGTTGCTCTTCTATGCTGGGAGGCTGTGGTAGTAGTGGAAGACGGAGCGGTCACGGCGCTGACGCTGGCGTGCCTGCAACATGGTCCGCGAGTTCGGCGAGCTTGTCTAGGAGTGACATCACCGGCAGCAGCGAGGACGAGGATCATGTTTTGGGGAAGTCGCTGGAGAAACAACTCACGTAGTAAACGCTCCGGCCCCGCGGGGGAGTCTCCAAGCAGCTGTCGCATTCGACAGAGGCGCTGCGAA
This sequence comes from Amblyomma maculatum, assembly GCF_055883805.1. NCBI lineage: Eukaryota > Metazoa > Arthropoda > Arachnida > Ixodida > Ixodidae > Amblyomma > Amblyomma maculatum. Next base: position 31,136,799 of record NC_139347.1, on the reverse strand, counting down.
GGACCGCTATCACAGAGTTCTGTACCCGTGAGGAGCTGCTTGAGTCGACTGCGCTCGGACTCTGATTTGCGGTCAACGAGAGCCGCCTTCAACGTGTCAAGAGGTCGGGCCATGTCCGGCGAAGCGATAATGTCCGCTGATTACTCGGCGACGTCAGGAGGAGGACTCGAGATGGAGGAACTTGGTCTCCTGGCTGGTGATACGCCGTAAGTGGAAATGCGCCTCAACCTGGAGTAGTCAGGCACGAGGGCTGTTGAGCCAAAATGGGGGCCGGTTGACTGGTTGAAACGCGGCCAACGAAGCGCCGTTATGCCGAGCGTCCTGGGGCGGGTCGCCGGCTGTAGGAGGGGTGGAAGAGCTAGCGGAATCCATGTAGGAGGGCGGGGTTGCGTGGTCGATGCCGGGTCACCAAATATGTCGGAGCTAAGACGAGGAATAACCATGCTCCGACAGCGTTCGGGTTCGAACTGTTCTTTTTTTATTTTTTTATTGCTCTGCTCGCGCTGAGGCGCATAGTGCCAACCTCTTCTTCTTTGTCCAGAGCCATGCTGTGGCTTGCGATGAGAGCGCGGCGCGAGGGGCGCTACAAATTCGGCCGATGCGATATATCAATAAGAAAGCGATGCTGGTGTGATGTACGGCTGGCGGCGCAGAATGTCTCATTGTGTATAGGCCGTCAGTATACGTACATGAAATAAGTTTTCTAAGCAATGGCAGGGTGCATAAAAAGGATAACGTGTATAGAGCGAATTCCTCTGTTGATCGGCCGGTAAGCATAGCTGCAATTAAGCAGGCCTCAACATTGCGGCTGGACATTACGCGCGTGTATGCATTAATTTCTCCCAGATGTTACTAGGTCAGAAACGGCTGTCTTCTGTACTTCTCTGTACCTCTCCTGCTGCGTGGGGCTTGAAACAGTCGACATCTCTCTTCGACGACTCTTCATCGCCCGTGTGAATGTGCGAGTTCGGGAGCGGGGGCGAGTTTGCCCAGCCCGTGACGTCGTACACCTCCTTTCCACATCCATTCTCGTCGGAATCCCCCGTGTGAGTCCCGCTTTAGTAGGATACGGGTCAGTGTCGCTTTAAGCGGCATTCACACGGGAGTTGTCTCTGAAAGCTCTGGATGCCATTTTTCTGATTCGTGCTTTGGCCTCCAGGGAGATGTCTGCACGAAAATTCATTGCTACGACGATAAGCTGCGCAGGAATTCCTGTCAGACATCTATGATGCATAAAGTGATGATTAGAGGCTGAATGACATGGTTTTATTATAATAAAATGACAATTTGATGACAGCTGATTCTTCATATTTTTATGCTTTTTACGAAAATTTCAGATTCTGGAAAATTTTACCGAGGTTCTGGTGTCGTGGCCGTCTTCGAGTCTGGCAACACTGCGCGGTTTCGTCGTTTGGTTGGACATAATTCGGATCAGACGATCGCCGCTGATTCGCAGAGTGCCCATGAGATCAAGCAACGTTCACAGATCCTATCTATAAACGTCTCTGAGGGTGTCACCTCACCTGCTAAACTTAACAGCGGAACTATTGCGCATTTGTGCATGTTGCCAGACCAGAGACAGCAGACGGCGCATGTCGCTTCGGCGAGAAGTAATTCTATGAGGGAAAACAAAAACACGTCGCATGGTGCAATTCCACTCAGTTACCTACGCAAATGAGAGCACTGCTTCACCTCATTGCACATGAATAGGCTCATATCCAGTCGTTACTCCCCCATTTCGACAAAGAAACTGGCAGTGGTTAAAAACAAAATTTTAAAATTATAGCTTATGGTGAATGGCTGCTTCCTTATTTATTCATGCTAACACGAGGCTGAGTAAAAAGAGTGGTCGGCTCTAATTCGGTTCCAAAAGATGGAGTTCCAGATTGTCACGTGTTACGTGCTCGAGGAACAGCCTATAGGGATTAAAGCTGTCATAAAAGGAGTAAGCGTCTCTGTGGTGGATGCGCGGTCTTCTCCGGCACCCTTAGGAAACGCTCTGGTAGCTTTTCATCGGAGATACGGGGGCTGGCTTTAGGGCGGTTTTCTCGTGCTTGCGGCGGCGCTCTCGCACTTGTTGGCGTTGCTGGTGCTTCGCCTGCGCCTCACGGCCCCAGGGATCGCCCGGGAACTCGGCGTACGAGGCATCCTTGGCCGCGCGCTTGGCTATAGCCGCGTCCTCCGCCATCTCGGCCCGCGCCATGCCGAGGAAGAGCTCGTCCAGCGTGCTCTCGGCTACGAGCAGAGACTCGAGCCGGAACCAATTGCGCAGCTTGCCGATGCGCGAGAAGACGTGGCTCCAGGGAAGCTTGTACGGGATGAAGTACAGGAACACGCCCTGATTGGTATTAGACAGGAAATAGAAGAGAATTTCTCACACTCTGTGGAATAGACGGCTTTTTCAAAGTACGTTTACCGAGTCCGTCCGATAAACAGAGCGCATTCTGTGCCGCCGCGCGAAACTTCAAACAGACTTCTGCCGTGCTAAACAAGTTAAGATAAACGATGAAGTGGTTGAAATTATTCGAGAAGTCAGATTTTGATCTCTTGAATAAATGGAATACGATAAGTTAGAAAGTTAACGGTGCTGGCGGATCGCAACGCTTTTAACGCGCTTTGTTTCACTACGTGGGGATGCCATACTCATCGTGTGGGATAGTCGAGTTCGCATGAGTTTTTGCGTACATGGAGCTAAGCCTTTGTCGATAGCATACAACTCAGTGAAACCTGTAAAGTAACTACGTGTAGGCTGTTGGTGGATAAGTCACTTTCGCAGCTATAGTTATAAGGCTGAAGGGCTGTTGCGCACTTTGGCCGCCGGGCATCGATCGAGTGACTGACGCACGGTGAAGCTGATAGACGTCGAGGTCGTGTGTCGCAGTGACAGCTAATAACAGAACCGCTCAACCACAATGCCAGTTCGACATTCTGGATGTTTCGGCAGCCAGTCATTACACAACGCGAACAGAGTGCGAAAAAACGACGCGCTTAAAAAGTCGAGGGAAAACTAGCGCCAGCATTTACCTCGAGAATGTTTGCTAGCTATGTACCGTTAGTGGGAGCCATAGTCGAAGAGAGAGGTGGTTAAAGGAGAACGCGGCTGCGCTCTAAAATAAATAAATAAATAAATAAATAAATAAATAAATAAATAAATAAATAAATAAATAAATAAATAAATAAATAAATAAATAAAGAAAGAAAGAAAGAAAGAAAGAAAGAAAGAAAGAAAGAAAGAAAGAAAGAAAGAAAGAAAGGAAGAAAGAAAGAAGGAAAGAAAGAAAGGAAGAAAGAAAGACAACTGAAGCTAAAACTTAAGATACATTGGCGCTTGTTTTTCCGTAATCTTAGTACGCCCATTGAGACCAATTTCTAGAACGGTCATTTTTGACCTGTTGCTGTTTGACAAACGCCAGATCAAATCTGTACGTCCTGACAAAGATGAATTCGGCCTTTTTATTTGCATCACCAAGTGTCGCCTGTCTTCCGCGGCATTTTTTTCGTGTGATTAGAGCCGCCTTGCTATCGCGTTACACGTGCTGCACCACATTGCCAAGAGCGAAGTGTTTAGTCTCCATTCCAGCCACAACTGTGACAGGCGGTTCTAATCGCGCCTGCCAAAAGTAAACGGAGCACGCAATTTTCTTCTAATTTTTTTTAACGCGTTGCATTATTGAAATTGGCAGTCGTGGTATGTGCCAACCGGTAGTAGAGGCCAGTATATCATTTCACTCGGACAGATATTGCTTTGTTATCGCCTGTGCAGAAGGCGTGAGTTTAATTTGAACGGAAAAGCGTGCTCCGTTTTCTCATGTCCACACCTGTACATTAATGACAGCCTTGAGAGCTTCATCGCATAGTATGGTACGTTTAGAAAGAAAGCAGACGTCTTTCAGTTGAGCCAAAGACATAATGTACCTCTATGCTAGAGTAAATTGCATTATCACCATAACAAGTAATCAGCCAGACTATACCAACTACAGGGCTAAAGCCTTTCCCGTATCTAATTAACCCGTTCCTTTGCTGGTTGAATTCGCCTGACCCCAAGCTTCTCAATCTCATCCTCCCACCTAAACTTTCTGCCGCCCATGCTACGCTTGTCTTTCCTTTGAATCCAATAGGAATCATCGATCGGTTATCCTCCCTTCGCTTTACATGTCCTGCCCGTTCCCTATTTCTTGATTTCCAGTAGACTTTCAGTAACTCACGTTTGTTCCCTGACCTATTTGGCGCACACGCTGTATCGTTGCACCTACCATTTTTTTTTTTTTTTGTTCCATAGCTCTCTGCGTTGTCCTCAATTGAAGTTCAGCCCTTTTCGTTAGTTTCCGCGCCTCGGCCTCATTTGTGAGTAATGGTATAGTTACAACTGTATTAGTGAAATTCAACGCCGTTTTAGCGCAACATCATACTGCGCAGAGCAACAAAGGACCTGGTTAGCGCTGATGCCGGATAATCATCTCTCGTGCAGCCATATTGGCTCATCAGCGTTGCAAACAGAGTACCTCGCGGCAGTCGGCTTGCTTGGCTCCAGGAAAGACGTGCGTGACGGCCTTGTTGACGCTCTCGACAATGTACGGGGTGATCTTCTCGCGCAGGGCGAAGGTGAGCGTGCTGCCCTTGAGGAACTTGTCCTTGAGCCTCTCCACGGTGTCCAGCGCCTTCAGCTCCCCGCAGGCCATGAAGCCCACACGGCTGCACACAACCTCGCACTCCTCCGTGCTGCGTGTAACGTAAGGCACGCTCACGCACGGGCCATTGCAGCTGACTGCATGGTCGATTTGTCATCCAATGTGTCACCACCAGCCTAACTACGTCCAGTGTACAGGCCTCTCACACTGGCCTTCCTGACTCCTGACTCTTGCTCTAGATGCAGTGGCTGTATAAAGACATAACCTCATCCGCCAATCTTGCTCCCTGTCGCACCCTGTTACGTTCGCATTCCCGTGGAATCCACTCCTTCAAGGTAAGAAACCGCTTATCTAAAGCCCCCCAATAATTATAAGTGCTCTACATCTACCACTTTCCCTTCACGCTACGTGCATAGCTCATGCCCTATTTATCGTTCCCAGTTTCGGCTATGCATAAGCTCGTTTTTATTCTCTGGATCACTCATGCTCCTTTCCTGTCTATCAATGTTACGTGAATTATTTTTCTTTCCGCAGTCCATGCACTTTGCTGTGGTGCGTCTTTAACCTAACGTTGGCCTTTTTCGGAAGCCGTCAGGTTTGTGTTCCATATATAGGTACTCGCAATAGGTACTCTTGTACATTTTCGTCTTGCTCCTGCGAACTATGCGATGATAAAATGCTTCTAGCGTACCCTAGAAATTCATGCATATGACATATAGTCCTGCTCGAACGTATACGTGAGCAGGTGCATGCCTTGTTGTGGGGATCCCCGGAACCGCGCCACCAGTGTTATATGCCGGGAGGGGGGGGGGGGGGGGGGGGATAGTGAAGCCAATCCTGAACAGAAGTTGGAATGCTGTTATGTCTTGAATGCCTTTGGCAACGACCGTGGAAATAGTGTTGATGACGGCTATAGCTGCTTCCTTTTGGGCCGTTTGAAATCGGCGATACGCTCAGTGGCGGTGAGGGCACATATACCTGCGGGAGGTGAGGATGACCGCGGAGGTGGCGGTTCGCGTCATGTCTCGAAGGGTGTCGTATACCATCTGCCGTCCGACCATGTCAACGCCACTGGTAGCGTCGTCTAAAATGACGACGCGCGGAGACCCGATGATCGCCACAGCCACGGACAGCTTGCGTCTGGTGCCGCTACTTCAGAAAGATAACACGAAAACAAAGAAGAAAATTGGTGAGCGCACATGTTATACCCTGTCATGGGACATTCTGCATGAGCAGTGCGCTTTTAATCTTCGTATTTTCAGGGACGCTTTTATTATTTGCCCTTTGATAACTTTGATAACGTTTTCACGATTTCGCATCGCGCTAGAGGCTACTAGAGCATGCATTCATTCATAACTAATGTGCACATTGCCAGTAAAGTTGAGACAGAGCATGGTCGAATGGTGTACCCGAATACGCCGGTCTTCAACCGCATGTGATCAAGCGATTTCGAACCTGTAGGTTCCGCAAGGTTCGGAGGCTTGTTTGCCGATGTCAATGACGTTTGCGATGCTCTTGACGAGAGAGTTGAGCTTCTCGTCGGGAACGCCGCGTAGCCGGGCGAAGAAATACAGGATCTCGTTAGCCGAGAACACGTCCATGAGCGCGTCTTCCTCAGGACAGTAGCCCACTTGGGACTGCCACTGCGGCCATCGCGCGAGCGAACGCGCTGTTGTCGCCATCCAACGAATGAAGTGCGCAGCGCCGAGAAGGGGTTCAAAAAACGGCGGTTCTGGTAAATAGCTGATTAAAGACTAAAAGCAAAAAACGCAAGCGTAAGGAATGAGACTAACCCCTGTACTAATGTCTTGGTTGTAGAATGCGGAAGCGCAGTATCCTAGACTTTATATGCTGTCTGTTTTGTGCGCAGTCGTTATGGCTGTACGGAGTACGCACCCGCCTTGTAACTTTACCACTGCAGCTCTAGAACCCAAGTCCGCTTACGTGCCATGCTTACGTGTAGCCACATATAAAATGGAAAATGGCGCACTGATGGTTACGAAATACGAACCCGGTATACGTGAAACTTCGCTATCAAGAACACACTATAATATGTCTTTCATGAGCGAGAGAATTACGCATAAAGTCACAAATACGAAGGCAAGGATGACTGTCACGATCTATGTTAAAGAAAAAATATTACGCAATGCTGCGCTCATTTAGAAAGTACGAAGCTTTGTGACTATGCTAATTCTAATGTAACGTCTAGCGTCACGCTTACGTCTCTTGCGGAGTCCGAGAGCTTCGTGTCGTCCATGTGGCACTCGCCGAGGCTGGGAAGTGCCAGGCCGGCTAGTATCTCGGCCACGGCCGTCTTGCCGCAGCCGTGAACTCCGAGAAGACCGAAGCACTCGTCCCGCGACAGTGCCAGGTTGAAGCCGCACACGCAGTAGTCGTCCTCGTACCATTTGTGCACGTCTTCCACAACGAGAGCATGATCTTGGAGCGTGTTCGTCTCGCAAGCGACGTGCACCTAAGGGAACCACCCAGTGTGGCAAAATGCAAAAGGTGCGCAGAATACAACCATTATGACTTTCTTGCATGTCATATCCTTTCGTTCTTACTTCCTATGAGACATTCAGGTCCAGAGGCTATACCTGAACCTAGAACGATACTTCTGCACCAGAACGCACAATGTTGGACGTCTGAATCTGAGACGCTTATATCGCTGTTGTATACAGGACAACCGATGTCCCTTCTAATATAGGCAGAGAAACAAATTGGTGACATTTTTCTTGTTGCTGTTGAGCAACCGGACGTTCTCGTTTTCCGACGTTCTTCGTGGAGTGGATGCTGTCACTATGCTTTACGCTCTCCGTCTTTGTGACCTTGGCTTCGGCAGCTTACCGACTCTAATGTAAGGCATCTGCGAGCGTCTCCTGTATCATTTCAACTCGTGGTTGTTCGAATGCAACGAAATTTCCGCCACCGTTCTATACGCGAGTTAAAAACAATTTGTTCCTCCTTTTTTTTTTCTTTCGTAAGTGTATCTTCGATGCCCTGCACAAGTTCTCTTGCCCTGGAATCTGTGCGACATCAAAACTCGTAGCGTTTCGCTTCACGTGGCCGCAAATAGAACCTAAGATCTATGGTTGAATGCGTCCCTGTTCCCGTTGATGACATGCGAAATTGTGTGGATAGGTGCCCTGAAGCAGCTGCACTACCAAACATTCCAGCCTTCACCATTGCGGCTACTTTTTGACGGGCATGTGGACGTCCCGATTTAAATGTCTACTGTCGTTGCTGACCGTGATGAGTTCAGGTAACCTCTATTCGAGCCAAAGCCGCTCAATAAAGTCTATTCAGGGGCTTTAATTCGAGCTTCTGCCTCTGCTCTGCTCGGCTCGTCTGCGAGCCACTGCCTACCACCAACAAACAAATGGCCTTGTGAAGCGCTTCCACCGCCATCTCAATGCCACACTAGCGGCGCATGACGTGCCATCGGTGCAGCGGACCATTGGTTGAGCGCCTACCCTCACCCACTACTCGGCATTCGCTTAACCTTTAAACAAGACTTTTTCTGCTGATCAGCTGAACTTGTTTAAAGGTTACCAATTATTCCCTCGTCATTATTCCCTCGGCATCATTAATCTAAACCATCGAGCCTTTGGAATATATATTGCTTACTTTCTGCCTCTCGTGGCTTCCGGACCTCCTGATGTTTTTTTTCTTTTTTTTTTTCTCGTCAAGCATCTCATCTGAGCCCGCTTTATTGCGCCTGAATCGTGCTGTATAGCGTGCTTCGTACACCGTCAACATGAATAGCTGCGCTGACTCGGTTTCTCTGGAGCTTTTGAAGCAAGCCTTCTTTCAGTGACTCCCTTTCCTCCGCGTCTCTCCATTTGCGCACAGCTCATATTACCTTCTACATTGGTGCCAACACTCTTCTCTTGCTCTTCACCACAGCTCCTGGCTAGGGTGGCGCAGCGCCACCTTTTCACCATCGCCTTAGCATATCAGCATATCAGCTCAGACACGAGTTCCGCTACAGGGAAATGGCTTCAGTGCGGCTTGTAGATGTTGGAATAGGAAACCTATTCTAGGGACTGACAGGATTTGCTCTAAGTCAGCGCACAGTTCCCATCTCCACCTGCTCTCTCCAAATTAATTCAGGTTCCAGAAACATGATAGTGTGAACTATATTCTGCTGCGTATCGAACTTCTGGTTGTGTACTGGCAAGTGTTATATCTTCCTGAAAAAACAAAATTTCTGAAACAGAAAAAAATTAAGGGTCTTCCTTTCGACTCCAGCGTGTTCATGTGTTCGTTGCCTGCGCAACGCCACAAAGCGCTTAAATGTGGTTATGTCGTCTTGTTAGACTAATGCACTTTAATTTTCTTGTTTGTTTACCTCTACCTATCGAAACGTGTTCGCACTAATTCTAGCTTTTTTGAAAGCTCGTGAAGAGGAGGGAAACATTAGCCTGACATGCTGACTAGATAGAAGCCTAGGCCTAGTTTCTATCTTCTGCCTGGAGACTCTGTGGGCTTGCTTCAAGTTTACGTGTACGCAGACATGGAATACCTTGGTGTGCACAGTTGTTTTCTTCAAATCCTCCTGATGTGCGCCAGATATATTCATATATCGCAGATGCCGTGTTTCTCTCTGTGGCAGCAGGGTTCGCAGTCATTCGCGACGGCTTGTCCACTTTGGGAGACCGCCCCTGTATTGCGCCACCGACCCGACCCGTCTCTTTCTAGTATATAAAGATTATGCAGCAGCTGTTCGGGTGATGCGGCGCGTGGGCAGTTTTGGTCACCGTTGGCGATGTGTGCCCCTCTGTTACTGGCCTCCGCCCATACAGTGCACTCAATTCTGTGCCTTGTCAGCAGTGTGTGTATTAGACTCAAAAGGCACCATCTCAGGGAGGTTCACAACGCATCCCATCCAGTCCCGTAAAAGAATCCTTATCGCTCCGATTCCATCACGTCAATTCGACCTTCCCTGCGATCTAACTCGTTGTAAGGAGATGTCGTTGCAGATAATTCGTGAGGGTTTGTTGCCGACTTTTGTGAACTGGCCTTCTGGATACGGCAAGCTTCTCTTCTACGGCGTTCCTTCTGGCCCGCGCCTGGCCTGCTACAAAGTTGACGGTAGATTATTTTTTTGCGAAATAATTTTTGTGCTTCATAGGAGGCGCCATCACAGCGCGTCACCAAAATGTGTCCCCATATAGTGTACCCATGAACGGACACTTAAGAAAAAAAAATTCGTGTCCTGGCCGGGAGTGAAACCGCCATCCTTTCGGTGCACCAGCCGTGCGAGCGCGCAACCACTACTCTACGCAGACTTGTGTCCATAATTATCCTTGTCTAGCGTAAGTACTCTGGAAGGCATTAAAGGAAACAATCAAGTGTAAAAGGAAAACAATAAAATTTGAATAAAATAAAGACGAAATTAAAAAAAAGAAAGAAAAGCTTTTTATAACTTGCTGCGGGCTTTGGACGCTAAGCAAGCTATGTACCTTGGCACAAGAACCTGCTCAGCCATGGCGAACGCGGTAGCGTTTACTGCAGCCTGGAAAAAATCCTGACTGGTCGACAGGGTCATGACGTTAGACCCACATGGTCTCGCAGGGAAATTTCAAATATACCCCGCATTGAAATAAAGGTAACAGAATGGATGAATACGAATGAAGTAGAAAATGGCGAGCAGGAACATTATCCTATTGGGGTATTTCGGAAACAAGTATTTCAATCAAATAAATTTATCGCCACTGGGGCTCGAACACGAGCCCTCTGTATGCCGGGCAGGCATGCGAGGCATGTAGGAAGGGCCGTCAGTCCTAAGTGTGTTACAGGGGCAGCTAGTGAGCTCGTTGTGGTGCGTATGAATTACTGACCTGTGTTTTGGATGTGTATGGATGTTGGACTAATAATTTAAGTCAGTTAAGCGAGAGAAATAAAAAAAGATCGCTCAGTGAAAACGTAGAAAAGCTTGTGTAACGCCATTTCATATGTAGGTATGTGAACCCTATAGCACAGAACCAATAGCTCGCAGACTGCCAAAGGAGGCATAATATTAACATATATAACAATGCAAAATTAAACAAGAAATGTTCCATTCGATTTAGTGACAGTGTTGAGACAGTCGGGAAGCGTGTTACTCTTTCGACCAATTATTTATTCGCGGTGCTTGAGCGTGAATTAATTCCCAAAAGAGAATGAGAAAGAACTCTTAATCGCTTTTCACCGCTGCCGCGTGTGCTATTTCGTTGCACAATGAACTCGGTATGATCACCGCTGCCGGACTTCAGGACGATGCACTCACAACCTCACTGCGTTCATTGCGCGCAGTCGGCGTTGAGCGTTGGGGTCTCACCTTCCGTGCCTCCCTGCCGACCTCCGTGTCGAGCGGCCTCTGCTCTGCCGGCGGTCCCACGTCGCTCGCGCTGAGGAAGCGGCCCGATCTGTAGCAGCAGATCAGCACGAACTCCAGCAGCGCGTAAAAGATAGCGAAGCGCAGCTCCAGGCCGGTCCCCGCTGCGCTCAGTTGGAGCGGGCTCCAGTCGACCTGGTACATAGGGTGCAAGCCTGCGTAGTGGATTACGAGCGGCCTGTAGTGTACCGCACTATGCTGCTGCCTATCCCAACATCCTCCTCGCACGGGACAGACCCGTTTCACCGTTGAGGCGGCGACAAAGAGCTTAGGCCTCGCTCGCCGTTGCTTTCGTCCGGAAGCTCGCAAGTCTGCTTTCATTCCGTTCTCCCCTCTCATAAGGGTACATTCTCCACTATGTCCTTCCCGTAGGCCCAAAACCAATACTGTCATTTCGATTCGCTGCAGAATCACTAGCGTTGAATTTCAAGCTATTGATTGCTGACTAGTCTCAAAATAAAATTGGCGAGGAGATGAGACAGGGATTCGCGATGTGGATGGGCTTTGGTAAACAGCAGAAGCCATTATGAGCGTATTTTATCATCGGCGTCACTGCCGGCCTAGAATGGTCGGCGTTATTATAAACTGTCCGCTTTCACAAGGGCTCAATAAAGGCAACAATGTTTTTATTATTAATATTTTTTTTTATCGGGTGTGACGACTACTTACTCTCTAGAATTGTTGCGACTGGTCGGCAGAGGAATGAATCAAATGCATGCGCGAGGTATTATAACGCATTTTGGAAGCATTGTGGCAAATGTGAAATTCGGCAGAGTTTTTTTGTCTAGGTAGATTTAGCACATAATTATCAATCTCATGTTAGCTCTGTCAGTACATGACTGCCAAAAATTTTACATGTGCCGCTGTCCAAATAGAAATCCATATCAAGGTGGGTATGAGTAATACGGATATATACATGTGTCACGTGGGTTTACGTAAGTGTTGTGAGTATGGTAGTGGACACATTTACAAAGAGGGAATATGCATGGAGGAGAAGAATGTGGCAACTGTTATCACTTCGCACCGTGGCACCGACAATAATAAAAATCGTAGCCGTCGTTATTTTCAAGTTCTAGAGCGCTTTATTGTGTGGAACCTTTAGTGTGCTGAGAAGTACTCATAGGATCACCCAAGCCAGACATCGGAATTGCGTGTGCCGTCGCTCTGATTTGTGACGTTATTAGTCGTCATAGCAGTATACACCTCGTATTTGCCATAGAACCGCTGGTATTCTAGCACTCTACGCTTGAAACTAGCAGTTAAAAAATCACGAGCATGCATCTAGCAGTCAGTAGTGGGAAAATGACAAGACAGCGGGCACTGATTGGTCGGCGGAGGGCGTGACGTCACGAGGCCAGATGGCATTATGAGTTGAACATCGTGTGCTGTCGTTCTGATTGGCTAAGCTACTTCATGACTTCGCAGACGGATGGCTTCGCGTGGGTAATTCAAACTAAGCCCTGTATTGCCTAGCCTGTGACTGACCATGACCCAATTTTTGACGTTGACCTGACCTTGGATTTAACCTTCGAACTGACCCAAACCACGTGTCAAACCAATATTTCACAGCACACTGCCAATGGCGTAGCCTGGCTAAGCCTTTCCTATGTCTGACTCTCCTTTCATGAGCACACTTTTGCATTGGCTTTCGACGGAGAGACATCTGCGTGGTTTGGTTTATGGTGTTTAACGTCCCAGAGCGAATCAAGTTATAAAGGATGCCTTAGTGGAGACCACCTAACGTTCTTTAACGTGCACTGACGGCACACATGCACACGGGCGCCTGTGTGAAAGGCAGGCAGTGCCTGCAGCGTACTCGCGCAGCATATGTCGATGGGTGCCTTGAGCAGTCCGCCGAACAGCTCAACCTGGAAGTTTCCCAGAAGGTCCGCCGACTCCTTGCAGTAGGCGGACAGCGCCGTCGAGTTCTCGAGCGGGGTGGCGGCCATGTGGTCGCACGTGTGGTGCACCCACTCGAGCACGATCACCTTCAGCATCGCCATGGGCACGGAGCACGGGGGCAGCACGGTACACATGAAGCTGGGGTCCTGGCCCTCGCTCAGTAGCACGACGCTGGTCTCCATGATGAGTCCGCCTTGGCAGTGGACATACCAGTATACCTTAATGCTTTCAACGGATCTTGCCTTCATAGTAGAAAAAAGTGGAATAATTTTACCCTAATGCGTTGTCTCATTAATCGAGCCTATCCTACCGTATTCAGACAGGTAGTAATTTTGCTCTGTCACCAAGATCAATTTTTTGGGAGGCTGTTTCCTTCACAACACAGAGCTGCGAAACATTTTTAGGCATTATGAGTTCACTGCTGCTGTTCTGTACTGCTACATGTTGTGGGTAGTTGTTGTTGTTGTGGAGTTTGATTCGTTGTCTTCTTGTTTTCTCCTGTTTTTTTTTTTGTTTATTTTTTGTTTTTACCTATGTTTCATTGCTAATTTACGTTGTATTTGTGTGTATGAGTGTTACTGCTCATCAGTTACCGGTATATTTTGCCTTCCGCTTTACGGGGTCTTTAAGTAGGATGAATATATTGATAAGCAACGCACTTAGAATGCGTTTACGTGCGCATTTATTGAACGCCCAACGCCTGCTGCGAAGCACTCACCTCCAATTCCGAACACTAGAAGCGTAGCAACGTAAGCGCTGTCTGCAGCGCTGGACCAATAGGCGATCAGGTACGCCGAAGCTATGGCCAGGGCGCCGAAGCTCGCGCAGTGTGCGATGAGGGCATCTGCAGGAAAATGAACAGTTTTGACCCGCCATTCAAGTGCAGTGTTAGTACGTCCTCTGTACTGTGTCGCAAAATCAGTGGGTACCTGGGGGAACAGGACACTGAACGCACCTCCGATGCATGAGGCGAGTGAGATGTTTCGAGAAACTATAATGAAGTTCTAGAACCAGACAAAAATTGGAACACACTCAAACTTCTTAACAGTGGACGCGATGGCACCTTTAGCACCGTTTTTTCATCCAGCGAATTATTTTCTTTTCATAGGAAAGGAAAGGAAACGAATCACGCGTATATGTCACACTTCTCCATTGACACTCGACCAGCGCCGTAAGGAAAGAGAGGAAGGTGGGAGTGAAAGTGGACAGAGACAAAGTGGCGCCGCAGTAGAGGGCTATGAAGTAATTTCGACCACGTGAGGATCTTTAACGTGCATGCTGACATCGCACAGCACACGAACGCCTCTCCGTTTCGCCTCCATCGAAAAGCAGTCATTGGCCGTCGGGTTCGAACTCGGGTGCTACGATTCAATAGTCGGGGAACTTAACCACTGCGCAACCTGAAGTTTGTTTTGGGGGAAAGAAGACCCAGTATCTCCCTTCTTCGTGTACTCGTAGATCGTAGATACATATATATCGTCGTTTGGGATTATTATCTCAAACTAGCCCTCAGCTTTGCCGGTTTGCTAAGTGGCAAACAAATTTTATCACACCACCCTGAACGCTGCACAACGAACGGTTACGTCACATTTTTGGTACAAATCGCGTGCATGTAACAAAGTTTCGTTCCCTGTGTCTGCAATACTTATCTACTTCCTGCTTATTTTCACCTCACAGCCTACTGGCTGTGAGGTGAAAATAAGCCGGATTTTTTGCGAGGAAAAAGAAATAGGAAAATAAAGAAGTCGCCAAAAAGTCTTCAGTAATACATCACGACCAAATGCGAAGAGAGGAGGAACAAGAAACACGAACGCTAACTGTACGTGAGCCAACTTGTGTATTTCCTCGGTTTTCAACTTGGGTTGCACTGTATATCTGAAATCACGTCACATACAAACTAGTCCGAACTAGCACATGTACCATAAGAGGGGGAAGTATAGGTGTGCATGGAGGGTTCGCACCGTAAGAGGCACTCTCGAGCGGGTAGTAGGGCTTGAACACCAGGCCGACGAACAGTATCATCCAGACGAACAAGATGGCGTCGAAGGCGGTGTTCAAGAGGCAGTGCAGCCAGCCTTGGATGCCAGTCATAAGCTGCAACTCCATGAAGCCGCTGCAGCTCTCGCCGATGGCGAACGGCAGAAAGGCGCTCACGGCCATGGCTAGCGCCATCGGCGCCAGAGCCGCCCACACGTGCGCCATGTCGTGCACCAGTTCATGAAGGCTGCCAAGAGGGTTCTCCTGGCTGCTCTCGGTTTTGGCTATGAAGCCCGGTCCGGAACGCACCGACTGTGAGAAGGTGAGCGACAAGTACCATACGGTTAACGCGTTCAGCATTCTCACTACAGGGCAACACAACAATCGGGGGCGCCCTGGCACGGCAGAGGGGGCAGCAAGGCAGCGAGGGTTTTGAGACACCATTCACTATGGTGGCAAAGAATACGGCAGTGCTTTTCGGTGTGAACATCACAGAGCTTGAATCGGGTGGTGGGAGACTTTTTAAATTAAATTTTCACAACAATAAATTCGTTTTTTAATCGAAAAATTGTTGCCACAAGCGGGAAAAAGCCAGGCAAACAATTTTGACCGAGAAAAAAAAATTAATGAATTTATTCCTATTTTTTTTTTCCTTTGTAAAGAACACTGCATTAGTCGCAGTTCACAGTCGGTCGCTAGAGGTCTGTCTAGCACATTTTACGAATTACATGTTTTTATCCACCAAACATTCAAGAGCAGGCGTCCTTTCAGAGCTGTAAAGTTAGAATAATGAATTTCCGCTGTCCTTGGGCTCACTCTAGTCTTGCGCTTAGTTTGCTTTCTTATAGCTGTTGTCATCATCTTTATCATCATTATCCGCGATAACATATCGCCTCGCTTACGCCCACTTTCAGATATAACCATCGTGTGAGATAGGGCTGAAAAGTTGGTTGCGATTGACATATACTTGAATCGCCCCTCCCTTTGACAGCTGCCGGCTTCCTTACCCTTGCAAAGTTCGAATATGACCGTCGTATGTGTTACGGCTTATTTTGTTTTTCTTTCAGAGTCCACTGGTCTTTGTAGCTGAGGTCTCGCTTAAGCCCATATTCCTTTCTTGACGTCAGCTCGGTTATCCTAGCTTTGTGCATCGGGGCTTTTAACAAATTTATCGCGTTAATATCCCGTTTCATTTTCGAAGTTAGGTGAGTGGGCATACCTCGGGAATGTGTACGGCCACCGTGGTTTGGAAGCGAGCCTTGGAGTCTTCGGTCCGGTAGGCCAGTAGAGCGCTGCTGGCAAGGTCGTAGGCCAGAATCTTGCTAAATATGGCGTAAGGGTTGAACCATGCCTCCAGTCTGTCGAGTTGAGCACACATGCAAGCAAATTACGAATAAATAAATTAATAAATTTATTAATTTATTCGTACCTCGAAGGCCCCATTCAAGAGTATTACATGAGGGAGTGGGTCTAGCTTCACAAACTCTCTATGGATGATTTCAAGGATGGTGGGTAGGCATGAAGTACGACGGTGTTGGGCCTTACGTTCTTGCACACGGCACGCGTTCGGTGTTGGTTTCATGGGGTGACAGAGCTTACATTTTAAACCATTTGCGGCAAGCTCTGTAACAATCTTATGCTAAGTTACATATAAGTGTTGGCAGAAATATGTCCTCACGATGAGTGACTCCGCGTTTTGCGTACGCGCTTGGGTGTCTGCGGTCAGCGTGTGTTTTTGTTTAATTTTTTTCATGCCTCTATGACTTGAAAGCTCTGAAATAAGCTGGACTGTTTTGTAATGTAGGCGTCTGAGGTGACTGAAAAAAATAAATAGAATGAAATTTTTAAATACGCCTGAGTTTCTGAAGGTGGTGGAGATTCAAAATGAGAACGTGCAAGAGCCTAAGAAAAATTACACAAATTGCATAAATACTCAGAGAGAGCATAACTTTCTTCTGTTCTGTCTAACAACAACCTGGGAATATTTATTCTATGATAATAACTCATGACTTAGAGGAAGTGGTGCTAGTTGGAGACGGGCCATGGTATTTCTCGAGCGCTATAAAATAAAACGTAACCGTAAACATTATTTCCCCTTCTTCATTCTCCTGCTCCTCCTGCTAAGGCTTTTCCACGCAGTTTTTTCTGACGGGTTTGGTTGGCACGTATCTGAAAGTTTGCCCGTCTTTGGTTCATCTCAATCTGAAAGCTCGTCTCTTGGCTATCGGAAACACGCTGAGGAGCTGGGCTTACTTGCATACACGATCACACGACCTAATCAGTCAAACGCATCTAAAGGGGCATTGAAGACTAATTAACCCTGCCCTGTAACGATAGATTACCGTCTCATAACGACAAAAAAGCGTTCGGTGGAAACCAACCTTCCATAATGCAGAAGTCGAAAAATGAAATACAGGCATACTCCGTTTCAGAAGCTGTGCGCATTAATACGAAAGATAAGGAGTATCTGGGCCAATAAGGATGGAGCGCACCTAATGATTAGGCTCAGACTCTTCTGTGCCGCCGTCGGCGATATGAGCGTAGGTGCACAATTGTGTAGTGCATTTTACCCTTACCTTTCATAGTGCTGCATACAACTTGTGAAACGGAGTCTAGATTCAGTTGCAAACGATGATCCTTTGCATGACGATCCGTTTATATCGGGTTGAAGGAAAATTTATAAAGTTTTCTCGGCGTCAAATATGTCTTTTAGTGCTCAAACAACAGTATAGCCATATTTTACTAGGAGCAACAAATAGATTCAACTGCCCTCAGTACGTGTTTTGCCGCAGGATGATAGGAGCCTTCTAAAAACAAATGCATGGTTTCTAAGCAGCAGTGAGTGGAACACAGTGCTTAAAAATAGTCGAACATTCAAGGTACATGCATAGGAGCAAAGTAAAGTTGGATTGTATTGATGTGCTGCAGAAGCCTTACGACAGACAACTCTAACTGAAAGCGGAAATCCTATAAGCTAGAGGAGGACAAAAAAAAAAAAAAAGTAGAGAAATACTAAGCTCGGGCTATTATAGAATACGAAAGACCAGAAAACAAAATGCAGAAGTCCAAACCGCCGGCCGCTAACGCAAGAGAAGTGCATTAGTCGACAGTAAACTTCGTTGGGTGGACTCCAGGGGCCCATGCTTACACCGCTATTCATTTAAACCGATGGAAAGAATTCCTCAGTGCGGTCATTACTTGATTGCATCGAGATGCGACAAAACAACAAAAAAACTAAATCCAATGTTCTGGGCAGTAAAAATTGATCGTTAGCCCCAAACACACGTCTACACACTTTGAAAGAACCCTACAATAATTATTTTGTTATGGAGAACAATGATTTTATGAAGTTTCCTCAGTGCTCCGCTGTTGATGGGGTGCCCTGCTACTGATAGCTGACTGATCTCTTCGCAAATATTGGGGTGCTTACGTTCGTGTGTACACAGTGCTGTTGACTTTATCATTCAAATGCGTATTTAATCGGCAGTCTAGCGTTATCCTGCGTCGTTGTTCTTCGTGCTATATGTGTAGTCAGCTGATTTAGAGAGAGAAAAAACTAACGAGGCCAGAAGTCGAAACACTTGTAGAGCCTCAGAAAGTATAACTTGTAGTGGTTTTGTATTTGTTGATGAGAGCGACATGTGGACATCTATTTGCCAAGTTATCTCCGATCAAAACGATTAATTTCCCGCTCTGACAAAGCAGACAGTAGAAGATGCACTTCGCTATGACTCTCTTGGTTTAAGGTAGCTGACTCCATTGGGATGTATGCCCTATAGCGAGCCCTTGGTCGCTCTCTGATATTCGGCCCGTTTTGTTACACGCCCGACGCTTGCATGGCGCACAATACGCACATTTGGACAGATGTTTATGCGGCGAGTTACGCGTTGCCGGTTAAGGAATGTCTAAAACAGTCTCGGTGTGCTGGTTGCTTGGATAGAAAATGTTACCTTATAGACTAGCGCATTTTGATGCACTCTGAAGTGCTGTGCATGCTGAGTGGAACACAACGCAGCTTTGGCTTAAAATTCTTGGGTGCGACACCTGTCATATCTTAGTTTCTTTCTACGCATTATTAACTCCTATTTTAGCACTTTAACGCTTTCATGCTTCGAAATTCTCTATTATCATGTGTATATTTCTTTCGACCAACACCTAATTTCGGCTGCATTGCACAAATGCCTTGTTTTACCTGTCGGAGTTCATATGAAGTTTCCTGCAACACTGGCGTGCCTACAGTTACAAGGTGCTTTGAGGCTGATCTCAATGTGGTCAAGGTGGCAAAGATTTGAAACAAAAGCACGCAGTTACCATTTACTTCCATCTGCGAGCAGCCATTCGCCTTCATGGGCACCTTATAAGGCTGAGGTAACGAGCGACTATGGCAAAGATAAGTTACGGTTTCGCCATCCTAACGACTAGCCGTTAGCTTAATTGCTAGAAAGATTGCCATGGAGAAGCGATCACGCATTCGAGCTTCAGACCAGGACAATTGTGCAATCCCAACGGCGTAGAACGCCGTTTAAATTTGCATCCATACGGCTGCGCTACGCAAGAGGGCAGCAACTTCGCCAAACTTGTGCAATTGATCGAATTTCGCTTAAAGTTCGAAAAAAAAAAAAAAACACTGTGAGGGACTTTAGCGATTAAAGTAGTAAAAGGCGAAAGTCTGAGTGCCGCATTCTGTTACGCAACTGGCACTGATTAGTAATTAATTATAATTCACTAATCAGTAATGAAGTAGGTAAGTAATTAATTATTAAAGCAATTACTGAACCATTATTTTGTTAAAAACGAATTACTTAATTAGCCATCAATTGGTAATTAATTCATTAATTAGTAATTAATAATTGATTTACATCTGACCATATAAGACACGCATTCGCGCATACTGTGGTGGTGCTCTGTGATTGGTCGAGACCTCTATGACGTCATCCCGCCTCGGCCAATCAGAATGCCGCGAAAGCGGGACACATTTTATCGACGACAGCATGAGCCATTAAAGGCTTTCGCCTTAAAAACGATTTCTGGGAGATGACCCATGTGACACAAGCGTAGCACACTGCCAGGGCCTGCTTCGCCGGCCTTTGAGGGCAACTCACTCTTCGCCACGGAACACGGCGCCGAGAACGTAGTGCTGCGTGTACGCGACGTAGTTTTCCTCGGCGTAGGCCAGCAGTGCTTTGCGTGCAGTACCGTTGTACACGGCCACGATCGCTCCTTCCTCTTGCAGCTGCAGCCACGTGAAGAGCGATATGGGCGATTGAAAGCAGCCACGAAGCACCGCGTGTTCAAGCGTTTCGGAACTTGTTAGTACACTTTCTTGGCATTACGAATTTAAATAAAAGTATCAAAACTTCACGTGCGTTACGACGCTGGCCACAGATTATTTCGAATTACTTTTGACAAAGTGGCGCTTCTGTAAAGAACACTGAAATATCCGCACGCTGATTCTTCCGGATTGTCTCTGCTTCGATGTAACCGTCACCGATGGCAAAGTGACTCGTGCTGTAATGCAGTACGCCACAGTAACTGAGCCACCGCGTCGGGCGCAGACTCTCATATAGGAGCCCCAGTGGAACTGAGAAGTGTTCTTGATGTTTATCTGTTCTATGACTCGCTCGAGCGGTTTTCCGAATAAATAGCTGGTTACGAATATTGAACAAGTTAAAGGTAGGAGCTCGATGCAGCTTTTACTTTTTTTTTTTTTTTCGCGTTCGTTTATAAGGCTAGTCATAGTTTCCTTTTCTAAAAGTCTATCGCCAGGTATGAAGTCGAATGCCGGTTAACACTTTGTCGTTGATAGTTTTCTTTGCGTTCCATATGCTTTGAGGGATGTCATTAAGGGGGCCTGACAACATGGCGTACTCCGTGCATAAATATTGCTGTGCATGGCTTTTGCTTTCCGCATTTCGCCACCACTCAGGCCTAGCATCAGCGGCTGTAATCCACAACGTTAAATTGAGTAACTCATAGTCTTTTAGTCATTGTCGTTATATACTGACAGGAAAAAAAAAAAAAGTTAGACTACGGTTCCTTTTCTTTTGTTTAGTTTGTCAAAATATATTAAAGAACGCCACGTGCTCCCAGCATGTGAAATGCACGAAATTTCATTTCTGGTACTTTGAATAATTCAAAGTAAATTAAAATTATATAACAAGGAAAATGCAGTTAACTGAGCATGGATACTGACGGCTTTGTTGTTCAGTGACGTCATTTTTTTAGGAGGCCTTTTTCTAGCGATAAGAGAAGTGCGATGTGAAACGCGACTGTGCACAGATCTGGGGCTAAAAATACGTTTAGGTTTAAAAGCTTAGAACTCGAAGGTTAAGTCTGCATATCCGCCCGTGACAGCTCCAGCCTGTACTTCAAGTGTACATGACCACATGCTCCGAGGAATTATTTCTTTTCTTTCTTTCAGGCACCCGTTGGTCACCATCTCTTTCTCACATAGCAAATTTGCGTTTGGTACAGTCAACTCTGCGCACGGATATACTTCGTGGACAATTATTGTCAACCATTCCTTTTGCTTTTTCAAGTCTCCTACCACCTGTCACGGGCTCACTTGCACTAAACATGGTTTTCTGGAGTCATGGAAAATAGAATGCCCAGTCCTCGACTTCCTCGTGTAAGGGAACAGCGTGGGCCTGTCTTTGCAGTCCGGTCCGACAGGGGTGCTCAAAGAAAAGGGAAATGCTCAGAGACAACAAGGGCGGGACAGATTTTACTAAGGGTATCATAGAAGCGTTTTAAAAAATAACAGTGCGGCTTATAGCAACCAGCGAGTGGTAGAACGGGGCGATGCCCTTGCGGGCCTTGGCGTCGGCGTCCATGAACCCGGCGGCGCTCGGGTAGTAGATGCGCAGTGACACCGGCAAGCGCATGACGCCAGGAGGGGCGGGTTCGTATTCCCGGACGGCGGCGCTCATCCAGTGAAAGGCGGCCAGAAAAATCAGAACAGGCAACGCCAAACCAAGGAGCAGTGAGAGCCAGCGGCGCAACAGGAACAGGATACGCTGCGTCATGATGACCTCGAAGACGGCATACAGGCTAGGCTTGAGTTGGCCACGTGAACTCAGCACCATAGCCAAGTCGGCGGCTGCGGAACATCAATATAGCAAACCCTATAGGAAACCTTCAGAGAAAACCTATACGGATGATTTTGATACACACGTGCAGTAATAAGGTTCGGCAGTCGTAGGTGGCGCACTTATCGGTGGCAGCGCTGTCAGCTGTCAGCAGCAGATATAGGGAAGGTATTCTCACGGGAGTACACATTTTAACATCCTAAAAAGAGGATTTGAAGATCATTGTCGTGGATTACACTCTGCTTTGTGCGCAAGACTTTACGCATGTCGACAGTTTTTTCTTTCCTGTTTTCCGCGAACCACGCTTGATTTAACGGAGGCACGCATTTAGCGCCTGCCTTCTGGGAACAGTAATTCAAAAGGCTGCCAGCACTTCGTTTAAGAGGATCCCCGGAAACCCGGAGAATTTCCATTTCGTCGTAGATCTCAGTGCTTTTCAGTTATTGTTACCTGCTAAGAAGCAAACAAATGCAGGGAAAAAAGGAGCTCGTTATGCGATAAATACGATACGAAGTGAGCTAACACTGCTCACAGAAAGGAAAGCATTGGAGATTTTTCATAATTTTTTGGTGGACCTTTACATCTACATGTCAACCGTCCCGTGCATTGCAACCATCGTGGATGATGATGCCGGTACAAAAATCTGCTACGTCTACTTTATCGATGTGTTTCCGGGTATGAATGTTCCCGGAGTGCTTGCGATTATTTTAGACGACTTCAAAGCATTTTCTTTTCAATACTATAGTGCTGCAGTGTTCTGTACGAGCGTGAGGATTTGAACATGAAAATTGCTGGGCCATTTTTACGAATATTCTTCACTTATATTACGTGGCCAAATTAGAATTCAAGCGTATACTTACGCAGTTGCTGTTCCGTTGCCAAGGGACTTTTAATAAGGGATAAGCTGGCCAGGGTCAACCTGCCGTGCCAAACATGAAAAAATGATTATTATTAAAGTTGAAGGTGAAAGGTTAATACAGGGAATAATAAAAAAAACAACGTTACAAGAATGTACAGCGAGAGGTCCCATGGTACAAGACTTCAGGTGTGACCTCCCATGAAAATAAATTTTAATAGACAACTAACTAATAATAGAAATTGTCCAGCGCTGGCCGCGGACTTGAAAGGCGAACTGTTCGAACTAGCTACTGAGCACACCTGAAACACCAAGTTGTGAATGATCTAGGTAGAAATGATAAACTTCTCCTTTCCGTACTGCTGTACAGCAGCTTAATTTAGTAGAACATTTATCGTGCAACTGCATGTTTCATTTGAGAGCGCGCGGACGCTGTACGTTCGACGCTGCATATATATGCATCAAAAACGCAAGAGGAATGATATTCACAGGACAAGCACGTGCTTGGCGACAGCTCGCGTTTATTTTGCTCAATATGGAAGCGCCTAACAGGCAAGAAAATAAAACGACAACGCGATCGAGGGCGGAATTGCGAGCTCCGCACAGCCGGTCAACGCACTGAGTAGGGCGCGTACTCGTCTGTGTTCATGCGCCACAGAGTAGGCCAGCCGTGGGAACATATAAATGGGTGGTTGTAGCAACGATCGCTTGCATGGCACCCTCTGCAAAATTCCAAGAGTCAGATTCTGCAACTAAATGTGCAGCGCACATTTTCTACCGCGTACCGGAGTCTGGCGTCGCAGATCTTCCGTTGGTGTGAAAGCGGAGGCCATTCAATCGGGTCAAGCTAACCTCGAGCATGCGGGGGTTTAAACTCCACGTACGCAAAATTCAACGACGAGACAAAGATGCAGGCTGATCACTTGTCTAGCCTTCCCCTAAATACCAAAGCACATTGCTGTTCGTAGGGAAGCGGATCATTCGCGCTTCTGGCTTTTCGGTTGGGCATTTATGTACTGCGGTGCAGCGGGTCTTCACCTCGACATGCAGCTCGCCACTGTAGCAGCGTAGGCCTCTAGTACATTCGGCATGATTCTTCTTGCCACGGGTCTGAGGTAGAATCTGAAGGAATGATTTGACTAGAAACATCCTATTTCCTCTGTCTGCATGTGAGGAACGAGCATAGCAGTTCACATAGATTACAGCGTATTACATACCTTGGACGGCCGAGTGTTCTGCACGGCGAGGTGAGTGTGTCGTGGCGGCGCTCGATTTTCGGAGGTCGATGCAGGATCTAAGACAACGTAAATTCTAGAAATAGCTCACTTACATTGAGGGCAGATCGAGGTTATAGTTTAGTACAAAGCGAAAGATGCTCGTCAATGTGCGTATCTCGATGCCAGTTGGTGCAGTACATCGCGTCGCCTTTGGCTGTGCGTGCTCGCCACACAAAATCTAGAGTGAAGACCGTGATCTGCAACTGTTAGAATGGGCGAACCTTTCGTAGCATCTCATCTAGAGCCGCCAAGGCTGAGATAATGATTCGTTCACGCGTAGCAAGCGGAATGCAGACATATGTACTATATATATATGTATACGTTCGACGTGCATTTAGCTATGAGCCTACATGACGTCCGACGTATCTTTACGAGAATCGAATGGGTACGTCGGACGTATCTTTAGACACTTCGATATAAAAATAAAAATAGTGAATACCTTCTATACACTGGTTGCACTTAATAGAAAACCTGCGCTTTAAGATGCGTGCTTTCAATGTCCGCGGCAATCGATAGATTCGGGGCGCAGTACGTAAAGCACTAAAGGCGCCGGCGGTCCATATGCTCTTGGCATCTTGCAAAGTACGAGCAAATCGAGGTACGGCGGATTTCGAGACCGTTTACTAAGCGCGAAAGATGTGCCAAACTATCATGTATCTCTACTGGCCGATGTATGCTTGTGTACGCCGCATCGCTCTGCCGCCGAGACGCTTGCCTGGAATGTGGTGCGAGTGGCAGCGCTGATCGCTGCGCGCAAACGGGCATGAAAACGCCGATCGGCATCATGTGAATGTGCGGAGACGTCCTTACTTTGAAGGTCCTGAATTGAGTGTCATTCTGGAAGAACGCGTAGCAAAATATACGCATACATGACGGGGACGTGGTCTACATCGATGTCCGTCGTTTTAATTCGTTGAGTATTGACTGCATGGTTCCGCCAGACGCATATTTAGACCTGTTTTAAAAACATCTATACCTACAATAAGATGCATGGTATGAAATCTTCAGCAATTAAGCGTTAGTAAGCGTTCCCAATTTTCCCAGGGGATGTGAGACGGGCACTGTCCCAGTGTGTAAACTGCGTGCTGCACAGTGCGGGGACCGGTGAATTTGCAGTGAACGTCCATTAGGTGCAGCGTGACACACTGCGACCCAGCGTGAAAGGCGCAGCTTTGCACCATAAAACGCTGGGACCAGTGAGCTTGCGGTGAATGTCTAGTAGGTGTCAGTGCGACCCAGTGCTAAATTGCGAGCGTCAGTAGAATTCACGTGTGGCTCAGCGGATCCAAGTGCGAAGCCAGTGTGGCGCAGTATTGCCAGTGTAAAAAATATGTTGCTTTACACTGGAAAACATTGCCCAGTTTCCCAGTGGCACTGCATTTTTCGATAGGGAAGGTATCCGATAATGTGGACCTTGTCCCTATACTGAACAACAATATGATGTACTACTAAACTATCGCGCCTTGTTCAAAAGTTATGCTGCATTATAAAGCACAAAATTACGTGGAACTCTTGGCAAAGATATTTGTGCTCGTCTTAATGAATCCAGGCATAATAGACGTCCGGGTCATTTTCTTTCCTGATAGGTTTTTTACCTTCGGCTCATGTGTTTAGCTAAGTCATGACCAAGCAGAGCCAAGAAGGCTTTGACACGTAAGGTTCCAGCCAAACTCTTTCATTAAAAACTTCAAATGACGCTGCAGGCTATAGACAGCAATGCGTCACGTATCCAATGGGTTGCCGTGGAGTTGTACGTTTTACTCCACATACATCTATAGCACGCCTGGATAGACTCACTTGATGTAGATATCCTTGAGCGTGGAGACACCCAGTCCGATGGATCGGATGCCCAGCTGTGCGCTCGACCTTTCCAGTTCGCGGAACATGCGGTCAAAGCCACCTGACATGACCGTATGCAGGGCTACCGTGGCCTGCGACGGCGTCTCGCTGCTCATTGCAGCATCGGGCACGTACTTCCGAATGATGGACAGCACGCGTTCCCTTTGGAAGGTGCCCCTCTTCACCAAGCGAACCTTGTAGCCGACGCCTGCGTCCACGGAGGCAGCCCTGACCGCCATGCTCTACATGCCACTCTAGGCACAGGTATAAGCACCATGCTGGAAATTGTTGAACGCTGTCCAAGAATCACACTAGGCATGTTGACTACCGTATTCATGCACAGCCAATTGTGCAGGTATACGATCGGCAGCGAAAGTTTACGGGGCGCCTATGCGCAAAAAAAAAAAAAAGTATATTTCAGCGCAGTAGTCCCGTATAATCGAGTCGCATATTCTATCCGCTGGTAAGAATACCACACGACTGGGTCTCGAGACGTAGCCTGTACAACGTGTGTGCGTTCCTAAGGAAAATGCGTCTCCTTAACTTCTGATGTTGATAATAAAGATATTTAACATACCGGGAACATACGTGCTTATGTAGACGTATACCGATTTACCAGACACCAGAAGGGAAGAAGCCAAGGTGTGACCACTGCGCGTACGCAGCTGACGTCCGGTAAACTGGTATATGTCTACATTAGTACGCTTCCGGTATCCTAAATCTCTCTTAATATCGGAGACGTACCAGCGTTGATGAAATTGGCTAAATAACCTTTTCGCTGGCGCCCACAACAACAACAACAACAAAAATGGCATGGCAAGTGTGGTTACGGATCGTTCTGCGTTTCAAGGACATCACTTGCCGAAGTGCTTTGGGATGTGATTATTCATGGCATTATCTGTGCTGCATGATCGTGGTGCATTCTGGTACTCTAACAGCGCGGCTCCTAGATAGCAGGCTATTCGCTTTGTTTGCGAGAGAAAGGGCGCGCTGACCACACCGGCTTCGGTGGGCCAGACACTTGGAGCGGTGCTTCAAGGTGGCCGTGGTCTACGACCGGTTCAGACTCATGCCTTAGTACATCATCTTTATTGCCACCGGAAGTGCAGCGAGAATTGTTTACACCGTTGCCACTGGGAAGGTTAAACCCTCGTCACAGGAACATTTAGGAGGACGCTACAGGGGCGCCATTTGTTGTGGATGGTTCCCTCAAAGACTACAAGTGCACCCAGCCTATTGCACCTTTCTGATTAGTAATAGTACGCAAAAGATTAGAGCTGTCTTAATGAGTGCATAATGAGCTGGCGGACTGAAAACCACGCACTGTACAAAACTAGCCAGACGTCATGCCGTGCCGGGCTTTTTCACCATGCTCTTTCAGCATGCCTCCTTCAGTTCCTGTAAATGCCAGGCGCTCACGGCACCGATATCTCAGATGATGCTTACATGTATTCTCAAAGTCACGAAAGAATCCAATAAACAGTATTTTTTTTTTTTTTTGTGTGTGTGAAGTGAGTTTAGCAAGGGCCAACGTTTGACCTGGGGTCGTTTATTCCTGCACGCCACTTTTCACCTTTTCTTCCGGGGATTTTTTTTTCTCTCTTTTTTTTTTTTTTTTTTTCGGGGCGATATTTTTCCGGAGCCGCGTCTACAGAGACCTTATCTACCGGGGACGTTTTTACTTGCACCCGTCTACGAGATGCTAAATTTTCCTAACGCAAGCAGTGACGTCACTATAAGCCACTGAGCCGAATACATGTCATGCACTTGTCGAAACGTTGGCAAAGCTTGCGAACTGAGGTAACACCACCTAGACTAATACCTCTGTCACACGGAGACGGCTGAACTCCTTTCAACTCCCTTCAACCAAGGTAGCCATTACCTCGATAGAGATACGTGCCGTGTCACACGGCAGTCCATTATGGAAGGAAGTTAAATGGAGTTTTGAAGCAAAGGAGATCGACGATCTCCATTGATGGGCGAAGGGAGTACTCTCGTTTCCAATGTGCTTTGCTTCCGAGTCATTAAATAACATATTTCTTCAATAATGTAATTTTTACTCCTAAATATATTAGTTTTTATTGCATAAAATTGTATTCTAACTCGGTTAGTTGCGTTTAATTGTCGCGACTGCACCACGTATTGCACAACGCCGCGCATGGTGTCCAGCAGAGCGGAAAAAATGGCTATGTTTAGAGCATGGTCGTTGTTTTCAGCAAATGTGTGTTCTTTTATATTGATATGACTAAAGCTAATTGCATTTTGCGAGGAAAATAGTAGTATAAAAATATTTCAGTTTGTTTTGGACATTATTTTTTATATCTTTGTGCAAAATAAACAGCGCCTAATGGCCCCCTGTTGGCTGCTCTGAGAAGCTCGTTGCAAGCCGTGTGACACGGGGACAACTCCTTTAAGGCGAAACTCCCTGCGACTCCCTTGCGCTCCTTTAGACCAAGGAAGTTCAAGGTAGTTCCGGGTCGGCCGTGTGACAGGGATATAAGAGAAGGCCAGCGCAAGTCTCCCTTTCCACTAGTCCTACGTCACGACAGTGAGATCTGGGGATAGATCGGCAACGCCGAGCGCAAGCGTACGCTAGCAAAGCGATCTGGAACGACTTGGCCTGAGTGTGTTTGTTGTGTTCCTAATCAGTGCGGCATAGGCGCTTGCGAGCAAGGTATCTACAATGTCTGGGTGGTATTGCGCGCTAAACTGTCGCTCTAACTATGCCAATGAAACCAAAACGCAAGTGTACAAGTTCCCGTCGGACTCGGCTCAATATGCAGCGTGGATAAAGGCCGTGCCGTGGAAAAATTTATTACCGATGAAGTGCACTGTGGTAAGAAAGCGTTCTTGTTTGCTTCCTAACACTCGTGCTGCTATTCACCACTATTTGATTTAGCACAGTGTATTAAAGCGTAGGCGTGCCCATATCGAGCACACATTTGGACAGCACAGCTACTAAAAATCGAGTAGCATTCGCCCTGTTTTGAGGGCGGAACAAAATTGATTTGCAACCTAAATTATTTTCTTATGGAAACAATATTATTTCGCTAGTGGCCACGTGATCGTAGTTGCCGTAGTAAATGACTGTTTAAAAGCCGAGTGAGCTGCTCGATGCGTTAATATACTCATGGCAATCGCTGCTCGGAGCTTAAGCAGCATTTTTTTTTTATATTTACGTTACTTGTGACCAGCATTTCCGTGAAAGCGACCTCATATTCACAACAAGCTACACCAAGTGTCGTCAAGGTCACCATTGTGAGTAATATCTCTGCCTACCATTTTTAGCTTTATCTATCCACCTAACAATAAATGTGCTCTCAGATTGGTTTTGTGCCTGTAATGTTTATTCAAGCAACTCTGAATGAAGGTGAAAATTTCATCGCAACTTCATTTCTGCCATTGAAACAAATGCGAGGTGGATTAGTGTCAAACTTCTCACATACTTCAAAAGACTGCCAATATTAGATAACACAGGTAACAAACAAGTATAACCCTCTTTATCGCTAGAACTAAAAATTTCAAGAGGTAGCTCCATAGCAGCTTTGAATAAAATAAAACGCAACCGAGTAAGGTGAAGCCGACTTTCAGTATGATCTCACTACGATGACGTCACATAAGCTTGCACAGGTCTTGTAGTAGTCTAGGTGGTGTTGACTCAGCCCCCCCCCCCCCCCCCCCCCCCCACTCTTGTTCAGTGCTCTTTCATACTGTGCAGCCATCTTCTTTCTATTGTTCTACCCTGACCCTGTTGAAGCCGCTCTTGGAGCATATGACGTGACGATTGATGAATGTGATCGTTTTATAAGTACTACTGATTTTGGTTGCACCTGCACTTTGTGTAGTGATTATAAAATCACACGACGACTAGTAGAACTTCTAAGCAGATCGTATGCTTTCCGTGTACAGCTACCTGTGGTTTATTGACATCCGTTTCTAAAACGAGAAATAAAACCGTGTGATTACCGTTTTCGCAGCTTCTTAAGGGTGTGCCATAACTCCGGGCAGGAGCGCGAAAGTCGACAGCCCATTTAAAATTTCCACCTTACGGCCTGTATTGAAATTTTATGACAACTATTCAATACCCTACGTCTGTCTGGTGGGGTTTGCAAAATTTTTCGGCAGACAAGATATTAGTACTGCAATGGAGTTGACCGTTTCTTGCTCCATTTGTTGCATCGTACCGTAATGGCTCTTGAGGTAGTTCGGTGAGGCGTTGCAGACAACCATGCCCGCTGTCAGCGCCACCACGCGGTCGGCGAGCACATCGGCCTCGGTCATGTCGTGCGTAGACACGAACAAGGTGCTCCCTCCACGCGTGCGCAGAAGGGTGTCCCAGACACTGTGCGTGTTCGGGGCGTCCAGGCCAGAGGTGGGCTCATCGATGAGCACGACCTAGCCATGCCACAGATAGACGTGCTCGTACATCAAGCATCTCATCTAAAACGCTAATGAATCATCAGACGCCTCTTTTCATCCGCCTTCTTTAAATTCTAGTAACATTAACCGAAAGCAATTTTCACTTTGCTGTCTCATGGCAGCCACATTTAATACAACTGATCTGGATCTACTGAAGCGAGACGCTCAAAATAGATCTACCACACATGAGACTCCCTCCAAAACTATATAGATATACTAGAGCGATTTAGCAGAGAGGGGACGTGCGTACTTGCGTAGACGTATACCAGTTTGGGGGACGCCTCCTGCACACGCACATTGACATTGCGCCTGCGTTGGGGGCGTCCGGTAAACCGGTACATGTCTGCATCAGTACACGTTTCCGGCAAGCTAAATCCCTCTAGTACGTATACCGGAGACGTATACTAGCCCAGACGCTCTGCTGAATTTCTCTAATATTAAGTCCACTTGTACAGTCTTAATGGACTGGCCAGAGGTCGTCCAAGTGGACTATGATCTGATCGACTCGCACGTCAGCAAATGCAAACGATCCTGAATGATAGACCACGTCAGCGTGCTTTCCAGCTACACGTACCCTCTTTGCTAAAAATACCTAGGCTGCGTGTTCCGCTTCTCAGTCGGATATAGTAGAGAATTCGTATCACTTCTGGAGCTGCAAATCCGTGCAAAGTAAAGCCGAGAATCTGTCATCAGTTTTTCACAAGTTGTGATTCCCTGGGAATTCATGTTGTCTTTAGAATACAAACGAGAAACAAAACAGCCAACCTGGTAACTTCTGGCAAAGCCGGTACCACGTGTTCACCTGAACTTCCTTCCTGCTGCATAATCATACACGCTGGACATACGGTCCTATCTGGTGGCTCTAGGAGTAACAAGGTCTGAGCTGCCCAAATTTAAGCTTTTACGGATAACTCTATCAACATATCGCCGACGCAACAGCCACTAAACTTAAATCACTGTTTCCGTGACCTCAAGATACCGCTTCATATAACTGTGTTCGATTTTCATGCGCGCGTATTTTACACTTAATATGAGCTGTAATGATGGAATGGGTCGCGTATGCAAGCGGCGTTAGAAAACTTAGTGGTGATAGCCACCACGCACATAATAAGATCAGGGTGCTTCCACAGCAAAGAAGAAACCAGACTAGAAATAGTCAAAAAGTTCGCTGAGCTACAGCAGCCAAACATCGCGAGTGAAGGAGTACAGTCGCGAGTAAAAAAGGCAGGCACAATGACGTCACCACGGCGACGAAAATCGCACCGCGCGGCTGGCGCGGCTTCGTTCTCAGAACATGCCCGGCACTTCAGTTATCGGTGTATTCGTAACGGCAGGGATAAGCGTTGTAATCTGCCGCTCTGGAAACATGCTACTAGTGGTAATCTTTTTACTCGCGACTGTACGTAATGCTCGAGTGATAGTTACAAAGCAATATCAAAGACAAGGGTGACGTTCATTTGTCTCGCTTATTCTCCCATGCGCATAATACGGACGCCCGATGGGAAATCAGACTGCACAAGGAACTTGAGGCTAAGCTCTGTATACTGTGCATCAGGGTAACAGCACCTCCGTTATTAGCTTAGCTTAGCCTAGTTGCATGAATGAAATGTGGCGAAAGCAAGCCAACAAACAGAGGAGCTAGAAATATATACATTTTCTAGAAGTGCCCACATTTTGTACCCTAGTTGAAACCACGAGTATTTTGCAGAGCGCGACTGAGGTGTTGACAAAGCACCAAGCGATTCGGCTAGAAGATGAGTACTTAGAAATTTGTACGGCCATTTAATTACATTATGTGTTCCAAATGCAATATCATTGGAAGCTGCTGATGCTTTTATATCCTGTTTTGTGTTCTGCCTTCCACCACGAGCAGAGGGCAAATGACGCTGCGCTGGAGGCGCCGCTCAGTTTATACGTTTCCGGTAACTTACCGCTACTTTTCTCTGTTATTTTTTATTTGTTTTAAGTTTTTAAATTTAGAGAGCCGTGTGTTGACGTAAAGATGTGTGTACAAGTGGTGACAATAGTAAGCGTGTGTTGGCGGTAGATTCTTGATGCTTCCTTAGTGCAGTGGCCGACCGTGGTTCGATTTATTGAGGGCTTTCTCATTTTTACGATCCTTAGAATCAAGAGACCGACGACTGACGTCACATTGTTCCCCCGACAGGACTTCTAACGGGATCTAATCAAAACGGTCTGCGTTTTCAGTGTCTTGCCCTGAGTTGACGGTTTATGGACACCTCCGAAGTCGTGAGCTAGTCTTGCGTGAGAGCGCTCACGAGGATTGCCGCTAACCTGACACATTGATTTTATAAGTGCTTGGTGCAACGTACCATCGGTTTGGCGATGATCGCCATGGCGATGCTCAACCGTTTCATTTCGCCCCTCTTCAGGTCTTGGGATAGGGTCTGGACATTGCTTTCCAGAGCGACCATCGCCAGAGTCTTTTTGGCAGCGGCTTTCAGCTGTCCAGTGGGTATTTGCTGCACCTGGTACCAGAAGATTGAGCGCAGTTTGGAATTCAAGTAACTATACCGTTTGCTTCATTGATTCCGGCATTTTAATGAAGGAGCGATGCATAGTTTTAGGCAGCGAACGTGGGTTTCGCATCATCGCCAGAATGTGCACTGCCTATGAAAACCGCTGTTATAAAATAACTAAATAAATATTTAATGAAAATGAATTAGGTAACAATCAAATACGTAATAAAGTGGAGAGGGCACTATTGAAAACGTGTCGTTAGTATTACGTATCTGAGTCACGAGTTTTTTTCCAGGGGAAAAGGGAGACAAATTTGGCCAGAACTAAAGCTCCATTATGTGTTGCTAGCAGATGCATCGAATGCTGAAACAAACAAAAAAGACAATCGAAGGAAGGAAGTAAATCTATTAACACCAGTAGCGATTTATCTGTAGCGTTCCAACCGATCAGGTCGCTTAAAGCATGCTTGGCTAGCCGCGAACAACCGAAGTTACCAACGTCACACAAGGCG
Organism: Amblyomma maculatum; assembly: GCF_055883805.1. Lineage (NCBI taxonomy): Eukaryota > Metazoa > Arthropoda > Arachnida > Ixodida > Ixodidae > Amblyomma > Amblyomma maculatum. The sequence continues at coordinate 31,103,442 of NC_139347.1, read as the reverse complement.
CTAGTACTTCAACCTTTTGCAATGGGTGTGTTGAGTCTCCCTACCCATAACGGTCGGAAAAACTAATAACGAATACTATTTTTTCTCTTAGGAAGTAACAGATAGTTTTGTGTTTCATGCATGGTGCGGAAGCAATATTTGGTGAATCAGTTTTGCTATTCAGAACGGAAAGTGGTACTTGGCTATGAATGATTGAGCAGGAAGAATACGCTGGCGCTGTGTAAGATGTGTAGGGGTGCATGGGGACAAGCAAGGGGGACAGAGTGGGAGGACGTGAAGCGTAGAGGCTGCGTTGCATGTGCTCTGTTCCACGCCCTTCGAAGCTGCAGAACACTAAAGCGTTGCGTGAGCCTTAGACTTTGCTTCGCGGAGGATGTAAACGCGATATAGTGCTGCGACAGGGCATAAAGTGCACAATGCACAGGGTGGCAATTAACATTACATTGCACTGCAGTCAGAAATGGTGCTTCCGGTCAAGAGCCTTTCTTGTTAGGCAAGTACATGATCACATCTCGCTGTACGCACCGCTAGGCTTATCTATTTTTTTCGATGAATCGAAAATTACAAGTTCTACGAAACGGCTCGGCAAGGTAGTGTGAGACTGCTGTGGCAACAGAATCGTGTACATTATTTATTTTGACAAAGGGAATAGCTTAATTTGTCGTGTCGTTATTTGACACAGTCAATGACCTTTATGAAAATAGTATAAAATATTTTATTTCCCACTTTCTAAACTATCACGGTTATAACGAAGAGCTAACCATTGGTTGACGTTCCCTATACTCACGGTGCCGATGTAGAGCAAATGTTCCCAGACTGTCAGGTCCGGAAAGATCATGTCCCGCTGGGGACAGTAGGTCATGGAAGTGCGCGCCAGACTCGTGTGCCTCACCACGTCGTAGCCGCAGATGTACACCTTTCCCTCACTAGGTTTCTGGAGACCTTCGCACAACAGAAGTAGCCGGTGTGTCCTTCGTTGCCGGCCCCAGCTCCGTCAAAACAGAGCCTTCTGAACAGCAATGCCGCTAGCTCAATATGTTAATACCACGAGATAAACACCCGACGGCTTACCAAAACTGCCGGATAAGAGCGCTTTTACAGTGAACAAGCAAACAAGATGTGCCGCTCAACAGTTCGATGTGCTGGGAAGACGGCGAGCTGAACAGCAGTAAGATCAACGAACATTCGGGTAATGTAAAAACTCCACCGCGTAACTCCCTCAAACTTCGTAATCTCATCAGCCCACTTAACTTTCTTCTGCACCCTGCTTCCCTTGCTTTCTCCTGACATGCAATCTGTCGCCTTTAGCCTCCATCAGGCATCTTGCGTCACATTATATGCACTTCTCATGTCACAGGAAATGGTTAATTGGAGAGATGAGGGAGTGGCGTTTGCTCTGCAGTGTGTACGTCAAACTGATGATGATGATGGTAGTATTGTTTAATAAAGTTTTATTTTTTAGTATTTGAGTCATATCTAAAGCTTGTGAAATCCATTTCCGCGTGCAGGCTTTCGCTCTGTTTTGTGTGCACTCTATTTTTGGAGCTGGTTAAAAAAATTACATTCAACAAGCGCTAACCTGCCCGTCTGTCTTCTTTTAACAAGTTTCTTGCACATCGATTTATTCTTCTGAGTGCCCTTTCCCAACTTAAATTACAGAGCAGCCAAACTTCCAGGAAGAGTTATTAATGCTTGCGCGACGCGTAGATTAGGAACAGATAAGATCGCGATTAACGGTTCACATATAGTAACTCTAGGTTCACCTAGCGCGGAGTGTATACTCAGCACTCACCCGCCATAACGTTGATTAGAGTTGTTTTTCCTGCACCGTTGCGTCCAACAAGCACGGTACATTGCATCTCGAAGGCCTGCAGGCTGATATGCTTCAATGCTTCGACGTTGCCGTATGACTGCATGAAATGTTTCGACGGCGCAGTTTTTTACACAATAAAAATTATATTAAGAACTGTCTTTGAGCAATATGCTATCACATAGACTAGTTGGTTGATTATTTTTCGAACAAATGCACAACTCTGAAACACGGAAAGATATAACGACAGCCCGCCCTCAATCAAACAACGAAATTTGACAAGATTTTGCAACAAAGTGAACGAGAACAGAAAAAAAAAACAACAACAACTGGTAGATATAAATAAAGCGGAATTGTCCGCGGTGAAAGATTGATTCTATGCTAGAAAAACGTTTTTATTCTTGAATTAAAATCTGTAGTAAATAATCAGTTTCTACTTTAATCAGCAGACCTTATCGCACCTCCTTAAATATATATTGAAACATTCCTCTATGCTTTTCACGTTTGAAGGTAACAGGCTTCTGTCATCTATTTGCGTTAATACAAACCTACCAGCAACACGTTTGGATTATCACTGAGCCTTTTACTAAGTAGAGCGCCTTCGTGAAAGTGTAGCGAAGGTACTTGAAGCGCTTTCAGCGACCTGAAGCGGAGAAGCTGCATTTATTACGAATGACGATATAAGTGTTCTCACTAGCAGCATCCTTACCACCGATAGGCCTTCAACGTGCAGCACAGGCCTCAGACCACTCGGTGCGGACTCGAAGCGCTGGTCCTTGAACCTGAGCGGAATCGTGGCCGGTTCGCGCGCCGCCGGGTCAGGCCGCCAATAGTGTGGCTGAGTGACATCGAAGAACAAGGTAAGAGTTAGGATGAGCGGGCGCCATAGTAACAATAATAATAACTGGTTCACAGGAAAGGAAAGGCGCAGTATCTGTCACACTTGTTCTGTGGACACCTGAACTGCACCGTAAGGGATAGGAGAAAGGTGGGAGGGAAAGCAGAAAGAGAGAAAGGGGCGTCGTAGTGAAGGGCTCCGGAGTAATTTAGACCACCTGGGGATCTTTAACGTGCACTGAGGGTTTCCCCTGATGGGGCTGGTACAGGTAGGTCACCGCCGCTTGCGGCGGGGGCTAGCCTGGCACCAAATGTTTATCTGTTCTAGGCCGTCATTGCACATGCTACCGCCAGTGGTGGACGACGGCTGTTGTTGCGGCGCGCCTCTTTCTTTCCCTCTTCCTTTTCTTTATTATCTTTATTCTCTTCTATCTGCAAGAGACAGCGGAGGTGGCTCAGCTACAGAGCCAGTAGCAGGCCCGTGCATTTTCTTTTCCTTCTTCCTACAGCCACAACAACAACAACAACATCGCACAGCACACGGACGCCTCTTCGTTTCGCCTCCATCGAAACGTGTGATTCGGATGCCGTATGGGTGGACGCCGCATGCTCGAGCGATGAGGCGGCGGCAGCCGCGGTGAACAATACCCTTCAGTCCATTGCAACCCTCCCCTCTGTTACCTCCTCAGAAGTGGCCGAGGAGGCAGCGATCGCCCTTGCAATTGCCCACACGGAAGCTAAATATATACTCACAGACTCAAAAACTGCACTACTAAATTTCGCACGTGGGCGAGTTCATGTTTCTGCTTTTTGAATACTGACCTCGCCCACTGCCAACCAGCCCCGCCACGTGGAGCTTATCTGGGTGCCTGCGCACTCGGGGAACCCTGGCAACGAGGCCGCCAACAGCTTAGCCCGAGGTCTAATACGCCGGGCACGGGCGGTCCCCACGTCAGAGTTCTCCCGGAAGCGCATGCACACGTTTAAAGAGATGACTCAGGCCTACCGGGTCGAGGGACAGATCTACCCCCCACCTCACTCCTCCCTCAGCAATCACCACCAAACACTATGGCGCCGCCTCCAGACGCGAACCTTCCCATCCCCTTACATTAGGTCCCGTTACCACCCCACTCTTACCGACCCCTCCTGCACCCTTTGCAACCACCCCACTGCCACCCTCGCCCACATTCTATTCCAATGCCCGGCGGATCGTCCCCCGCGGGGTCTGGAGCACTTCACTACCTGGGAGGAATGGGAAACCCTGCTACGCTCTAAGGACCCGGTCCGGCAAAAGACCGCCACAGACCGAGCTGCCGACGTCATGAACCGTAGGAACATGAACGTTTGAGTGTAGTGGGGCCGTGCGGGGGCCCAGGGGCCTGCGCGCCCCGAACTCCTCTGTTAAAATAAATGTTTTTTACTACCACTACTACTATAGGTTCACATTCTCACAAGGGCAAAATGTTTGTCATTTAAAAAGAAGGGAGGCGCGTTGAGCCTTCGCGCCGCTACCCAGGACAAGCTATGGGTACGTGCAACCCTTTTATTACACCCATGCATCAATCAGCCACGAAAGATTTGCGAACAAGTGGCAAGCTTTGCTAAGGACTTCTCAGTCGGCATTATACTTACGTTGAACAGAAAGAGCGGATGGAACGGAATCGCCGTGTTCCAAGGCAAGACTTTGGTGAGGTAAAATATGAGGAAGATTAGAATGCAGGCCGTCACCAGGTTCACCGTCCATATGTCAAGCATGGTGAACGTGACTACACCCAGGGCAAGGTCGCCGACTTTGCTCCAGCTGGCGCCACCTGCCGAAGCAGACATATATACTATGGTGAGGCAGCTCAAAAGTAAAGAAAAATGATATGCCTCTGCCCGTGCAGGAGCAGACATATACTATGCTGAGGCAGGCCAAAAGTAAAGAAAAATAAAGTGCCTCTGCCCGTGCCACTAAGTATAACGGGCTAATTAATGCCGGAGCAGTCAAGGAAAGTGCAACACAGTCGGCTTGCGTCTCAAGCACGAATAATAATAATACAAGCACGAAGTGTGCAGCAATAAAAAACTGTTCCTGTACTTTTCACCATCCGCCGTACAAAATTTCACCTATCATCTCCTGTATTCCCCCAAGACTGATCACGGGAGTGAGTAGAGAATATAATCTAATCTGGCGCCAACCATGTGATCATAGCTGACTTCCCAAAAATGCTTGTTAGAAGGATAACTTCAATAATAACAGGGATAAGGTTCAATTAATAAAAGTTTGGAAGAGTCTCTGATTCAAGACGTAAAAAAACAAAAACTTCGAAGAATAAAAAATATTTCAGGGTCTAAAAAAGAGACGGAAGATATCTGTGATAGAACAGAATGCTTCTTTAATGATCTCGGTTAAATAATCCCAAATGCAAATATCAGAGCGTATCCAAAAAGCCGTCTTAGGAATCAAACCCCGCAGGAAGTAGCCATAAAATGCGCATACCATCAAAGTCGTTCTGGATGCCAATTATCGTCAATTGGTTGTAAGACGCCACCGTTGGCAGTAGCGACGACAGCAGTGTCCAGAAGCGGTCGCGGAACACGAACTCGGCGAGGGAGCCCATGCCTCCAAGCTTGGAGAGGACAAAGTAGGGCACCGCGACGCACAGCAACGCGACCCACACCAGGGCTGCGAACTCTGTGAAACGTCGTCGTCGCGGGCTTTACAGAATGATGGGACCGCGGGACAATAGAGCAACTCGGAGTACAACCGCTCAATAAGGTTAGTAAAGGCCAGTGGGTGGTGTTCAGGAAAAGATCACAGGGAGAAACCACGGTGGTTGAAAAGAAAACTGCGATGATTACACATTTCTTCGGTCACAGAGATTAAGAGACTTAAACGCAGCCACTGGAGATTACACCAAGGCTTCTAAGATTTTTCAGTCATTTGGCTGGCTGTTTCCGGCTTGCATTGGTACAACGACTCCAGAACACCGAATTTGTATAGTGTGTAGAAGGGGCTTTGGCTACCTGAATGCTTAAATCTGTAGAAAAGAAAGAGAATGAGTGTATGCATACATAGGCCTGGGCAAACGCCATAGCATTAAGATACGTTCACAGGTCATCTGTTGTGCGAAAAGAATAGTCAGCGGTTCATGTAAAGGGGGCATTCTTGACAATTTACCCGGTCTGAACACGAATAGCGACTCCGTATATCAGGATGATATATGCATAGTTCAGCGAAGCGACAGAAACATATAAAATATGTAATGTTCAGATGTCCAACGCTGGCTATCGACAATTAGTGATGCCGTCGTACAAAATTTAACATGAAATATAAAGCATAGTATCACAACGCCTTAAAAATAAGCATGGACAAGTGGGCCGTTTTCGACGACGAAAGCATCAGCTTCGAGCTTCAGGGTGCACTCACCAGACGTGAACAAGCAGGTGACGAACATGGTCAGAAGTATCTGCAGCATGCTGTGGATTACAAAGACTACGTAGAGGAGCGAGAGGTCCGTTCGTTCCAGGAAGGCAACGTGCCTTGTGGTCTGCTTCTGAATGGCGGCGCAGTACACACAGATGGCGCTGTACACCAGGCAGAAGCAGAGAGAACAGGCGAACTGGCCCGTCCAGTAGAAGCAGTCGTACAACCCCATCAGTCGCTCATACTCCTGCAGTAGGTAATACAAATAGTTGCGTACCCCATAGAGTGAGGTGACAGGTACGACACATTACGCGCTACAGATAAGTGAAAGAGGTATTTGCACAGAGGGAAATGAACATTGAAGAGAAAAAATGTTTGCCTCACCCGGAGTCCTTGAGTATTCTCCATTGTGAGGCGCGCGACAAGTCGCCACATTGGGTACAAGAAGACGATGGCCGTGAGCCAGAACACTCCAATCCGGTAGCGCTCTATGTCCTCCGGAAACTTTGGTTTGGGAAAAGCTTTCATTGTGATCTGAAATATTTGGCAATATGGCCATGGACGATGCGACACATGACAGAGTTTGAGGACTCGAATCAATCAATCAATTAATCAATCAATCAATCAATCAATCAATCAATCAATCAATCAATCAATCAATCAATCAATCAATCAATCAATCAATCAATCAGGTTGGAGATTTTTTAAATGAATTAAGCTTGGTTTGGTTTACAGAGTATGATGTACCAAACCACTCAGGCTATGAGGGACATGCCGAGGACTCCTGAAAATTCAGCCACATGAGGTTTTTGACGCGCACTGACATCGTACAGTGCACGTGCCTTGCTTCTTGCTTTCCCTGAAAAACAGCCGCCGCGACCGGGATTCGATCCCGCGTCCTATGGTTCATCACTCGAGCGCCGCAACCACTGAGCCACGGCATTGGGGCTTTTGAATGAATGCAGTATACCGCGTGTTCGAACACTGCCTTCTATGAGTTATTAAACCCACGGAAAAACAAGCCGCGAAGATAACATAAACGTACTAATGTATTGAACAGCACCATATGATAAACGCTTGACAAAAATAGCGATGACGCATGACATAACTTATATCGATGGTGGAAGAAAAAATTAAAAGGAGGTGGGGGGGGGGGGGGGCGGATAGACTTATACTCCGTTTTTAACGATATAACATAAGTTTTAATCACTTCCGTCTGCGGTTCCCATTGCTAATCCTCGTTTACGTACGAATCCCGGCCTCGGCGGCCGCTTTTCGGTGGAAGCGAAAAGCAAGGCGCCCGTGTGCTGTGCGATGTCAGTGCACGTTAAAGAACCCCAGGTGGTTGAAATTTCCGGAGTCCTCCACTACGGTGTCTCTCATAGCCTCAGTCGCTTTGGGACGTTAAACCCCACAAACCACCCTCGTTTACGTACTTTCGGGTGCAAAAATGGTATACTCCGCGTGGAGGGCGGAGAACCGACGCAGAACTGCATCAATGCCATTCACAGGCGAAATCTGAGAGCCGGGCAGTCGATGGAGTCCATGTCTTACTTGGTGGTATCGCTTGGCTCGCTTCAAAGCAACGCGTATCAGCTCACCAAACTTCCGAGGGCACCCCAGCTGTTGCGATTTGGCGGCCCTCTTTGAATTGCAGCAGAAGGATTTGTTTTTTAGCTATATTTGGTGTTTAATGACTCAATTTTCCTTGCTCTCTTGTGTGCCTTCTTTGCTTTCATTGTCGGTGCGCATCACGGCATGATCCGATAGTTTCATCGCATATCTTGTGTTCTCATGTCTTGAGCGCGCAGCTACATACACAATATAAGACGCAAAATGAAAAGATGGCCACAAGATTGCTTCTACTGCGGCTTTTCTCAGCATTTTGGTGAGTTGGAGCGCGTTGCATCGAGGACATGCGTGCAGACAAAAAAAAAAAAAAAGGAAAAAAAGAAAGAAAAGACCCATATTGACTTTCTCGTTCTCACATGTCACCCGTAGGTTCTGCTTCCCCTTCTCCAATACCTTTAAAGTGGGAAGGGGATTTGAATACCAACAATGCGCTAAGAGCTTGATCTCGGAATAAATGTAAAAATAACTCCGCATATCCGAGTAACCTAATGTCAAATTCGTTACGGCTTTTAACACATAATTACATGCATCTATTATTTAGTCTCTGTTTCATTGTTCTCATTCATATTCGCTTCCTATATTCAGCAAGTTATCAGGGCCGGTATTTTTAGAAGGAACACTTTTTATTACAATTATGTCTCTTCTCGTTTTTTTTTTTTTTTTTTTTTTGCATTTATATATTAGAAATGCACTGCCGTAGCTACAGCTGCGATCAGTCGTTTGGCTTGGAAGATAGGATATAAATAAAAGAGAAATTGACGAAAAGGAACCACACGCCGACAACTTGAGCGGGTACCGGAACGGGGAAGGGTGAATTGGACAAGACTTTGGGTTACTCACGTTGTCTTCATCACCGCCGTTCCCCGCTTGCAGTGTAATGTGGGCCGTGTTAATGGCGACTTGAGCCGAATAAGTGTAACCTGGGAGTGAATTAATTCATAGTTTATTTTGAACGCTTTAGCCTCGCATCACACACTTCCAGTGCGTCATGCGCTCCACATTCGGTTCAATGCTTTCGCTCCACATTCGGTTCAGCAGCACTGAACCCTTCTCATTTATATGTGGGCTGGTAGCTTAAACTCTCACGTCATACTCTTAAAAGATGAGCTTAAGTGCCCCCAGTAACGTAGCACCTTATACTGATAGGGCGTGATAGGGGAATAATGTAGCAGGTAAAAGAATCTTCCGCCGTTGCTATCGCAATTCACCTAAGGTTAACCAGAGTTAAACTACAACTAAGTGTTTTTTTGTTTATTGTCAGTTTTCTAAAAATTCAACAGAACACGCGTTCACAAGCCAACTAGCGACAACTTGGCGGAGGCTGTGTCTTATTAAAATTGGTAAATTCGTAAATCCAGCGTCGGCGCACAACGCCTACGCAAGATTTTCTGGTGAACGGGACCTTTAACGTTACCGCGTTAAAACTGTAAGGTGTAATTGTAAACCTAAAAAGCTCCCCCTCTTCACCCCCCCATCCACCTTTAAGGAAACTGCTTACACTCTCACTTTCACCTCAGGCAGATTCGCATGAATCAGGTCACATCAAATGGCAGTACCCGGATCAAATGACCTACAGCAACACACGGATCAGAGTCCCATTGATCAACAGGCTAATGCAAGATTTTCAAGATTGGTTTTGGATTATGACAGGCTATGGGGACGAGGCTCCCAGTAACAAGGAGATTTCCCTTCATGCAGTTCGTGATAAAATATTCCTTGCAACGCCGCGCAAATTTGGCCCCATCTAATAGTTGGTTCAGAGGAAGGGAAAGGCGCAGTATCTGTCACACTTGTTTCTGTGGACACCTGAACCGCGCCGTAAGGGAGGGGAGGAAGGTGGGAATGAAAGTTGAAAGAGAGAAAGAGGAGCCATAGTGGAGCGCTGCGGAGTAATTTCGACCACCTCGAGATCTTTAGCGTGCGCTGACATCGCAAAGCACATGGACGCCACTTCGTTTCGCCTCCATCGAAACGCAGCCGCCGAGGTCGGGTTCGAACCCGGGAACTCCGGACAGTAGTCGGGCGTCTTACCACTGCACCACCCCGGCGGGGCTAAATCTCGGGAAGTGAACGAATGATGAGGAGGGCGAGCAAAAAAATGGCACTGACCCCAGAGTGGCCTGTCCAGGTCCGGCTCGTAGAAGAATTCCTTGGGCTGCTGGAAGCCGATATCCAGGTGTCTTGTACCAAGGTTGACCTCGAAGAAATGTAGCGTGTAGCTGAGCACGTTCATCTCATTCAAGTCCGAGTCATTGGCGTGGCCGCGGAAGTGGACGCACAGTTCTAGCTCCACAGACTCGCAAGCCTTGACCATCGAAGTCTCGTCACTGAAAGCGACTGCCTCTGCGACAGTCCAAATGAAAGGAGCGAAGTCAAATAATGTACCTATGAAAGGTTATGAACTGAATGTAGAAAACGTGCATGAACAGTAGGTATTCCACGAGTTTTCTTCGCAATCAAAATTCTTTATACTAGCTTCATTAGGAGCGAACAAACGGCAATTAAAAACTATGCTCTTCTTCCTTCTCAACTTAGCGCACGCCGACGCGCAAGAAAAAAAATAAAAAGTCGCGACGGCGTCCCATCACTCCCCGTTCCACCCTCGTCACTTGTGAGCGTCCAATTAGAGTGCTCCCTCATGAAGCCGAAATGATGTCGTCGGTGAGGTTGGGCCCCAATCGCTCGCGATTGGTCTACAAGAGCAGGTTAAAAATTATTTCTAAATTATAGGCTCCACGCAAAGCTTTTAAATCTATCTCGAATACTCACGATTATCACATCTGTAGATTTCTTGCATTAGATGATTACCGCAAATGCTGTTTCAGAGGCACTCTATAGGTTAGGCAAACCCCACCTTTATAGTAATAAAGGTACGGTGACTTAAGTTTTGCCCTCAAGTATGTACGTAAGAATGGTGCGGAAAAATTGTCTGACGATTACGACACTCGATGATGCTAAATTTGAGCGCAGCTGTTTAGGTATTTTGTTTCTGCCTTATGTTGAGACAAATTTGAGAGACGTGTGCAATTATAGCGTATTCTACACGTTCCCGTACATTACCATTCTTTAACTGTGAATCATTACTTTCCAAGGTCTTAATTGACACTGGCATGACACATGGCGGCGCCGTTCCTCGTCGACCTCGGCTCCGGTGGCGCGCGGACGACAACGGCGCGTTCCTCTATGCTCAAACCGGACTCAGAAATTCTGGAAAAATTCTTAAAAAGAGTTTAGAACCTAATTTTTGCACAGCTTTTTAAGGCACCATAACAGTCAATGTATCCCCAGGCAGTCATTTGGCAGGCTTGTGGTTTTTTGGTATTTGCTTTCAAAAATTCACCCCATCCGTTTTTTATGGTAGTCAAGTACTTGCGTGCAGGACAAAAGTTAAGAAAAAGAAAATGTGGTTACATATCGGGAGCTTAGAATTCATATCTATTGATATGTTCATGTACTTATCCCAAAATATTCTAACGATGCCTTACATATATTTTAAAAAGAAGCTCATTAACGTTTTCTTGTGGTAATTTTAACTACTCTGTGTGAGCTTAGAAAAGACGTTTAAAGAAATTTATTGACGTGCATCGGAAGCTTAGACCACTCCCCATCATCGCGTGCAAGTGAGTATCATGGAGTACCCTGCGGTTGGCTCAGTAGTGAAATGTCTTCCAGAAAGCTAGATAATTTCAGAGCGGAAAATTAGTGGGGGGCTTAAACAGATGACGCGACAACATTTATAGAGATGTTTAGCTTGCCGAAGACGTAACTGGCGTATATCGGTCTACCGGACGAATTCCGTGAAGGCGCAGTGGCCACGATTGCACCAACCCTGTCAATGCGCGTGCGCAGAATAGATTCGGAAAACCAGTATGAATATCCACCATGCTAGCACGTCTCCGGCACGCTAGTTATCGCTATTGTTTCACGTTTGCGGCTCTCCTCACGAATCTTTATTATCGCACATGCACTTAATCCTGTATAGCTTCATTTGTGCCTTGGTTATCTGTCACATACTCATTAGTATGCATACAGTCCTTAGCTACTCCCTTATGTGAGATAAATCCATGTTCCGATATAACCGAGTTGTCTGACTGTCTGCGGGCCTATGGATAGTACGCTCAGAATTCAATGTTCTCGGTTCCGACTTCCGTCACATCTTCCAAACTCAATACAGCTGCCTGCAAACTTATATGTAGCACTTCGTGCCCCATAAATGACAGTCTTAGTCACCTTCCAAATACAACCTGCCAGAGGTCTACCCATATTTCACTCCCGACGCCAAAAATATCGTAGCATTCGGGTTCTTCGCTGACCGGGAGCCATTAACACACATCGGCCAGCACAAGTCGAGCGCAATCCTTTCTTTTGGCATCGCCGTACCTTCCTCATCATACTACCCCCTCCCCCCCCCCCCCCCCCCCTTCACGGGAGCGACCTTCCAACTCCGGACTCTTCCTGCATAGCAGCCACATTAATTTTGGTTGCATATGTCCTCGCAACTACGACTCCAGTTAGCTTCCACCCTCTGCCTCGCCGCGGTATACAGTGGTCATGGCTCTCAGCTGCTGATTCTAAGGACGCTGGTTCGATTCCTGGCGCGGCGGCAGCTCTTCGAATAAGGCGAAAAGCTAATCGCTCCTGTACTGTGCGATGCCATTGCACATTGAGTCCTCGTCTACGGCGTCTTTCAAATACTTGATTTGGGACCTTGGACATTTCCATAAACGAAACCTTAAACCAAGCCTTTCAACTACTCCCCTAAATTTGGTACGATGTGATCTGATCTGCCATGCACTTGCTTGCCGTGACAGGTGGCAGGCGCTACTTCCTGCCACGCTCAACAGGTAGCCGATTACGCAGGCTGCGCCGACAGCGACACCGACAGCGTGCAATGCACAAACGGGCATCGGAGATATAAGTCTAAAAAACAATGAAAAAAAAAACAAAACAGAAACAACAACGACGACCTAACTGATTTAATCACGGAATATCGTGCAACAGCTGGGTGTTTTGACAGGATTGCGTTTGCTGTGTCTCAACTATTAAATATTATTTTGCTGTGTTAATCAGGCGGCCATGCTTCCAGACCACACAATGCACGTGTGCTGGAGCACTAAAAGTTCCGAAAGCACTGCAGAATCTGCAGTGGAGAAATGCGAAAGCTTGAGCGTTGCTGCTACACAAATACATCGCGCGACCCTTGTCGAACACTACCAGCGTTCCGTTGAACACATCAAAGTTCATCGGTGTTCTATAGTTGGTTTACAGGAAAAGAAAGGCGCTGTATCTGTGGCACTTGTTTCTGTGGACACCTGAAGTCTCTCGGAAAGGTCAAAGGTCAAACCTGCTTCAGACATCGGGCTTTCGCGAGAATGCGGCTAATTATTCTGCAGCACTAAAATTTGCTAGGAGTTTCCGTTGACCTTTGGAAATGTTATGGTTCATTTGATCTATCAGTTTATCCATAGGTCCATGGATGTCAAGTTGTCCGTTTGTCCGTGTCCCTTTTTTTTTTTTTTTCACGATGCCGTAACTGTACCAGACATGCATCTTGCCTATAGAACGTACAGGGCGCATTAGAAAAAGAACATTGCGAGATCTGGCAGAACATACTCAGGACTCGGAGTACCCGGGTTCGAACCTGACCGCGGCGGCTGGGTTTTGATGGAGGCGAAACGAAGAGGCGATCGTGCTGTGCGATGTCAGCGCACGTTAGATATTCCCAGGTGGTCGAAATTACTCCATAGCCCTCCACTACGGCTCTTCTTTCTCTCTACTTTACTTCCCACCTTCCTCCCTTCTCTTACGGCGCGGTTGAGGTGTCCACAAAAACAAGTGAGACAGTTACCGCGCCTTTTCCTTCCTATAAATCAACCAGTTATAAATCAATCAATCTCCCTTCTCTTACGGCGCGGTTCAGGTGTCCACATAAACAAGTGTGACAGATACTGAACCTTTCTTTTCCTATGAACCAATTATTATTATTATTATTATTATTATTATTAAACGGTCAACGCCGCTTCGCTTACTTTTATCTGGGAAGGCGGCGGCGACGAGACGCGCGGCGTAGGCAGTTTGAGGGCTGTAGAACGCCTTGATATCCGGATGGTGAACGACGTCGTCCCCAGACTCAGAGTCATAGTCGTCGTCGTTGGACTCGTAGTCGTCTCCGGCAGCGTAGTCGCTGTCGTCATCGCTGATGCCGTATTGAACCTTACCAGAGCTGCGGTCGGAACCGAGCGCTGACTTTGGAGCCCGAGGAGCCTTCTCGTGTCTCCTATACTCGGGGTTGGGCCTGGCCGCAAAGTTAGACGAGAGAAAGGCGATGGCCAGCAGAAGCACGACGAGCACCTCCACGGCCGACTCAATGTAGTGACGCCGGAGGCATTGGATCACCAGCGTCCGCCACAGAACGGCGGCAGTCTGTCGGGACATTGCCTCGGGCTCGGACGGCTGGAGTTAGGGTTCTCACACGATGACTTATGAATGCTTCTTCATTGTCGGCAGTGCGAGCCGCGCGTCCACGTGAGCTGGAAGCAGCTGGTTCTTTTTTTTTCCCTTACCTGGTAGGATGTGGGTCGCGTGGAGCTACTGCGTCGACCAAGGGCTAGTGATGTTAAACTATCAATAGTACCATCGATACTATCGAAGTTGGGTCAATATCGAATCATTGATTGAAAAAGAAAAAAACCTATGATAGTACTATAGGTAGTAATTTTGATAGCGTTATCGATAGCATAAACTCAACCGCGCGAACCTATTGCAGAATAAACTTGGCTCCCTGAGCACTGGTGGTGGTGGTAACTATGACAGGGCTCTCCATTATTGCAGGAGGAGGAAACAAGTTTATTTCACGAGCGAGTTTGGACCCTTCAAGGGCCCAGGGCCACCGCACGGCCCTCACATTACGCGCATGTGTCCAGGTCACGTAGGGCCATGGCACTGGCACCCCGGTCCACACAGCGAAGTTGGATATCCAGGTCCTGCGACGTAAGGAGGGCCTCTCGTTCCTCCCATGATCCGATGGCAGGCTGTCCCTGCGGGGGAGGATCGGCAGGGCAGCCGAAAAGAATGTGGTCCAAGGTGGCGTGCCTCTCCACAGAGAGTGCACTCAGGGGAAACGGGTCGGTAGTAGGATAGGCGTTGAGGGGTGAGAAGCGTTCGGGTTTGAAGACGCCTCCAGAGGATTTGTTGGGAGTGAGACAGCTGGGAGTGGGGAGGGGGATAGAGTCGACGGGCAAGGCGTGCTTGCTGTGTGAGCTCAGAAAATGTATGTGCCCGCTCCCTCGAGAAATCCTGGCATGGGTCGCCATTTGCCCGGCTAATAAGTCCTCGGGCTATGTTATCGGCGGCCTCATTTCCGGGATTGCCAGAGTGATCCGGCACCCATATAAGCTCAATACGCCTGTCAGAATTCAGGGTGCACATTCCAATATTTGCCACGCGGGAGGATGAATGCGTCCACGGGCAAAGTTAAGTATGGCTGTTTTGGAGTCACTAAGCATGTAAGCCGCATCTGTTTGGGCGATTGCTAAGGCTATAGCCACTTCCTCTGCTTTTTCCGAGTTACAGGGAGGGTCTATGAAGTGAGTGAGTGGGGGGCTGCTGGATTGTAGGCCACAGCTACTGAACGGTCTGAACCACATGCGGCGTCCACCCAGCGGACATCCTCTGCAGTCCCATAGTGTTTATGGAGAGCTTAGGCTCGCTCGACGCGGCGGGATTGATGGTGTTATAGGTGGACGTTCTTAGGAAGAGGTTTGAGGATAAGCGCTGAATGCATGGCCTGAGGAAGAGGGTTTAACTCTTCAGCATGTGCGGGTATGCGAATGCCGAGAGTGTCCAGTATATGTCGTCCTGTTTGCGTGCCAGCCAACCGAAGGTACTACTGTGTGTACCGATGTGCCTCTATAAGTTCTTGTATATTGTTGTACATTCCTAGTTTTAAGAGCCTGTCCGTGCTAGTGGTCTTCGGTAGGTTGAGTGCTGCTTTGGTAGCCATGCGGATTAAGGTGTTGATTTTATCTTTGTCTGCACAGGAGAGGTTCAGGTAAGGAGAGGTGTAAAGAATGCGACTGAGCACAAAGGCATGTAGTACCTTTGAAGTTTACGCCAAGTCGGTAGACGTACGAAATCACCTTCTCCGGTCTTGACAGTAAAGGTGACGCTGATTAATAGGGAAGAAGAAAGATACTGCAGAAAGAAAGACGAGAGAGAGGAAGAGAAAGTATATATATATATTTTTTTACGGTTTTGCCCCCTTTCACTATAGAGGCCTTTCACCGTGATGGGATGACGTTTGTTGGAGAAGATATTGCGACAACTTGACCTAGGTTTGAGCAGCCCGGCTTTATTCTCATTTGGCACCACCATACTGGTATAGCCTCAGGTCTGTTTTTATTGCCATTCAAAATCTTCTGCCGGAATCCAATCATCTCCCTTTCTAAATTTTCAAATATTACTTGGCTACAAATCTAACAGGGTCGATCCCGGGCATGCGTTATGGTATTCTCTTTTCTTTATTGCCTGACCTGTAGTTTTATTTTTTTTTATTCCCTTCCAATCATTTTTTTTTGAACAGATAAATATTATCTAAAATCTCTCTGCACCCCAATTCTTGGCTGATTGCCTTGTGTTAGCATTTCATCGGCTTTTTGTCTAAAACAATAACAACAACAAAGCCTGCAAGCATGAAAACAAGTATCGACCGGCAGATAACTAAGCATCTAAGAATCAATAAGCAATGTTTTGCGGTAAACTACCAAAGTTTGATAACGTTTTACTACAAAATTTGTGCCGGGGTAGTTAGTAGCATGTCGTCAACGAAATATTCCTTTATCACGTGACGTCCAACGAGAATGGCCTTTTACTGTCGTCTAATATCGTTCAACGCTTTCTGAGGCCGGGGCTGTCGAGAGAGAAAAATGACTCGTCACGACAAAGACAGACTCCTACTTGTTTGATGTTCTTGCAGCTGCTGAGCTTGGGCGGTAGCTTTCAATGCTAGGAGAGCGGCCATTCCACTGGGCCACCATGATGACTGTACTACAGTTTGGTGAGAGGTCGTGAAGCACCTGGGGTTTCCTTTTCCATACTGTTCAGTGCTTGCCGGCCGTAGCCAGAAGTGTCGGAAAACAATAGCTCCACCGTTGGAGAGAGAGCGGCGTGCGCTCTATACCACATGTGAATCGGTACACGCAATACATTCCTGCAGTGTAGACTCGTACATCTATAAGCGATGTGAATAAAATTTCTTTTGTTGAATTTTCGGTTTAGAAGCTGTCCATCGCTCCTCCAGCTGCTGTGTGGGCATTTAATTCAGACGCAAAAACAAACAAACAAAACAACAACGACAAACGCGCCCCTGTCGCACAGAAACGAAGCACTCTACTTCTTCACGTATCTTTGCAAGAAGGCTTAATCTATTTATGTTCTTGCAGTGAGTAACCATGTATGGATAGCGTAAAATTATACAAGTTCCCTTCAATAACTGCATGAAGGATAGGTATAGGTTCGCGCCCGTTGTTATAATCACAGCGCCTCGGATTTATTAGATGTTAACATAAATCATAACTCGCATATTAGTTTTGGATTCCACGGGCAGATCAATCATGAAGGACGCGATGTAGCCCTAGACGATCGGTTGATCTGATTGTATCGTGCATTACTCGCCGAGGTTCTTGTTCTCATTTTTTTTTCTTGTTTCTTCCTGAAAAATGCCTTCTTTCTTTCTTTCTTTCTTTCTTTCTTTCTTTCTTTCTTTCTTTCTTTCTTTCTTTCTTTCTTTCTTTCTTTCTTTCTTTCTTTCTTTCTTTCTTTCTTTCTTTCTTTCTTTCTTTCTTTCTTTCTTTCTTTCTTTCTTTCTTTCTTTCTTTCTTTCTGTTCCGCTAACGAGAACGTCTGTAGGCGTCTGAGATTTCGAAATTAGGACCGGCACAGCGGCACTGTCGAAGTCGCGGTTGTAAACATCGCGAATGCTCCCGCGACATTTCCGGTGGAGCGCAAAGCGTGGCATTGCGTGCTGAGGCAATGTAACCTATATGTTGCGGACAAGCGCTACACGTGGCGTCTCACGCTAGTTGCTCTTTGTCCAGTTTGGCCGCTGTATAGAAAAAACTTCGATTTTTTTTCATGCAATTCGTGTATCGAAATCTGGGACTACACTTGGACGGAAATTGGGAGATTTTCAGAGTGTCACGCCACCTGTACGGCGTCAAGTGCATCACTGCGCGGTTGGAAACTTTAATGACGGGAAGGAAATAACGCTGCAGGTAGCCATCAATAGCTGACTTCAGAGCTCATAGGCGACGCCACTGTCTGCTAGCACCCGCGAAGTGGGCACGGGAATAGCCTGATTTCTAAGCAGAGTTACCATACTGTCACGTTCAAAGGGTGGTAATATAAAGCTGTGTGGTCGTATGTGCGCCAGATCAGGAATTTTGAAAGCCCGCTGAGAGTAAAATGATTGGCAGGTGCGTTTATTGTTTCCAGCTAGTGCGCAACTAAGTAGTGGCTTTGCCGCTGTGTTGTCCGCTTACACCACCTCACTCGCAGGCGATCGCTTTATTAAGTTAGCCAACTCTTGGACAACATTTGAAGAATTCGACTACAGGTTTCAGCTGAATCGTTTGCCAGTGGAAAGGTAATACAGCGCCAGCACCAACGCTTGTCAATTAAGTGAAGAATGAATTTTGACCCATTGGTTGGAAAGCAATGACTGCACCTCGGCACTTTCTGAAAATTTTGGAACTGAGGGCACCACTTTAGTCACAAGAGCTGCAATGTCTGGTAAGACCCGAATTAAAGAACGTTTAGCGAGTTTTGCTACGGTTAAGCGGAGGGAATGGTGCATGGTACAGAAGTCATTTTCAGTGAAGTCATACCTATGCACGCCAGTGGATACGATGCAGAAGAGCGACTGAGATGGCCTAATCTAATGTTAGAGAAATCATTAATTAAGATGCAGCCTTCCTGAAAGCAAAAATGCGCCACAAATGATTTTATTTGAAACAGGGATAGGGTCACTATTAATTATTTTCTCGCCGTACGATGCGCGGACATCACAACTTTGTTTCTCTAAAGTGCCAGAAGTAGACAAGGAGAAGCCTGATATGTTGAGACCCATGTGCGTTTATTTCGTGACTGTCACGCGGTTAGTGCGAAACATTTGCGGCAGGGTTGCCAAATGGAAGCCCAGAAAATGACTTGTCCCAAGCCTATTACTCTTTTCAGAACAGGAGCAGATATTTTCCGATCTTAACCTTTAAGAAATCTATGGCTGTCTAACCTGTCTAACTAACAGTTCTTTACCTTGGCGAGCGGTAAGGTTGAGGAAACAGCGCACATCGCGATGAGTTACTACGCTGTGTTGGTATCACAACAGACTGGCTGTCAAGACCGCACATGACGGGTCGAAGTCATTGGGGAAACTACCTATGGCACCTAATCTCAACTTTTCGTTTTCATTTCGCTATTTACCGAACCCATAATTTTTTTTTTTCCTTCTCTGAATGCTCCGATACCTGCCGTGAGGCTACATCACATGAAGCTGGCGTTGTTTAATCAGCCAGCGCCTATTTTGCCTCTAACATTAGGAAGCTTATGTGCTGCCAGCATCCATTGAAATGCAAGTATACAAGCAATTTCTTATCTGAGGCAGACTAAATGCTATCCGCAGTGCTTTTCTCCACGAATGCGCAAAATACATTTTTTAGAAGTGTTCCGAAACTGGCTCTCTAAATGCTCTCTAGGGGTTAATACTTTTTGATTTGACTTTTCAGTAGCTTCGCTCGCAGTTAATCAGACACTGACGGTTTAGGTAACTCTCATATGTAACTCTTAGTTTTCAGAAGAAAAAAATAGGGCATTTTGTTTTCGATTCTGGGCGATATCCGATATGGATAATCCGTATAGAGCGAAAAATTATTTAGTGCAAAGCAAAAAAGTATGCTTCTGACTTATGAAGGAATTATTTATGGAATGCGCGCATTGTATTTCATTACTGTATATAGCTGACATTATGCGCGCTTTTGAAATAAATAAAAGAATAGGACAAGTTTAAAAATTTTCTGCTACTCTAAAAAGGTTTGTACTAGCGCGTTTTCAGGTTCGTCTTGAAGGCCATATACCTCTGACATTTCCTGCGATCGGACAATGGCCAGAAGGGAAAAGCCACCTCACATCGGTTGCTGCCAATCTCTGGGACACGTGGGTTCCACCTACGTCGACCTATTCGCAAAAAAGTCTCCGGTGGCTGGCTTGGATGTGGTATGCAAGCGACACTCCAGTCCGTGGCGGAAGATCGCCTGGATCGCGGTCATGATACCGTTCTGCTGCTTGACTGTGTCTGGCTGGCAAAGCGCCATTGGAAGCTACTTCGCCTTCGACGTTACGGTATCTTTGGAGTCATCCACGAACACCTCATTTGGGTTTCCAGATGTCACCTTCTGCAATTCCAGCCCATTGAGAAAAAGCGTATCTTGTCCCTGGAAGCAAGACGATAAGAATATGACGAAGTCTGACTGGAAGTTTTGCAGCCCTGCTAGCGTAAGGGTGCTCCCAGAGCTTTGGAATCTAGAACTATCCGAGTATTTGTGGTTGGTCGGAGTTTACCGGTGTACCAGTGAAATTTCAAACGGGTTAAATGGAAAGTCACTGAGATACTGTTTCTTTCTAGTATTCTAAATTCCACTATTCACTTGAGATGATTACTAGACGATATGCTATATATATAATATTTCAGGCGAAAAATAAATTTATCAATCATTGGATACCGAACGCCACATGGTGTACCGCATGACATATCGGCATCCTCATTTCAGAAAATCTGAATTGTTTTTAACTTACCGTTTCTATAAGTGGCATGCAGCTACATCACAGTGGCGGCCATTTTGTGGTGCCTGTAGCACAGCGAAAGACTTCAAACGCTCCTAATCGTCTTATCATCGCTTGCTCCGGCTTGCACTGCTGAAGCTGCGCTCTGCACCACAAAATGGCGCCCCTGATCTCATTTGAATACCTCATATGGGGTTGTAAGGGATGACCTTGCCGTTAGGTGCTGGCTGGCGTTGTTTCGCGCACCCCCCTCTCATTTCGACTGGACGCGTCAACGATGTCGATTTGATTAGCCGCGTAAGACGTCATGGTATCAAAAGTGTCTTTGTGGGAGTCCTGGTAGACATGATTGCAACAACATGGAGCAGTATTCATCACTTGATTTTTTTTTTACGTACATTTTATGCTGTAGAAATTCAGCGACCGCGAGCTCAAGGCGATAACTGAAAGCTTGGAAACTAGTATGGCGGAGCTGGAGATCGAAGATCCTAAACTGCTCCAAGAAATGTTCTTCGAAAGAATGGACTTGATGATGGCCTGCCGGTTTTTCGAGAAGGATTGCAACATCGAAAAGTAAGCAACGCATGACGTAGCGTGCAATATCAGGACGAGAATGAAGTAATTCAATTTGCAGAAACGCTTGCAGCAATTGCCCTTTAGCATTAGTGTGAGACAGAGTTCGTATTAGGGATGAGGGCTATTTTATGCAGTGAGTTTTGCGAAGGCGCCAACATTTTATCTTTGACTATAGCGTGCAAAGGAGGTTAGTTTCATACCTCGAAGACCTGTATGTGGCAGCTTGGTCAGGTCAAAGCAACAGGAATTAAGGAAATTAGTGCTTTGCGCACATCAGTGAGAAGATAATTTCCAAGCAGTTTTTGCAGACTATTTAAAAAAGTTCAGTTTTTCAATCCTTTGGTCCAATGTAACGGTTCGGTTTCCTCATAGATACCCAATGCGAATGCAGTTCTCGAAATGACGCTGGTGATTTCTTTGAATACCTCTTTTTATTACGGAAGAATCACGAGCGTGGTTTAAAGTGTATCGCAAGCAGCTAATTCTTCCCCATCAAAAGAAAAAGTATATTCCCTGTCGCCCTCTTTTGTCCCTTTCAAGAGTCTGGGACCGCGACATGAAAGGATGCTTCACATTCAATGAGCGCCGCATGATCGCGCAAGTGCCGTCCCTCAGGAATCTGTCGGAAGCCGAACTCGAGGACCTCTTCAAAAACCGTAAGCGCGTTTCAGATTTCACATGCTTTGCGCCCACAGGCACTGCGAGCAGATGCCGTTGAAACATTCTACTGATGAGTGTTTTCAAATGTCGCGCCATCTTTCATGCTCCTTAGTATTTCGAATGTTCACAGCGTCGCTGAAAATTTAAAGTAGCCATTTAGAATAGCCGTTCTTGCACGCGAGGAAGGTACCCTGATGTGGGAATCTCATTAGAAACGAGTAAAAATGCGCAGGTGATCACAGAATCGTGTTAGTATCTGACCTTAGTCTTCTTAATGTTTTGGGCAGGTTTGGAGCTGGTGCTGGATCCACAGGTGCACGAGTATCTTCCTTCGACCGACGAAGTTGGCTTCGTGGTTCTCGTAAAGAAGCCCGAAACAACGCCGTCCCCTCCGTCGGACGCCGTCTTCGTGCTTCCAGGCTATACAACGTACATCGGCCTTACTCTGGTGAAGAGAGGATTCACATATCTGCCGAAATGACTTGCTCGTATTCATGACGGAAAATGTTTTCTCAAGGGTATAATTCATCCAAAGCCGCTACTATAAACTATAAGACCGCACAGCGACCGTGTTAATGCACAACGTATTAATGCACAACGTATTCATGATGTTTTAAAACCAGGAGCATTGGTGTAGACCAAGGAGCAGTTTTCGTCGTGCACTGACGGGATAATGCTGTTCGCTCTCAATACTGATTATGCTAGTGTTGTCCAGAGTGCTTCTGTTTTATTTCGCAAAAAATCTTTATATCAACACCGTTATAAGGGTCTAAATACTGCATGAATAATTTTCCTTCCGGAGAGTTTTCTGAAATATTTCGGCGTAGCAGCTACTGAAGTCGTTAAGAAATATTAATTGGACCAGAAAAAGCTTCACATGAGCTTTTCTGCAACTTCCACCCTGCACT
Source organism: Amblyomma maculatum (assembly GCF_055883805.1). Classification (NCBI taxonomy): domain Eukaryota; kingdom Metazoa; phylum Arthropoda; class Arachnida; order Ixodida; family Ixodidae; genus Amblyomma; species Amblyomma maculatum. Next base: position 31,080,776 of record NC_139347.1, on the reverse strand, counting down.
TCCACCAAGAGATGTTACGGGGAAGATCCACAAGCGAGAGCAGCCTGTACCACTAACATTGAGGGCAGCTCAGATTTGTTCACTCTCAGCGTCGTCGTCAATTGGCAGTCTGTCGCACTTCATCGTCCTCTGGAGCACGACCAGCGAATACCGCTAGTAACAATATTTTTAATGGCATGTCACCGAAATTTCAGTTCAATTCAGTTCAGTCGTTCAGTCGTGTCCGACTCTTCGTGACCTTATGGACTATATCACGCCACGCTTTCCGGTCTCTCACTATCTTCCTAACATCACATAACTTCATCTGCAGCGCCTCGAGGATGCCATATAACCATCGCGTACGCTGCCTACCCCTTCTCCGGTGACCCTCAACCTTTCCCAACATCAAATCGTTCTCCAGCGACTCCGCTCTCTCATCAGATGACCAAAGTATTGTGACTGGCCATAGGGTTTCCTTGGCAGAAAATACTTGAGTGGGTTGCCATTACCTTCTTCAGTGAATCACATTTTGTCAGAACTCTCTGCCGTGACCTGTCTATCCTGGGTGGCCCTACACAGCAGAGCTCACGACTTATCGAGTTTCGCAAGCCCCTCCGCCACGACAAGGCAGTGATCCACGCCTTATTTATTGCCTTATAAAACCTGAGTTGTCTCTGCTACCCTGCTGCGTATCTGTTCTCTTACAGCGCTCTGCACATTACACCTTAAGGTGAGGTACAATATCGCATAAACGGTCGTGTGATCAGCAATCTTGATCGAAATTTAGTTTTGAACTCTTCATAGAAAGTACACTCTCCATGGTTGCGTTTCAGTTGGTTCAAACTGGGCTGCCAGAGCCGTACAAGAAGCCATGTGTCGATGACTGGCCCAAACATTTGGCACTCCACGGCGCTCTTAATAGGAAGACATACAGTAAGCAGGTAAGTGAACTCCAGTTAAATATCGTCTCGATGTGTCCTTCTGGCACAGTTAACTAGCCACCCTGCGCCGAATGTATGAAGCATAGATGTATGAATTGCAAATGTGGGTGTGACAAGCCGAGAACAAATAGGTTGCAGAGACGTTCTTACGATAAGATGACAAAAAATTGATGTTAGTGGTATTGCTTTTGCACCCTAATGCTACATTGATTGCCTTCGAATTTGGTCTCGCCGACACTTTCTCGTTCCACTGCTGTGAAGTGATCTGGTGTATGAAGGCCTCGAAGAAGCATACCGCCAAGTTTCTTTTTTTTTTTTTTCACAATGAGGGCTAGGCTGCTACCACAGTGAAATAAAAAATAAAAGCCTGGAAACACATGCAGCCTTTGCACTTGTACACCGGTGGGCACAACTCTAATCTGCTTCTCACTCTCTAAATCGAACAACAACAAATTATTCCGCAAATTTATTCATAAAAAAGAACACAGCAGCAGGCATACACGCTCTTCTCTACAAGCTTAGTGAAATCAAAAAGGAAGGAACCCGCCTGCCGTTGACTAACCCTGCGTATCAAATGGTCCGATTTCTACTTGCGAATACTGTTCTTCAATGACAGTAATAAATGTTAACTGTTGGAGTAGTTTCTGCATCCCGGTTCTCAGTAATATGCCTCTTATTCGTATTTTCAGTTCGAACTCGCGCCTAATTTTTGTCGTCTGCTCGAGCGACTCTTAAATGATGAGGACTCTTACTTTGAGATTACGCAATTTTTTTGTTCGACTGTCGGGTCCGCGTATTGCGCAGTATCGCGCTCCTCTGACATCGGCAACGTTGTATAACCGTCACGATTCGGGCGAAGAAAAAATAAACGCTCTTTACTATACCGCTGGTGTTTTCTTGTATGGATTTGAGATACTGTTTGACCTCTAACTGTGGCGTGATTTTATACTTTATGGCAGTTAAAAAAGTGCACGTGCTCGCGCGTGGAACTTATACGAGGGGGATCCTCTTGCTGCATTTTTATACGTGCTATAGAGATGGAATTTAACTGTCACTGTTAACGTCTCTCAGACTACAGAGAAACACAATTTGTATTTTCCTTAACCATTAGGTGACCCATTTTTACACTTCACCAACACGTGCAACATGTTCGTCCGAGGACGCCAGTGCGTCATTATCATGGAACAATGTGTGTGTATTGGCTCTTTATATATTATAATAATTTTGCTTGTGATATCTATTAGGAAAAGCCGGCCTCTTTGAAGGTGGGTCCCACAAGCGCAATTCACGCGGTTTTCCATATTTTGAGAGGAAATAGGACCTAGCCGACCAACGTCAACGTTAGTGATCAACATAGGACAAGACATCGTTTAGTCACTCTTACGATGTGCTCTAAACTGTGCTTAAACGTGGACCATTACTCCCAGAGAGTAGCGCCGCAAACTGCGCCGTCGACGCCTGTACTTGATACGCGCTTTTATAAATAGAAATATTCTTTCAAATTTCAAGAAAATATTTTCGACACATGTGTTCAGATTTTGCATTCGGTTATTTTACCTTCTCGCAATTAAGTCATTCCCTACAGTAGGAAAATTGAAGAGAAACTAAAGAGAACATTAAACATTTGACTGGCTTCAAGGCAAAATGCACATCATGCTTAAAAAGGGCGTGGAAATGTCAAAATGCGCATCATGCTTAAAAAGGGCATGGAAAAGTTTGAAATTGGCGCTCACTATACCCATCATTTTCAGGCTAACGGCGGCCGAAGGGCGGTGTAAGGAAGTAGTTATAACGGGAATAATTTAAACTCTGCAGCGGCCTTCTCGACAACGTTACTCGACGCACTGTTCTTTTGAAGTGCAGTTTATAAACGAAGGGTTTGACACCGACGTAGCAAAGTGGCCACGTAGTTTTATAGTCGTCTCAGAAATGTGACATCCTTCCCCACTACTGGCTTTTGTGATCGTGCAGGACTGCATGCAGATCTGCCTGCAGCTTATCGCCCTGCAGCTGTGCGGCTGCCAAAGCTCAAGGTGGCCCTTTGTAGTGAAGACCATGATGGAAGGCGATGTGTCCATCTGCGAAAGAAGCGGTGCGTTACCTCATGATGGCTCGATTTTATTTTTAAAAGGGAGAGAAATAGAAAGTTGTTTAATTAAAGGAAGGTAGTTTTGATTTAAGAACAACCGACATTAATGTGCGACAACGTTGCAGTTCATAAGCCGAGAAAAACCGGGTGGCGACAATTGTCTGTCAGGAAAATTTTTGATTCATTGCGAGATGTTACGTGGTCTTGTGACGTCCTACACACATGCCCGCCAATCCGCGCTCTGTTAGACGACGTGGTCTTGAGACGTCACAACCATATCAACCAATCGAACATGCAAAGGCTGATGATGTCTTAGGTCATTTGACGGCCAGTGAGTAATTAAAGAAGCATAGATGATTACCACGATTGATGTGGCTCTGTCTGCGTTAGCATTATGAGTTCCCCTATGATTGAGAAACTGATGCCGCCGAAGGGTTCAGACCAACCGCGCAGCTTACTCGATCCAGCCCGTTAGACGAAAGCCTTTCTAGGCTCACGGTGAAGTTTGTGTCCGTTCGCTAGGAGTGTCCGCCGCATGAAATTGAAACAAACAATTTTCTCCACTGGGAACCCGACCACAATTCTTGCGCTTCCCCGCCGAATGCGCTACTCATGCAGTACTTCACGCCTGGGTTTTCTTTTTATTTTATTGCATGGGGAAAATTTCAGAGAAAGAGAAGCTAAAATAGCCCATGCCAAATCATCAGGCTGACATGTGCAAGTCACCTATAACCCAGCACCAAAGCGCACTGCTCTCGGAATAAAGTCTTCGTTGATCGTGGTGGTTCAGCATGATGGTCCATCCTTCGGCTCCTCCACAAACTGAAAGACACATCAAAATGAACAAATTATGCGGTATATCACAGTTTTTTCCGAACAGGCAAAAAACGAATACTATATGGCGTGATTTCAATGTCTGTGTTAAGTGTCCGCTGCAATATGGTCCAGAAAAACACAGCATCACGGTACTGAATAAAGCAGTGGTCAGTGACCTCTGGCATGTTACATAGGCGGCAATTCACTGGTCATGGCACAAACTTCTTCTTGGCGTGAAGCCATGCCTTAACAGGGAGCGTTGATGTGTACAAGAACGTTTTTGCAGCAGGCTGGAGACACATGCGCTTAACACGCTTTAAAACGCTAGTGTCAGGAAAGGCCTGATAAGGTAGCCGATTCAGAGGTATGGGGAACAAAGGCTTAGTAAGAATCTCGGCCATCTGCCTTCTGGATAGGTTATATACGTAATGTAAATAGCGCGCAGTGAGGATATTGAAGGCATCCTCATAGAGTCCCTTCATGATCCTCTTTACTCCTTGCGAATCGAAAAGGAAAGTGAGAATTAACACGCCTAATAAGCAAAGATATTAAAAAAGTGCGGTTTGCCACTTTGAAAAAGAAAAAAAAAAGCGAAACTAACTGATTCACGAACAAATGAACAAAGCCTAATCTGTAAAACTCTATATGGGAAGAAACAGGTCGCATTGGTTTCCACTGAGAGCACCACACGAAAGTTGCGAGTATTCTGTGTATTGTCTGCACCTTCTTTCTCGCACAATGTATAGAACCTGTAGGACGTAGGCAAGGTTTACAAACAAGAACATTCTGCGCATTTGCGCGTGAGAAAATACTTAAAAGTTCCCGACCCGTTAAAACCCGACTTTGTAGCCTGAATCCCAATATCCTCCACTGTTGCGAACCTGATGCATAGCAGCATGGGTCCACAATCCCAGTTTATTCGGATGCACATTAATGGAAAATTTCGCATTGTGAAACAATAATACCAGCTTCCAGGAGCCCTTCTTCTGCATAAAGAAGAGTAGGAAATTTAATGTAGTCACGACGTACGGCTTCAATGAAATCTTGAATCTTACTTTCAGCCAAAGGCAAGTGTTGCCTGGTGAACGTTCTTCGGGGAAAGGATTTGCAGAAGGTGCAATGGAGCGGAGATTTCAACTATCTACAAATACAAGATGCTGAAGGGGCAGATGTCGAATATTCAATGCTTAACTCTAAAAATAACACCCAACGTAGCGTCGAAGAGGACTGTTTTTACAATGGCGGGCCAGGGAAGAGTATTCAGGAAACTTGTGGATGCCAGAGAAGATGCCGGTGAGTTGTGTCATGTAACTCGACGAGAGTTTTGGCACTTTTTTTAATTCTCTATATTTTCAGGCAAATTTATTAAGCGGCGTCACAGTTCCTGATAACACGCATTGCCCATGAAATCATTCTGCAGAGACACGCAGAACACCGGAAAAGTAGTGTAGTTCTCACTGAATTGTAATAAATGAAATGTGTGTCTTCTATTCTTTTCGCAATTACACGTGAATACAGAGTAAGGGCGTTGATCCCTGCCGGAGGCGTGTCTTGAAGACAAAACAAAAAAAGAATAATAACACCGATTATCGTGGCAGTAACACCGGTTTAGAAACAAGTGCTATATGACTTACCTTTTTTTTTTCTTTTTGCTTTTGTTTAAATATTATCACTTCCATCTATAAAACCTTCGCAAATGCAAGTGCTGGGGCAGACATGTTTATTTAGCAAAATTCGGTGTTATTTAGCAAAATTCGAGTGATAATCAACATAATATTTTTTGAGGCTTTTTTTTTTTTGTTTTGAAGCAAACGCCGGCATATATATTTCTAAGATAAAGCTTTTTCTTTCTACAGAAGACAGTTGAGGGAGGGGAAAATGATAATACCTACAAGGCCTGACAAGGCCTTACTAGTGTTTTACTTTTTCTCGTTTGCAAAGACCAAATGCTAACACAAAAAATCAATCTTTTGCGCAGGGATTTCACGTACGCAAAAAGAGTCACCTACATCCCGTATGCTCCTGGAGGTGTGAGTAACCGTAAAGCCTTTCTTTAAACGGTCGTTTTACCCCGAACACACGGGAATGAGACAACATTAAAGCTATAAATGCGCGCAGCGTACTCTGGTTTGGTTTGGTTTATAGGGAGTAACGTTTCAAAGCGCCTCAGGTTATGAGCGACACCGTAGAACAGGGCTGCGGAAATGTCGACCACCTAGGGTTCTTTAACGTACACTGACATCGCACAGCACACGGGCGCCTTGCTTTTCGCCTCTATCGAAACGTGGACGCGGCAGCCGGGATTCAATCTTGCACCTTTGGCCGCAGTAGTCGAACGCCATAACCACTGCACCACCCCGGCGGCTGCAGCATACTTCGGTTCCAAGACAGTGGACAGATCCGAAACACAGATAAAATTTATCGCAGTGTTGAAAAAGAGTGCACCGTGCAACTTTCAAAAATTTGTCATCTCGTATTTTTTTCCTGCAACCCTCCACTACAACAACGTTTTCTCTTTGTCTTCTTCCTAATTAATTAACTGATTAATTCTTTTCATGGACTACCCGGATTCGAACCGGGTCTCAGCTTACTCATTTCGATGAATGCAAAACACAAGCGGCATCCGTCTGCTGTGCTATTTCAGTCGACATTAGGATCCAGGTGGTCGAAACTATTCCATAGGTTTACGCCTCCACTACGACACTCCTTTCTTTATTTCTTGTACTTCCTCCTTCATGTCCTTCCTCACGTCACAGTTTGGGCATTCAACGAGCAGAAAGACAGTCACTGAAACCTTAACGTTTTTCGAAACTAATTTATTCTCCACGACAAAAAATTGGAGGCATTGTTGATTATAATCTTCACCGAAATGAATGCGATACCACTTCCCTCGGCAACAAACACTTGGAGACCTTCAGGATTATAGCCCTTGACGAATGAAATTCGGTAACATTTCCCAATAACCCACCTTAATCCCTCAATTAATCCACGGTAATCCATTTTCAGAGGATGGCCAGCTGTCAAATTTTAGGAGTCCATGGCAGTTTCAGGCGTGGCAGCGCTCTCTGATGCCTTTTGTCAGTTGAACATACAGTGAAATTCGTTACGTAGATGGCGGAATATTTCGGGACGACAGTACTCAAAATTCTATCTGATTAAAAATGGGGTTAAATGTTTTGCGCAGTCTATTCATTGAAAACGAAGAAGACAAATAGAGCTGAAAATCTTGTTATACGAGTGAAAAAAATATTTCTGCTCTTTATTTTCTCTGAAAGCACACCTCCTCCCACCTGCGTTTGCACTTGGCGGTTCTCACAACGCACCGATTTAAGTGCGTCGGTTTAGAGATCACTGTACAGGGTGGTCCAGTCTTAGGGTGAACACGCGAAGAGGTAGTCCCTCTCTTCGAACGGCTTTTGCGTCCGACATGGCCGCATATCGTAGCAAAGCGGAGTAGGTAGTTAAATACCTGGACGTGGCGCTTCGCAAGGGCTGCCATTTCGCTTCGATGCGCAACCAGGTTGGGCGCAGCAGAGTCGCGGCCACGCGCTCGCGTGTTCACTCTATGAGTGGGCGATACTGTGCAACGTCTCCGGTATAACATCGGGTACAATGTCTGATGTCTTTTAACAAAGCTACTTGATGCGTAAGCGTGCGCAACATCTTTTATAATTTTTCCCTTATCGGCAACCGCAATATTCGTGATTTTTTAAATGCTTGTTCCTTCACAGAAACACATCGTTTTCTTTTTTTACTTTCTGAAGGACAATGTGTACGTGACCCCTTAATTGCCCGTGGTAGGGTGTGTGAAATTATGCGAAGAAATATTGCCACAATATTTATAAGCACCAGAATTTTGCTTTCTTCACTGATGAAGTGCAACATCTTGAGCTATACTTTCATGTCGAAGTACTTCTTTTTTCTTCTTGATTTTAACTGCTTGCACTACTTTTTGTCGATACCAGATATGTTAGGAGTACATTTATTCGCCGGCGAAAGATACCATGGGCCTTTTTTTTTTTTACCCAAATATTATTTTAAAGGTGCTTAGTACATCGTGAGTAGCCTTCATTGATCGAACGTTGGTACGAAAGCTCTCTCCTGGAAAAAAAAAAATCGCAGTATGTTTTAAGTTGCGCATTAAAGCCTGTCCAATGCTCTGTAAACCTGCCAAACGTTTTTATTTTGACGCCTTCCTTGGCCTTTATGCTGTAGATTCAGCGTGTCAAAAAGTTTTCTTTCAGTAAACACTGCGAACGCTGTTTATTGCACACAGCGTACACTGTGGAATGCTCGATACAACTGGTGAACGCGGCTTGCTTAATCTCTTCTGAATGTGGTGGATGCTCTGCTGGTGTTTTGGAAGTGCTCATAGAATTCATTATTGCGAAATTCCAGCTGAAATTATGTAATTCTAAAAAAAAATAAAAACATGATCTGTTTGAACCAGGAGGGTTCTCACTCTAAAAAGTTGCGCTTGAGAGTTTGTGGACAGTTCTTTTTAACGTTTCGTTCATCAATTGCATCTTTCTATGTGCTGTTAAGTAATACCTGGAAGAAATAAAACAATGAAAAGAAAGATAAGGTAGAAAAGGAAAGGTCAGAAAACAAGAAGAAAACGTCGCGACATGCCTATACTTTTTTTCGAGGAATGTCCGCAGCTTGCCCAAAACATGTACCTCGTCCAGTGTAAGAATATTTACACGCCTCGCCTGGAACACAGGAATTGCCTTTAGCAATAGCGACAAGCCCATTGTGCAAACTACACCAGTGAGTGCTTACCCTTGGATTGTGTGGAAGAGCGTCTTCGAGTGTTATTATTGAGAATTTTCAGAGCGAGACTCATACGTTTTCACACTCGACACTTGCAGAAGTTTTGTAAGCATCTCTGTTTTCGGCAATCTTTTGTGAAATATGAATCAAACAGAGCAAGTATCAGTAATATTTAATAAATGACTAGTTATATACTGATAAGGCAGAGTGCACATGATTGCGGTTAAGGCCGGTAAAATTTAAGCAAGACCTGAATGTATAATTGCACGCTTAGCACCAGAAAGTAAATGTGGGTAGAGTAGATATAACGGTGTTTGTCCGCTACAGCCTTTTTTGGGTGCTTATTCCAGCGGCCACAGAGGAGTGCTGGAGAACTGAACGGTGGTGCCTAAGGTCGACTTGAATGTCTTATCTAGATGTCGCTACATGGAAGACGTTCTCGGCAACACTGCGCAGTGATAGCCGCGCGCTCCTGGATTGAAAACGCTTATACCTACACCGCATGGACGCCAAACCTCCAGAAAATCCTATTTATTTTATAGCTGTGGCCACTGGTGCTCCCAGTGCGTCTCTCTCCGGCATAGCTAAAATGCGCATTATTTTCCCGTCGATCACCTCAATATGATTTGAACAGTTATTTTTGAATTCTGGAACAGCTAGCAGCCTCAACTGCAGAAATGTTATATACTGCTCGGTACACAGTGACATGCACCGCCATGGCAAATTCTATCAGCATTCTTTTTATAGTCCACAACGCAAGACGTCACTGGTAAGGAGTCACCTCTTGGTTTCTATGGTAGTTATCGACTCGTAGAACAAACATACTTTTATATTTTGTTCACAAATTTGTTCTCATGACAATCGCTTTCATTTCATGAGATGAGAGAAATTACCAACTTCACCTGTCATTGCCTAAATCTGCGAAAAAAAAAATAAAAGGGCAAAAATTATTCAGCTGAGCGGAAAGGTGGTGTTACCACCTGATCCACTCTGTAGTTGATTTACGCTGCCAACGGCATTGAGTTAGCAGTTATTTGTGTCATACCGCAGGATTTGAGTCTATGTACAGCAGATGAGAAAAAAGAAAAATGACGTTTTATGCGTTTTTGTTTTGTTTCGTTTAGGTCGACGGCACTACTGACATATCCCAAGGGTGAGTACCACTAATTTCATAGAAGTCTGTGCATGAGAGTGCTAATGAGAATTTAATTGCGCCTTGTTTCTTTGGGCCCTTCCAGAGGTCTTAGCAAAATCGTGGTGTACTTCGCAACAGCCCGGTTCGATAACATTCGCAGCGCACCAAAGTTCGACGTAAGTCGTAACTAAACGTGTCTCAACGCTTGACTACCTCTAATATTTTAAAAAGGAGTGATCGCATATTGTGGAGCGCATATTTAACCACGGAGGCCCCGTTTACTTTGACCCGCAGGGACTGCACGCTTTCAGCGCCATTGGCTCTGTCAACGGCATGTACTTGGGCGTCTCCTTCCTGGTCATCATTGAAGTGGTCCAGCTCTTGGTCACCGGCTGTTCACGCATCAGAGCTCGTCCTTAGCTGCCATATCAGAACTCCTCTACTTATCCCCCGTCCCCCGCCCTATCAGCGTTACGCTTAATAGTATGCCAGTCCCAACCAAACTTGTAAGAGTGCCGAGCATGTGCATCTCAAACAACGGTTCCCAACACCGCCACCATTAAAGCATTGTAAAACGTTGCCCCTCCCCCCCCCCCCCCCCCCCCCCTCCTCCCCTCTTCCCGTCATCTGCTTCCTGAATAGGTCGCTCAATAAAATTTTGCTACCACCACCACCGCATGTTAGATGCTGGGTTGTCTTGTCAAGAAGTTATAAAAGGCGCGGCATTTCGAAACTCGGTGCGCTTATGTTCGAAACTTTCCTTGAAATTCTGCACTGACTTGGAGGTAAACATAGTTTGAATGCGCTACCATTACCCGGAGTCCTGGACAAATATTCAATTAGAAGCGAGTACATGAAGGTAGTTTCTCTAAGCATTCGCAGCTTTACTGATAAAAGCAACACAAATTCCCGAGTTGCCACTCTATTCGCAACTGTAGAAAAATTTACGCGTCTGACAACACTACACATCATGAACAAAGATAGCCGCCAGTTACAAGTTTGCGGCGGACCTAGTGCACTATCGCGGCATTTTCACTTAGTGTTGTGTTTATATTTCTAGGTTGTGGTGTGGAATTCTCGTGGCTTTTTGGAAGGCGAGTGGAATATAGGGTTAGCCACTTCCACCTGACCATACTGGATAACCACAATTCCAAAATCTTCACCCTGAGCACTGTGCGTAGAGACGTCCGGCAGCAGATTGAACCGCGCCAGATAAATATTTCATCAGGCAGGTCAGCGTATTGGGAGGCAAGTGCACATTCATAATCGGCCTTTCTGAAAGGTGCGAATATGTGCAGTACTTATAAAGTAGTGCACATAAGTCCTTTATTAATTTAAACAGCGCGAACAAGAAGACACAGGACAAGATAAAAGGAAGCCGCAGTACAAGCTCTGTACTATGGCTTCCTTCTATCTTGTCCTGTGTCTTATTGTTCGCGCTGTTTAGATTAATAATGGATGTTTAGCAACTCGCCCAACAAAGTATCTTGGACTGCACATAAGATTTCCTGCAGTGCCTATAAAGTACTGCAGGGAAGTCGTTTTGATGTTTTCGCTGAACTGATTCCGCACGTTCACTTCTATCTGTTCCCAAGTGCTACAGTGATGAAACGCTTCGGAGTCTGAGCTCGATGACCAACAGTTACATATTATGTGATCACGGCGAGATTGGAAAGAGCACGCGGCATAGGAACATGGAGTGATTAGATTTACAACTTCCTTTTACATGTTGCAAACAAGCGATCATTTAAAGGAGGAGGGGAAGGGGGGACTCGAAAACAAGGCAAAGATTAATCCTGTAACTAAGACCTAGTGATGCATGATGTGCGTTTTCCCGTCTAATCACCTCACTGTCTCCTTCTATGGTATAGTGCTACTCGCACCGTCGCTTGACAAATGGCAGTGCTGAGCGAGATACTATCAGCTGCTCGAGCGCACTGAAATGCTATCTGCATGGCTTAGTTGTCGCAGGCGACGTACAATTACAACGTAAACGCAGCTGAAAATACTGCTCTAAACTCTGGGGCAAGTTCAGTTGTCAGTGACAGCGCGCCCACAAATTAAAACCGCGTGATATCAATATGATCATGTGCTGATTAATAGGTGATTACAAAGTAAGTTGACAATTGCAGAAAAGGAAAAAGGTGTCCCGATGTAGCTGGATTGAACCAATGGGACCAATGTCACGTTTTCGAGTGCTGTTTTCTGTGCACAAAGTATTCCGGGGTGCATCTCCGGGGTGCATCACTTGCTTACATGAAAAATCAACAAAATACATTGTGCGAACTTTCCAGCGAGAAGGTGCGTAAAATGGAACGCAACCGAACTCTTTCGACTTCCCTTTTTCTTTTCACACTTTCACGTGGTGGCATTAAAAATGGTAAGAATTAGATATGTCCTTTCACAATGCACGAGCGACAGATACCTTTCATGTTGTAATGCGCTGGCCCTGTTTCTGAGATTTGGCTGACGAGGAATGATCTGGACTCTCCGTGGGAATGTTTGCACTTGGCGCCCCCGCCAATTTACGAACAAAGCAGTGCAGGCAGACATGGGCGTGACGCCTTTCAAAGCATTGGAAGCTCAGAGAAAATTATTGGACGAAGAACACCTCAGAAAAATGTACGATAATAGTAGACAGCTAAAGCTTGTAAATAATTATACCGAAATGATCTTGACTCACAGTGTCAGAAAGGACGAGAAAACTAACCAGTGAGATATGCAGGAAAGCAGGACGAAGAAATAAAAAAAACATTACATGACAGATAAAGAACACTGAGGTTAACAACTGGAATGATTCATTGAAAAAGAAGCCGACTCTAAACCTATGTAGGGAAATGGAAGAAGCAGGCTAAGACAAAACCGTTCTATGATATCACAAGAGGCAGCGCCCTTCTCTTTGAAGCTAGATCAGCATGTTATAGCGCGCGAAGCTACAAAAGGTAGTTTAACAAAGAAGATGACACTTGTGCTATGTGGGGTGGATGCGCAGGAACAATTGAACATCTTATACTGTGGAGTGGAATCATCCATCCAGATGTTAAGGCGAGCACCGTCAGTCTCAGCGATGCCTGGGGTTTAGAGATAAGAAAGGAAACGTGAATGTATCTGTGGTAGAGGTTAGCAAGAGGAGATTTGAATATTAGTGGCTAAATAGCAGGGCGGGGACACAAGTGCGCCGAATTAGAATTAAAAGGTGTATTTAAAATATACCGAGTCAACAACCAAAGTTAAACCAAATTAGAATTTAAAGGTGTATTTAAAATATACCGAGTCAACAACCAAAGTCAAAGTTTAAGGGGTGCCCAAAGAAGCATAAAAAGAAAGGTTGAGCATGGTGACTGTATACAGCCACCACCAGTTTTCAGGGCGCTCTAAATTCCCTCACTCGTTCGCTCCCTCCCTCTTTCCCTCACTCCATCCCTCCCTCTTATAATACATACATACATACATACATACATACATACATACATACATACATACATACATACATACATACATACATACATACATACATACATACATACATACATACATACATACATACATACATACATACATACATACATACATACATACATACATACATACACGCACGCACGCACGCACGCATGCCTGCCTGCATGCATACATACATTTTGACCAACTCATTTGTTTATGTTTGACACAGAAACGCAAGGGTATAGATCACAGGCGCCATTTTGAGTTGCTTGTCGTTTTCGCTTCGGAGTGTCTGCTTTTCTGCCAGGACGCTCACGGCCGCCTCTTTTTTTACTTTTCTTCTAGGTTTCTTTGGAAAGGCGAGGGTGTTGTCTGCAATGTGTTTTGCTTAAATTCATGCAGGCTCACTTCAGTACCTTGACGAGGTCGGCACTTTCTGATCGCGCTCCTCATCGCATTGCTCGAGGTCCTTGCTCTAAAAAGGACGCATTTACAACAGCGCAGTGGGCTTTTTTTTTTGTGAGTGTGTGTTTCGATTATGTGAGAAGTGCACACGCCCCTACCATGAGCAAACTACCCATTTTATGACTGCGAGTTTCTGCCATATGTCGAGCAAGCACTGTTTCTGTATCAGTCATATCGGTTCTTGCCATTGGCGCGGCTCCCTCCTGGAAAGACGAGGAGACCGGAGTGCATTTGTGACCGCAGGCTGCCTAACTGGCCGTTACTACTACTACTATATTTTAACACGTGACACTATTCCATTTCTCAAACCTGCACCACACTCTGAGAACAGAGAACGGTTAACGAGATTGCCCGAAACCTTACATTAAAAGCAAACTGCGCGCGCAGTGCACCTAAGATGTGACTCAAACTGCGAGGTAGCAAACCGCGACTCACGGGGGCTTTCTGTTGTAGCAGAAAGCTAACTGCACTCTCTGAACGGTCCACGAAATGTCTCTACACGTGCTCAAATTTGTCACCGCTGAGCCAGCACTAAATAGGTAATTAAGCAAAGCGGAGTGAAGTGGGAAAGTCACGTAATGTATGTTTGTCTTTCTATCTGTCCGTGTTTCTAGCACTGGTTTAACATAATTAAGTTTTGTTCCCTGTAGCTACACCTCGATTGTTGAGGCGCCTTGATGTAAGGCTCCGGATAAAGTTTAGCCTAGCTTCCCCGCTGTCGGCTAAATTCTTGCAAATTCTAGCAACGATTACAAATGACATTAAATGTACTATTTTTACCTTTCAGCGCGATAGTTTTCAGTAGTCCACTCAGAGGACAAAATGAGTTTTATTTCGCGCGCTTTTATGGTGCTCTTCGCAGACGCTCGATGGCGCCACCTGTGTTTGGAAGAGGGCGGCACTTGTAGGTTTGCAGCATCGTTTCAGGGATGGCGCAACAACACTTCCTTGTGGGAGGAATGCTATGTAAACTGGTAAAGCTTGCGTAAACTTTCCGATTGTGAACAACTTTTATACGGACGATCGAACAGTGAAATAAATTTAATCAATAATGATGGCAAAAAATTAACAATGAAAACTTCACATTGCGACGTGACGATACTTGCTATTATTTCCACTTCGAGCAAGCGGTAGGTCAATCGCCGCACGGAGCAGCAGTTGCGGAATGCAGACTCTAAACACCAGGGCTGTCGAGAACAAAAAAATACGAAAGGGCACTTAAAACTGCTTGAGTTCAATGAAGGCGAAAATATGTGTTTCATCGAGAGTTTCTAAGTCGTCGATGAAATCTGAGTCGGGAGTTAGCCTTCGACTTGACTAGCAGCTGCATGCTATGTGATGAAATTGATGCAATGCATTAATGCAATGCGATTTAAGTAACTAAATTTAAAAGTAGTTGCGTTAACCTTCAGAAGGTTTCCTGCGTGGCACTTAATTTTGTTTTTCTTTCCTTCTTTCTCTCCTACATTCCTTCTTTCTCACGATGCGTTTAAGGCGTCCATGGAGGAGTCGGGTAGACAGTGCACGTTTCCATTCCTAAAAACCGTACTCTTTCATTCGCTATTGTGAAAAGAAACCTGGAAAAATGCACAGCATTAAAAGTAAATATGTCGTAGGTTGGGATCTGTGTCAAGAGCAAGCCGCCAACTTTAAAAAGTGAATGTATGCTATACCGTATGAGAAATCTTGGGACATCCCAAGCAACGTTGCAGGCAAATGGTTACATAATAATTTTGATATGAATGGCCGGAAAACTAGTGCCCTATGAAGTTCGGTTAGTTTAGCAGTAGGGCCGACTGCGAATCCGAATGTCACGCTCATGACGGCCTCATTTCGACGAATGCGATATATAAAACCCCGTGTACCATGCGATGTCAGCTCTTCTTACAGAACCCTATATCCGGAACCCTTTAGTACAGTGTACCTGAAAGCCCAACTGTCGCTTCGGAGGATAAACACAGCAACTTACAAATTTCAAAACACACAGATGCATTTTTTTATTTTTGTTTTTTGGTGACCAGGTTAGAATTTCGACAAGCTACTTTGTTCTGAGAAATCATTCGTGTAATCGTTCTTGCAGTTGAATACTGCGCCGCCGTATCTCGAGTATGCGCAGGAGTTCTGACCGTTTTCGAAGCAAAATAAGAGCCACCGCTGGCCACGCCCCCATTCATGTGATCGCACTGCGCCAAACACAAACTCTGAGTAGGGGAGAAAATAAAAATGCATCGAATGTAAAGGAGAGGAGCGCAACAGCTGCATGAAAGGAGGTACTGAATGTCTATTGAGAGCAGAAAAGTGCGGTTTACAGATACGAGGACAGATGAAGATAGCAAAGGAACTCCGCGTACAGCCCCTCCAACCACTCGGAAAACGAAGCGAACTGTTAGGCGAAGAATTCACCGCACAAATTAAGCATAGTTCTTAAAATGTCCTAAAACCTTTCCCCTTGGTTCGACGCAACAGCAGAAGGCATGTATGTTCACTGACTCCAGGACTTATTGAGAGTTTAAGGATGACCATCTAAAGAGCTAATAGCTTTACGGGAAAGTATGTATGAAGGCAGGCCGTTGTTAAGGCTTTTAACTAGGACATGCGTAAGCTCTAAATTTACTATGAGCTCAATGCGCACGCTGAAATTAGGCTGGCCCATGCGTAGGCCATTTATTATAGGAACTGTTTTGCGACTGTGCTTTTTGGCTTGTATAATTTTCTGGCGTTACATGCGTCCTCTGGCGCATCGCATGTCCTCATTCGTCCTTAAGTTCTAACGCAGTTATACTATAGTGTCCAAAACATACTAGCCAGTGTATTCCAGGCTCTATAATTATACTTGCCTGTACTATCCGAAGCCTTCTGCATGATCGCTTTTATTATGTGAAGGATAGTGCACCAGCTCAGTTCAAACGCGCCTTAGAGCCATAGGCACGAAATAAGTATCTGACGACGTTAGGCAGTTTCAAAATCAAGAGCGCGTATTTCCACGGCGTATACTTCGTTAGACACGTCCTTTAATATGCTTGTATGTATGCATCGGTCGCACCATGCAGCGTGATCTGTCTTTCGGTGTAGCGCTTGAAGTATAACGGGAAGGGGGGGGGGGGGGGGGGGGGGGGGGGTGAGGTGAGGAGGAGGGTATGCATCGAAAAAAAACAACAACACATTTTTAATATCCCCTCGGTCTAAAGCGAGAGCGTCTGCGCCTTCGAGATGGCGTGTTATATTATGGTACGCAGACTGGTGCCGCAATTCAAAATTAGTTAACGCGTTAGCACTTATGTTGACGCTGTGGCATCAGGCTTCGACGCCAAGGTGAGAATGGGGAGTGAGTTGGGTGTGCTGTGTCCACTGCCATGTCGCAGAATTTTTTTAGTACTTTGTGATAGTTGCGCAAGCGAGGCAAGTCCAGCGTGTATTTTGCTGCAGTTGCGTAATAAAGCGCTTTGTTGTTTGATTGATCGACCGATCAACTTCAAGGAATGATCGATAGTTAATTGCTTTTTGGTTCTGTGTACAGTTGCAGAAGCTAGTTAGTACAGCTCCTGTACATTAGAAACGACCCCCACTTGACACATCTCTTGAGACGCTTACGCGCCCACTAAGATACTTTCGTGCATCACTAGTTACAGCGGGCCACTAGAGAGCTTAAGCATGATTACTGTCACTTTTAAATCAGCTCCTCTTTATCATATTTGTGCATCAGTCCTTTTTGTGCAACACTCGTCCGTTTTGCTTACCTGAGCGGGTTTCTCGCAATTGCATTTCTCATCCATATTTCAAACCGTGCGGAAAAC
Source organism: Amblyomma maculatum (assembly GCF_055883805.1). Taxonomy (NCBI): domain Eukaryota; kingdom Metazoa; phylum Arthropoda; class Arachnida; order Ixodida; family Ixodidae; genus Amblyomma; species Amblyomma maculatum. The sequence goes on along the minus strand of NC_139347.1, from coordinate 31,063,343 downwards.
GAACCATACACGTTTGCAAAGCGTCTGAATACATTGCTCATTAGTAAAAACCACTTTTGACGACAGCCTTTTTCTTGGGTTGTTATGAATCTGCTCTTCATGCGAACCAGTCTGGCAATGCCCCCTCCCCCCCCCCCCCCCCCCCCCACACACACACACACACACACCACATACGCCAACATCGGCTACCCAAATACGGCAACATCGACCATCGGCTAGTGCTTCTGCAACGATCCGGGCTTCAGTGCATGGAACACTGTGTACGTTGTTTCTTGAACATTCAGTCATACTTTCATAGAAATTAGGTCACAACTGTTGTCATCAACTTGAACTGTCCTAGATGTCATATATTGGAAGTGAGTCCAATAGTATGCAACCTGCATAAGAAGCTATCGAGGAAAGGCGCGTTGCGTCTTAGAGTACTTACTACTTTTGATTCCGTAAACCTGAAGCTGATGCTGTTTGGGCAGCTGTTCGAAAAAGACATAAATGTTCTGGCCGGCATTACCTGAGCGAATTCATAAACCGTGCGAGTCACATGTATACAGACAGTAGCCTGTCCGCTTGCAAGAAAAAAAAAAAAAACATCTTGAACTGAGAAAGTGGGATAGCATGTGCTACGGCGTGACCATGGTAAATGCAAGTTTCTTTGCGGCGGTAGTTCCGAAATCTCCCCGAACAGAAAAATGCGTGACGCAACAGCGTACCAGTAAGCCCCTCTCAAATTCCTCGGTGTGTCAGCCCACGCGCCACTGACGACCGGTCATGCACTGTCAATGGCTTTTCTTGCCTGAAGTAGCGAGCTGAGAGATTGATTGACATTGCACCGCGGTTCTCCGATGGACAAAAATAAGAAATGCGACCAGTCAGCACGTCCTGCAGGAATAAAGGTAGAAAGAAAAGAATAAAATTCCATTACCCATTCCGGAATGTTCGTCACTGTCAGATGCAGATTTTTTTTTCTTCTAATACTCAGAGACGTTCGCATTCCTCGCGATATGCATATAAAGGACGTTCGGTTACGAAACATCTGAGGGACACAAGGGAAGCTGAGGAAATATAAAAGAGGCTTAGAACTTCCCCAAAGGTTTCGCCGCGAGCATTCGTATATATGGGACGAGCGAGGCAGCACTCAAGGGGGAAGGCTCGCTGCGCAAGAACCTGTTCACAGAGGAAACATTGCAGAATAAAAAAGAGCACATGAAATCGTTAGAATTCTCGTGACCGTCTTGGCGAAGAAAGGCCCTTCCACGTGGACGCTCTTCGGGAGGTAGCAGAAGGGATGAGGAATAAGAAATAAAGGATGAGGAGAAGAAGTACAGCCTCAGGTCGTGAGAGGTGCTAGGACTTCGCGATGACGGGCTTCTTCGTCGAGAACACAGAAAACTAACTGGCGAAAACAGAAACACGCATGCGCACACGCACGTGAGAGCTTCAAATCGGCGCTGCTGAAGGTCAGAACAAAAGAAGTGAATGGCGTCGTCGGAAGGTGTGAGATGGAGGTGAGAAGAAAGACACGTAGCCACTTCTTTTTCTCGTATCTTCATTTTTTCCTTTATGTGTGCGCGCGTGCGGCCGGTGAGAGATGCCCTCCAATCTGTCATGCCTGCCACGTTGCCGCGGGAAAACATAAATAGGCACGACGCGGCGCGGGTGCGAGAGGGGGCGCCACTTTTTTGCACCTTGCTCGCGGCCCTAGGATTCAGCGGCGGACTCGCGCAAATGGAGGCGAGGTGTGGAAGCGACGGTGCTCAGGCGTCGTTGCAGAATTCCAAGAGGACCGAAGGCTTTGTTGCTGTTGCGGGGCAGATGCGCGCAAGCGCGTTCTTCGTGACTCCTGATCTGACGAGCCGTGCCGGAGCTGCCAATAGCGGGAGAGATGGACGTCATCTACTTCCTCTTACGCTGATAGGGCTCTTTTTTTTTCTTCTTGTTCTTGGATTACGCGGTATAGAAAAAAGAGAAAAAGTGGAAGCCAGAGAGAAGCGCTGCGCTTTAGCTCCCTGACATTGTTGACCTTCTTCCTTCGAGCGACGAGGGTTGATCTCGTAACGCAGCCCTGCACTATAGTAGGTGCTTTCGTAATACACCATCTCTAAGAACAGGAGGGAGAAAAAAAGGTGATCGGCGCTGCAGGTTTTCCGAAAGGACGCCTCTTCGTCCCTGACAGGTGGTTTTGCAAGACGCTTTTAGGCTTCGCAGCATACATTAGGCGTATTTTTTGTTTCATATGCCAACAATTCTTCGATGTTAAAGAAAACACAGAATGAAATCCATCTGGCCGCCACGTGTCCGATGGCCACACGAGTGAGAACCAGCTTGAGCGCTTAGCAAAGCTTTTATCGTGAGTGTCCATCTTTCCTGCGTAGTGCAGGAGGAAAATGTGAAGTTTATTGAGAAGTTTCGTACCCTGGAGGCTTAGCGTCCTTTCTGGTGGGCGGGATGAGCCTATTTTAGGCAGTCACACTGACGCTGATTCAAGCGTAGCGAGATCCATTCCTGGAAATGGTACACCGGAGCTGAAGGGGAACGCATGAGAGTTTTTGTTGTTTCCAGTGTCACGGCGTCACATATTGTTTTCTGCTTAAGTATATTCTCTTTCGTTGGGTTCAGTATGAGGTGCTTGCATTAATATCGAGGATGTCGGGGTGAGTTTCGTGCAACACATTTGCGTGCTTTGCATTGAAGGGATAAATCCGGAAACTACATATAATTTCCTCCTCACGGTGGCTCTGTAGTAGGGTACCTGACTGCTCATTCCGAGGACATGTGCTCGATTTCGGCCTCGTTTCGATGAAGCCAAAACGCTGGTTGTCTGAGTGATGTCAGTGTACGCTAGAAAACCCAGGTGGTCGAAACTATCCGGAGTCCTCCACTACGGCGTCCTTCATAGTCGATGCTGCTTGGACGTGTTAAATCACATATTGACTTTTTTTTTGCTAGCCGCAAACGCGGCACCGCAATCAAGTCAAGATGGCGACCGTAAGAAGAACCCTGTCTATGACCAGCCTAAGCACAGCAATAAGATTTATTGGCTTTATGTTTTGGTTGTGTTTCGTTCAAGGTGGCCACATAATTTAACTAAGTGGTTTGTCTTATTCGGCGTAAAACAACTATTCACGGCTTGATTATTATCGGCCTTGGTTTGAAAACGTGCATACAAATGTCTCCAGGGTCCAGGGCGTATTCAGCGATGTCAAGATCGCCAGTAAGGAGTGTTCCCGCACGGTGAGAAGTCTAAAAGCCAAATTTCCTAGAATTTTTTTAGGTTCAATGTTCAGCTGTTACCGGTAGCCGTGCTTTCCAGTGAAAGCCAAAAAAAGATACCCGATGGTTTCGCTTTCGGCAGTCAGCAGCTTGAACTTCAATTTTTCAAACTAAACACCACTTCCATTCACGTGCAAGCGTCAGTCGAGCAAGTAACATCCTCGTCGAAACATTGTTGAAGGTCTATGTTTAGAAGCACTGAGGTAGCCTGATGGGGAAGAAACCACAGCGCGCAACTGCTGTGTTAAGGTTAATGATGTGAGTACTTGCTGTATTTAACGCGACAAGTTAAAGGTCCCGTTTCCAGCATATTCGGCGCCAGCGTGGACGGCGTCGTGAATGAAATGTTATTGGAATGTCTCCTGCAGGCGACATGGCCGAGCAGTGATTGATCAGTGTTTTTTGTTTTGTTTATTATGCATACAATGTACAAAAAAATACTCGGGAGAGTTGTGTGACGTCACTAGACTATGTAACGAGGCGATATGGACGAGAGTTGCCAACTCCGGTAGCTTCTTTGAGACGCGAGGGTGAGATGGGAGTTGAACCCTCCGGGACACATGGATCCCTATTCGTATAAACACATTATCTACACCTATAAAAGCGGCAGGCAAGTTCTACGGCTCAGTTATTTCAGCCTAATTAAGTCGCCTGGTCTTTCGCATAATGTGTTATCTTACGCATATGACTGCATCCTAACGAGTATGCGTGAAATGAATGAGGCAGAAACTGAGAGGTTAGTGATAAAGCGAATTGCAAAAAGCATATACGCGAACGAAGATCACCAAGGGGAGCCGCAGATCCCCAAGGGGAGCCGCAGGCGCTAAACGTTAACACTGGTGCGTCGTCGTAATCTTAACGGCAGGTTTAAGTGCCTCCTAATTTTTTCGCTTGGGTGCAGATACTAATCATGAAACCCAATGCCTGCTGGTGAAATTTTGCACCGGTTACGCTACAGAGGATCACTAGAGCGCTTCGAGACAGGCCTGACTACTTACTGCCTGTGCGTGGCGATTTGAACTGGATACCATCGATCGTGCTCACCCTCCAAGGACAACGCACGGGTAGCAGACGCAGGTTGCTCTGTCTGTTTTCACTTGCCGTTAGCGGAATTCGCAGGCGTGAGATGGGTGAAGAGGAACTTATTGATCAGATGTAATGTGTAAACCAACCCTTTGCCATCAGGAGTTAACGTGGCATGAATTGCCTGTTGTTCTACTTTTTTTCTCACTCGCCAGATCTTACTTCGTCAAATGTGTTTGCTTCTCGGCGTGTTAGAATCTTCACTTTAACATCTTATTTTGCGAACCGTGAAATATAGCGTTTAGAAGAAACAACCACCAATGCCAAAGTGCAAAACATGCAAGAAAAAAGTGCAAATGCAGATGCAAAAATAGTGTGCCTGCGCTTACGACGAGATAAAATTACGACGAGATAATTACGAGTTACGACGAGATAAATTTTTGCTATGATTACGGTTGCATCGCAGCCGCAATTATAACAATCAGCCGTGATTATCAACCTATTGTCTGAATAAAAACGAAGCAACCGCGTCATCTCCCAGGTTTGCGTGCCAATCGGCTCTTTTTGCACTCAGAGCGCCAATCTGATATTTTTTTTTTCCTTCGTGCAGTGGGCAGTGCGATGGCAATGGAATGATACCTCCCACATTTTCCATCTCTCTAACATATGAAACAGGCGAGCAGCAGTGCGGTCGAACTTCCCGTTTGCCATGACGCTCTTTGGGCGACGGCAGAAAATGCTTGTTATACGCTGCACCACCAGAATGCGACACGATGCCTTCGAGTGACTTCTCTGTCGACGGGATCGTGGTACGATCAGTGTGGCCTCGATAGTGTGAAAATCACCAATGATGTTTAGTAGGGAAACTATGGCAACATCTGAGTGGGCCGACGAAGTATTCGCAAAGGGAGGAACAAGCTATTTAGCTTGTTGCAGATACTTAATATTTAGTTCCCTGCTCCACCGCTATGTGGTGTCAATTTCATAAAAATTACAAACCATACCATACCATACCATACCATACCATACCATACCATACCATACCATACCATACCATACCATACCATACCATACCATACCACACCACACCGTACCATACAATACCATGTCATGCCATACCATACCATACCATGTCATGCCATACCATACCATACCATACCATACCATACCATACCATACCATACCATACCATACCATACCATACCATACCATACCATACCATACCATACCATACCATACCATACCATACCATACCCTACCGTACCTTACAGTCCCATACTATGCCATACCATACGATACTGTACGATTCCAACGACATCTAATATTAATTTTCGGTTGTAATAAAATCCATGACTCCCAGCGGTACATTGTCGGTTTTGAGGTTGTAGATGGTACAGCTGTTCTGAAACGGTTGCATTTATCTGGCTTCCACGCACTCGCTCGTGGCGTCTGCATCTAGGAAGGCTCCGTGATCGACGTTTTGAAGCGAATGGTAATGTAGCTCACCCTGCGATATCTTCCTCCAGTGATATGCGTCGACGTAACTTGCAAAAGCGACCGGGGATGCAGCCATTTTATTTTCAATCATTTCCTTTTTTTTTGGCTTACAGGTTTTAGTCTAGGTGTGTTTCTGGCCAGAACAAGGCAACCTATGAATGAACGCAGGTAAACTTCAGTTGCCCCTAATGTTCCTGCAAGGTCAAACTGTGAATATTAAATGTGTAGGATCCTAATGAAGATATGGGTGATGACCTCGGTGATAAGTGACTTTTATGTGCCCATGCTATCTGTAGATATATTAATTAAGGAGCCTATAACATCATTATCAATTCGTTATGTTCCGTCTCGCAGTGGTTATATTCCTCTCTAATAGCCTTTCTCATAGCAGATGGTTTAGCATTTAAATTGAAAATATTGATGGACACTATAATGAAGAGACAAAGTGGGCAAATTGTTGATTACTGGAATTGAAAAACACCACTACATGCACCTCTATCTAGTATGCAAATAGGATGATCGATAAGAGGGGCATGCGGCTGGCACATGACTTGATTAATTGGGGAGATATAGGGGAAGGAATTGCTCTTTAGTGGGTATAGCCAGGTGAATGATGATGATGATGATGATGATGGTGATGATATGGTACCAGTAACGCCAGTTATTAAATTGCGCAAGTTGAAAGGTTTCGAGAGAAGCATGTAGAATTCATTCAGATATCTCAAAACAATTGAATTTTAGTCACCGATAACGTCATAATGACTGCAGAGCACAGTAGAAGCGCTTATAAGAACTTACTGGGGCGCTTTCATACATCTTTCGTTGGAAGAGCCTGGCGGCCAGTACACAGCGCCAATAACGGGCTCACATTCGACGTCCGTTAAAAGTGTTTCGACTGCCCTATTACTGACAGGTGCGTTCGAGATGACCTGATACACGATACTTTCTTGTCCATTCGAGGCAAGTTCAATTCCTTGCACACACAACTGTCGTGTTTCTGTTAACAGCCTGAGACCCTGTATATTGTTCATTTCGCTCGCAGTCAATACAATACCGTTGTCCAAAGAAAAAAACAAATTGTAATATGTTGAAATAATAAGTAGCCAAGACATTTAGACTCCGGTGCGGTCTTCACATCAGCAAAAAACAGCAACAAAAATCATTGTGTTTCTGTTTCTTAAGGTTCGAAAGACGATATTAGCAAGTGAAGAGTGGGGGGCAACCACCTAAACAACTTTCACTAGGTCATCTTTAGAGTGAACTTGCGGAACCAAGGAATTTTCGTCTTTTCCCATCCTGAGATATCCTACAAACTTCCATTAGTGCGATTCATGTAGCATTTATGGAAGCTCTAACCTAAGGAGGGACTATGACTAGAACTCATCTTACCGTCAAGATAACTGATACGCTGGGGATGCATCATCAGCATCACGATGGGGTCCAGAAATAAACAGCCTTGGTCTCTAACCGTTTGTCAAAGGCTGCATGTCCTAGAAAATATTACGTTCATCATTTCTTCGGAGCTGCTAACGCGTGACGAATCGCTACACGCTTCGGCCTAATTACTCTTATACTCGGTCGCATGTCCACCTTTCTCTCTGCCATTTTTCTTTCGCGAAACTCTTTCGCAACACATTGTGTCCAAGAATAGACTGAGAGTGACACGCAGTCACTCCGCGAAGTAAACTGCCAGCTAGCCATCACCCTGCCTAGTGTGTGCATGCAATGTAGGATTTCGCCACACTGTTGCATCAAGGGCAAACTTTCTTGCATATTCATATTCGTGCCCGCACATTTTGTGCTCCTTCATCTCTTCTGCGTTCCCTACAAGGAGTCCTTATGAGAAAGATCAATCAAAGAAGGAACCACTCCAGAGAATCCAGGGCCTCCGAAAAGCCAGTTGCCCGAAATAGCGTACTTATCTCAGTTCTTGTCTTGCTTTTCCGTCACTATTCTTTTGCCCCATAGCCCTTGCTTGCTCTCGATGTCACGGGTGCTTGCAGGGGGTGAAAGATTTCTCGGGAGCGCCTGTTGTCTCAGCAGCGCCTCGAGTAAGTGAGACATCGGTCATGTTGAGTAATGGTCTCCGCCGTCCAGAGGTCTTGCATTGACGGCCTGTCTAACGAAGACGCACGGCGCGGCCTTTCGGATATGACCGCGGGGGCCCGTCGCTCTGGCTACTTGTTACTGCTCGCGACGTGATGCGCGCCGCGATCAGCAGGCTGCGGCTCGAAGGAACCTCGCCTCTTGGCCCCTTTGATCCACGGCTGTTGCCGACAGCTAGGCGTGGCTTTAGGTTGGAGGCCCGTCTAGAAGACACAGTTGCAGTCCTCGAGTTGTAAGGGATGCTGTACACGAAGAAATGAATTCAGCTGCTTCTAGAATGTCATTCTCTACGTTCACGCAAAACAACTTTCCATCTCAACAAGAAATTGAAGTAGATCGCAGCGATTATATTTATTGCAGTTATCGAGAACCTCGATGAGGCTGAACAGCTAAATAAGAGATATGTATCAATATCAAAGCAGCAAAAGTTTGTTTTTAGCAGCTTTGAGGTGCAAGCGCTGCTATGTTTTGCAGTTGCATCCTATTTCTTGGATGTCTAATGAGGTAGAACCTAGAGCTGCGTTTCAATCCTGTAAGTTAAAGCTCTTTTCAGCGCTTCAGTGGAAGAGGAATTCACGTTTATGGAACCCAAGCCTAGTCCTCCCTACGAGGCGTTTATCCGTATTTGACCTTTGAACTGCCATTTAGGCAAACATCATGGATCTTTAGGGAAGCGCTTTAATTACACTTAAATCATTCGACGCCAATAAGCAGTGCTTACATGCCGCCTCTACGTGTTGATAGTCATTGCATGCGTTGTGTGCTTTGCGCGGCAGTTGCAAAGAATGACATCACGAGAACAATCTGATTAAAATGCTCATGGAAGCGGCAGCACGCGGAGATAACGGTGAATTATGTTGTATAGGTTTTTTGACTTCACACACAGGTCAGCATTATACAAGCTGCTATTGGCTTTATCAGCTCTGGGATCGTAGCCCGTGTGCATGTGGTTTTTCGTATTAACAGGAAAGGGAGGACGTACCTGGGTGGCCAAGATAGCGATAACATCGCTCGTACTTATCCATGTCTGTCGCCTTAATAAGCAGCGAAATTCTCGATTCAACGCGTAGTCTGAGTGCTGAGAACATAAGATTAGCATTCAGAAGTACTAACTGATGGTGCTGATAGATGTGGTGTAAAAGGAATGGAACTAGTGCTATATATTTGTTATTTAACACGCTGATAGGGGGTATACCGTTGTCGCAAACCCCAGCATTCATTCAGAAAAGCTAGAAATAAGAGTATGATGGTGGATTTTAATGGCGCAAGGGCAATGGAGGCCAAATAGAACTAAAAAGACAAAATATACGTATTTACCATTAAACTCGAGAGTCTGATGTTTCTGAGATATTTATGGGGAATTTAGTTGTACTCGATTACCATGATTTTTAGATTTATATCGCAGAGAAAAATGAATGGATGTATCGTTCGTGCAGACGGGCGATGCATAACAAGAGAACCACTGGTCCTGAAAGAATTGCTGCGCGGAATTAATATTTGCACATTGCAGCGAGAACTAGAGCAAGCCTAATGTGTGCGTTGCTCATGTAGGCATCTTCAACAAATAACTGCCTGTAGGTACCAAAAAACACAAGCAAGGAGATATGATTAACACGGTGTAAATCTTGGTGACTCGACGTCAAAATTCTCGGCTTTCTTATTCGAGAGGGTACATTGCGTAAGCTCGTAAAGTGAAAGAAATGACCAGAAAACGCAACAACTTTACGCCATACTGCGGGACCAAGCTAACCTAAATCATAGTACCCTGCTCCTGTGTAGTGAGTCAGCACGGAGCCGACTGAGCCAGAGCGCCATTTCCATTGATCTCGGCCCAAAAGCTGATCTGGGTCGTACATTATACCGACAACCCCGACAGGGCTTTTTCATATCTCCGCCGCTGCTCCGCCACCCGGCGCAAGAACAAACGCGACAGTTCTTGGCGAAGACAGCCCGATCTTGGCGAACAGCAAAAGAATAAAGCGCGAGCTGCAGAGAGCAAGAAAAAGGCACAGATATGTGTGCAACGCCCCACTTTAGAGAATTAGATGCGTCTCTTGCTATGACAATCCGGAAGTCTTCTATCACACTTTCTTTTGGCTCTTATTGTTTCGGCTACGCGGTCCTTATTTGCTTCCGCCTTGGTGTAGGTGCCAAAGGCATGTCAAAAAAAAAAAAGAATAAAAAAAGAGAAGAAAAGTGTCATCTTTTGAACGGCTGTTCGTTTGTCACGATGGGCAGCAGGGAGTAGCGCAGAGAGTACTTCTCTGTCAGAAATATTAATTTAGCGTACGTCCAATGGAGATAGTTGTTTCCATTGTAATAATCAACGTCAGTCTAGGGCACAGAAAATGGGATGTATTTGGGGATCTTGAATGACGTCAGGCTGAATGAATTATCTAATACGCAAGGTAAGTACCGCTATGGTGAAGTCGTCGAAGCCATAAGAAAAACAGATTTAATTACTCAGGAAATGGAACAAAGTGTAGGGAAATAATATGGTCGCGTTTATAAAGGGAGGGAGATGGGACTCTTGACAACAGTAAATAAAATGAACAAGGGTTGAGGATGCGCCTTAGACCGCAATTTCACATTTCTAAAAGATGAGTCGCCGTCGGCAATCGAGCCCAGATGAAGTCTCCTTGTCGAAACGCTAGCTAGAGGTTGTCCCTCGACTCTTGTTCTCTTTGTTTTGGGTTGATCATCATAGCATCCCTAACGTAAAATTGCTATTGTTATTTCTTTGTGCCGTGCCGCAGTCAATTGTTTTCCTAATCGGAACTTCATTCATCCGTTCATTAGTTTTCGTTTGGTAAGAGGAATGATTCCACTTATAGAAAGAAAAAGGAATATCGAGAAAATTGTGAATATGACAAGCCCGTGCCCTGCACGAGCAGCGAAGATCTGGAATGCGTAGAACTATATTTAAAGCGGGGACGAACCAGTTAAAGCATTCTTTTCCCTATATACATGCATGATATGTATATACTTCAATTTGTATTGACATACAGCCTTTTTTATTATTTTTTTCTTCAAAATTGCATTTAATTTTGAGCTAGATGATATAGTTGTTGAGCCATAAGTTGACACTCTTCTAAAGTAATCGTCAGGGCGTTACATAGTTAAGTAGATGGTGCACAAATCTCTTTGTCAGTACGCTTGCAATAACGCTATTAGTGTTTTTGATATACAGTTCTCATAAATAAATTAAACAAAAAACAGCGCAACAACGGAGACAACAGAGAAGAAAGAAGACGGATCAGTTGCTAGTCAGCGCTGGTACCGTCTTCTTTCTTCTGTCTTGTCTCCGTTGTTGCGCTGGTTTTTGTTTAATTATGTACCAACTCGGTCAACTCGCCGTTTTACTGAAGTTCTCATAAAAATAAATGTTATACAAAAGCATGCATTTTTAGATGAAAGCGGTTTTTTACAAAATTATTTTTTAATAATTATTGCTTGGTAGCGGCTATAAGTAGCGAGCTTTGATGCGTTCATAAGCATCCTAGGATATTACTCAAAATCAGCAGAATTATTCTGGCCATGCTTGCTTATTAAATTTCGAAACAATGAGGGATAGCAATCGCAAAAAAAAAAAGTAAAATCAGCCTTGAATATTTTTAACTCAGTGCACGCACTAAAGCACGCCCTCTTCCTCCCCCCTTATACATGCTAGACGCGCGCGCGCGCGCGCACTGTGGAACGTAAATATTTGTTACATAATCTGGTACAGATTGTTCATTAGAATTAGAGTGAAAAAAGTTTTGGTTTTTAACATATGTCGGCAGAAAAACCGCAACCATTGTTAAGGAAGGTATTAACCCTAAAAAGGGTGTTTTTCAAGTGAAATGGAAAAAGAGGGAATAAGAATTTTATTCCACAGTTTGCGTCAATATCTATGCGTCTCCTATTCTCATGAGGGAAAATTCGTAGTTCTAGACAAAAAGGCTGAATTGTTTTAGCCTCGTGTTAAAACTTTCTGGAATTTCGCGTGGTTAAGGTGGACACAAAGTGTGACAGATACTGCGCTTTTCCTTTCCTGTGAACCAATGATTTATTTGTTATGTAATTAATAATTTATTAATGCGAAAGCTTTTAATGGCTCATCGTTGTTTGTCCGTCGGCAAAACCTGCCGCTCTATAGCTGTCAATCATCCAGACTTGGCCACGCTGGGCTCGTCAATCCTTTACCGCGCGGTTCAGGTGTCCGCAGGAGAAATGTGAGAGACATTGCGCCTTCCCTTTCCTGTGAATTGATTAAAAAGACCTAGAAAGGTCGTGGGCGTCGAATCCGCTTCAGGCGCTTTAGTGGTGCAAAGTGCTCTCTCCAATTTTCTGGGGGTCCTGAGTTCAAGTTTCATTTACTTACTTGTTTATTTATTTACTATTTATTTATTTATTTATTTATTTATTTATTTATTTATTTATTTATTTATTTATTTATTTATTTATTTATTTATTTATTTATTTATTTATTTATTTATATTGACGACAGGGGGCTAGCTTTAAAATTTTGGGAACATACACTATTCCTGATTTCGTTAAAACTTCCTTAAAATACATTTATTTCCACTAAAGTGCATCAACAGAAGCGCTGCATTTTGTCTTTAATCTTAAATGCCTCAGTTTTGAATTTTCTCCGTTCAATATAGTAACGGTTACGACTTCAACTCCAAACTGAGGGCATGTGATATATTTATCTATTTGATTATACTGCTAGCATCTTTTAGAGGCAGTTGCAGGAAACGGCAAAGCTGAGCACAATGCAATATAGAAAAACAATAACCAGACAATAACAATATATATATATATATATATATATATATATATATATATATATATATATATATATATATATATATATGCGCCCTGAGGCAATAAATATCGACTAAAAAAAACAGACACAGGAGCTAAAGACAAAATAGACTTTTGGAAGTCACTTCAGCCACAAAATAGGTTATAATATTAGTTATCGCAATAGCAGAATCGCTCGTCAAGGCTGGGTTTATTTCGGCCGCCCCCCACCCTCTCCCTCTACTTCTCATAGGGCGACCTATTCCTGCACAGCGCACTGGGTCTGGACCAATCCGATTCCTGATTCGGAAAGTCGTCATAAGGCACATTCGACGTGTACATAGAGAATGAAATTATACTTTCAGTGCAGGATGCACTATGCCGACAGACTTGGTCAGGTGGAATTGTCAAAACCCGAAATCACTACGCCTTAGGTGCTAATGCGCGCTGCCAAGTATTGTTCCGTGTAAAGAAAGATACTACGAGAAAACATTATTGTCCAGCTCAACGTGACTTCACTTCAGCTTGCACCAGGTTTTGCCCAAACTGACTGACCAATTGGAATTATACCATGAAATTATCTTGGATATACAAAAGGTTAAACATTTCAACTTTTTAGTCTAATAATTGTAAGGAACCAATTAAGCACATTAATTTTGTACGGCCAGCCGTGTCACGTACTTCTGTCGCCAGCGCTGCTGAGTCAAGCGCGCATCCGCCGTGAGGGCACTCGCGCTCTGCGTATGCTGCTGTATCCAGTTACCGGTAGCCTTCAGCTCGAATAAACCTGAGCCTCGCTCATCCCCTCTTCGTGTTCGTACAGGTGCTCTGCTTATCCTCTAATAAACGTGTTCGCCGTAGCTTAAGGTGCCAGTCCGTTTTACTCATGCCTACACCAGCCAGAGTTGTGTAAAACAGTGAATGTTAGTGAATTCGAGACTGGAGGCCATTCTGGAATGGGAAAATATAACGTCGGTTTCTGTTTACATGGAGGCACACAATTCTGTTTCAGGCTTGCACGAGCACGAGAGGTAATTGCGTAGTCAGGTGGCATTTCCGCCGGGTTAGCCTGTATTGTACTGACCGTCTCCCTCATATTCAAGCTTTTCGGCCGCGGTAGGCCATAGTGCAATGCAAAGCAGGAGGACACACCTGCTTTCGAATGTAGATAGAAAGCCTTGGGTTCGCCTTTTGAAAATTCGACGTTAGCGGATGCCGACTTTCCGCGTGTCGATATTAACAAAGCAGCCTTGCACTTGTCCGACTGACTGCTGAGCGAAATTTGCACACAGACAGAAATATTTTTTCCCTGTCCACGGGCTACAGAAGAGTTCATTACCAAGCAGCCTAACTTCTCCCTAGTCTTCCAGCTTGTTAGCGCGAGTTTGCGAGCAACTTATATGAAATGTGTGGAGCTACGAGACTTAAGGGGCAAACACGAGAGTTTCAAGAGTGATGAAGATGGAGGCAGACAGGCAGAGAGGAAGAAGAAAGAGAAGATGTGGACCTAATACGCGCACCTTGTTCCGAGATGCAAATCCCGCGAAAATTTGGGACAACGTCGAAAATGAAAAAGAACAAATAGAAATAAAAAGAAACGCATGGGTCCTACGAGATAAAAGCGGCGGGGATCCGATAAGGTGAGGCGGGCACGTACATAAGAAGCACCGGTTTCTCAATTTGTCGCATGCCCGGAAAAACCTTGCAGGTAAGGTACGTCAATATTTGAGCCGCCTCTTCGGGAACCAGCTCGCAAATCAAATAAGCCTGCTCTTCCCGGAACTCCACGGGCGACTCAAGGTGGTCGCCCTCCTCGTCTTCCCCCACCTCCCTTTTATGCATGTCCCTTGCGTCCCGTTCTGTGTCGTCCTGTAGCGCGTTGTGCTGTTTTGAAATCGAATAAGGAGTTCATTCGGAGTTCCGGAAACTCCTTGATTAGCGAGCAGTTTGTTACGATGCATGCGCTTGTTAAGGGGGGAGAAGTTGACGCTAGTTAGAGACCGCTTTTGCAGTCGCCTCGCCACGGTCGTTTTTATTTTTATATTGTGGCTGTTCTTGCCTCTTCTGATGAGTCCTTGCAGTCTCACGCTCGGCTGAGCGCCTCACTTGCAGCTATAAGGGCTGCCGGCGGCACATTAGGAAGTCTAGACTGTACTCTGCCGTGGCGCCTAGCTGACGCTGGACGCATCATGGAACAGAGTGCTGTCAACTTAGGACGACGAGTCTGCACGAGTTTCGACGTGTTCGTTTTTGTTGTTTTATTTTCCCTACAGGGAGCACTGCTCTGACGCAATTCTTCTTTGGTCCTTTTATTGGCGTTCCAGTTAGCAGTTTGGTTCCTTGTTGATCAAACTTGCATACAAAGGTCCATCTTTCCAGAACACTTTTTTAACCTTTTGCAATGTGGAAACGCTTTCAGTTGTCAGAAGCTTTCCCACTCCCTCTGCAAGGAAAAAAAAAATGCAGCTTTTTATAATGATGTTAAGATGGTGCCAGCGGAAACTACAGACGTAGAGACAGAAAGCAACAATTTACATATGCGCCAGGAATATATACTAGCTGCAAGGAATGCACTTTATGCACCTTCGAGCCAAAGTTTGGAAAAAAAGTGCCATTGCGCTAAGAGGGATTAAGTCATAAACCGAAAAGGGATTATTAGAGTGAGATGAATCATGTGTGAGTGGACGAGTGCATTTGAGAGCGTGCTGCACCAGCTGCGGAGCTGGTTATGAGGGACAACAGCCACGGTGGCAACGACACGAAACCGAGGAATGGACGCCAAAGAGCTTATGATGAAACGATGCTATTCGAAAGATTTTTTAAAAAGCGAAGTTTATTTATTATTATTTTTTTTTTTTACCGTAGTGAACTAGCTGTATATACGCAAACTAAATCAAAATGTGATACTTTTCTCTGCGAGTGAGTGAATTCTCGGTTACTGCTTATGTTACCCTGCAGTTCGGTGTGGGCGCTCGCATTATTCATAAATTATCTTTGCAGTTGTTGCTGTGTCTGTAGGAAGAAGGAAAAGAAAATGCACGGGCCTGCTACTGCCTCTGTAGCTGAGCCACCTCCGCTGCCTGATTGCTCTATAGGAAGGGAAAGGCGCGGTAACTGCCTCACTTGTTTTCCGTGGACACCTTAACCGCACCGTAAGGGAAGGGAGGAAGGTGGGAGTGAAAGTGGAAAGAGAGAAAGAGGAGCCGTAGTGGAGGGCTGCGGAGTAATTTGGACCACCTGGGGATCTTTAACGTGCGCTAACATCGCACAGCACACGGACGCCTCTTCGTTTCGCCTCCATCGAAACGCAGCCGCCAAGGTTGGGTTCGAACCCGGGTACTCCGGCACAGTACCTCCGCTGCCTGATTGATTTATAGGAAGGGAAAGGCGTGGTAACTGTCTCACTTGTTTTCTGTGGACACCTCAACCGTGCCGTAAGGGAAGGGAGGAAGGTGGAAGAGAAAGTGGAAAGAGAGAAAGAGGAGCCGTAGTGGAGGGCTACGGAGCAATTTCGACCACCTGGGGATCTTTACCGTGCGCTGACATCGCACAGCACACGGACGCCTCTTCGTTTCGCCTCCATCGAAACGCAGCCGCCGATGTCGGGTTCGAACCCGGGTACTCCGGAACAGTAGCTTGTGCGGACAGAAGAGAAAATAGAGAAGAAAGGAAAAAAAAGAGGGAGAGAAAGGCGCGCGCCGCAACAACAGCCGTCGTCCACCACCGAAGCGGTGGTGGGTGCAATGACGGCCTACAACGGATAAAAATTCGGTGGCTGGCTAGCCCCCGCCGCAAGCGGCGGTGACCTACCGTCCCGTGCTCGCATGTGTTCGTAGTAGCCGCGTTTCTTTTCTTGATTCCTCCCATCTTCCTTCCTTCCCTTCCGGCGCGGTTCAGGTGTCCACAAAACAAGTGTGACAGATACTGCGCCTTTCCTTTCCTCTGAACCAATTTATTTATTGCCTGTGATTGCCTGTCTGGTTGGTTCGCTGCATACATAAAATATGCCTGTAGGTATGCCTGTGCGAAAGTTGAAGCCCCCTCGTTGCTTCCACCCGGCAGACCTATACCTCACCAGGATCACCCGAAACAGTTTGATAGTAAACGAAAAAAAAATTGCAGTGGCTTATGGCGGGTAAACCTAGTTATCCGAGCGCAAGCTCCCATGATGCCGGCTGCAAAGGGATGACGTACTCGGACCGACACGCACCTCTCGTGACTAAGCTACAAAGCGTCGACGAAGCAGCTATTAAGCTCCCGCTTAGTCTCGTTAAATAACACCACATAGCTGGGACGTTAAACCCCAAAACCAAACCAAACCAAACCAAATTTTCAGAGCACTCCAATACGGCGTATTTCGGCTCAGGTCGAGATTGCGGCGCCACATGACCTTCTGAGTGTCAGTGCTCCGAGTAGAGCTCACCCTCTAATAAATCAAATTAACACTTGGGCCGAGACAGCGATAGCAGGCTACGATTTCATGCCATGCACGCTAGATACGTCATCGCTCCTTCCACGTGGTAGCTTACCAGGGGCGCTATAAAAAAAAATAGCAGAAAGGTTTCGTTAGCGACAGCCTGCTTTGGGCTTTTCCTTGTGTGCGCATGGGACCACAAAT
>NC_139347.1:30958544-31041044 GCF_055883805.1 Amblyomma maculatum | reverse complement strand
GCAGCTAATGATTCGGCTGAGGCTATAAGGAACCCAAGCTTAAGCTTCGTCGCGCGACGACAGCGCCGCGTCTACCCTTGCGACGAGCCGTCGAGGCTACTGGGGAGAAGCGCGGCGCTCAAGAGTTCCGCTGCCTCACGATCCAATTCATTGGGTGATACTTCAATGGATGGAGGATGCGTGTTTGTTACCTTCTATGGCTTTTCAGTAGATACCACTGCCATTGGCAAAAGTTTCTCGCATCTCACTTTCATTCTAGAGATAACACGATTACTTATAAAAGGATCCCATATAAAAAAAAAAAAAGCGTGCTCTTTATATTTGACAGCGCAGAACATCGATCTAGTGCACCATTGAGTGCTTCGATTCATTGTGCCTATAGAGCGTTCAGCATTTCGAGCTTATGCTAAAAATTAGGATTACTTTTAAGCTCCGCGTTAAGGGCATGAAGCGATAGCATTTCACACAAAAAAGATGATGTTTCGCACTTTTTAAATTTTTTTATATGTTTACTGTTATTGAAGATAATCTTTACACCGATACTTAGCATCAGCAAGCATTGGCGTTCACTTCTGAGCAGTTTGACACCTTTGAGCTCATCTCGGCTTTTTTCTATTAATTAAAGGAATTAATTGATCAGTTATATACTGTAAAATTTCTTAATTAAAATTATCAAGCACTGGGTTTTAATTCTGAGCATTTTACCACCCTTGAACCCCCCTTTTCAATTCTTTCTTTGTCATTTCTTTTTCATCAGTTAATTAAATTTATTTCATTAAATAGTCATCGCCTATTGCACACCAATCTTCCATCAGTCAAGAATCACAAATGACAGGATACGAATTTTTTAACGCAGCCCCCAGTTATTTCCGACACGCGGTCCCGACTATTACTACTACTACGCCGGCGGCTATTTGACTGAACGAGCTGCATAAGCTATCGCTTAAAATGACTAGCTACTACAAAGGACACGGCACATGTGATGTGATTGCTGACTTCCGAGGCCCACTTCGTGTCCAGCCATGCATTGCAGTTATCGACCGTTTGCGTCGCAGGGTATATGTTATCAACGAAATTTTACCCTTACGGCACGGCACGGTGGTTTTCCTGAAGCCGCGCAGATGACGTCACACTGCGGCTCACCGCAGACGCAGTGTAAGAGCTCTGCACGTGCACGGAAAGGAGTGGGAATGCGGCAGAGCAAAGACAACGTGCGGCCGGGCCGAGCCCATATTCCCAGTTTCTATATTTCTGCCGTAGACGACGCTCCTTGTAAGGAGCAGCAGCGCCGCCGTGCGACGCTTTCGGAGCCTATGGCTGATGAGTGATGATAGTAAACAAATAAAGGAAGAACGCATAGCGTCGACCGACAAAAAATGAGGAAACATAGCCGCAGCTGACAGTAAAATATCATTCTGTCTCCAGGAAATTGACATAATTAAGTGAAACGATAACTGCCTTGGAGGCGAAAATAGATGAACTGGAAAACTACCCTCGGAGGTCAAACCTAAATATATATTTCATTCCTGAGGACAAAAAAGAAAACGAATCACTGCAAAAAAAAAAAAAAAAAAAACACACACGAGGAAATCGTAAAAGATATACTAAATGGAGCCTGTTACTACTGAACGAATTCGCTGACTGTCTTGGGCTGCACTGAAAAGGAAATTAGAACGGTGATTCTTAAACTTCTTGATTCTCGTGACAGAACAAGAATACTAAAAAAATTGCAGCTAGTTAAAATGACTGAAATATTCAGTCAGCGATCATTACTCTACCGTGTATGGGTGACAGGACCTTTGTCGGACAGGGAGCATCTGCCTTTTGCCCTGTAATCATACCAATTCTGTCTGAAAGAACGCTACCAATAAATAAAATAAATAAAGAAAGTTGAAGGACACTGCGAAAGAGAACAAGGATAAGGATGACATGGTTGCACTAGTTTTCGACTGGCGCGCATTAAAGGTGAGCTTTTAGAGCGTACTTATCCGCATAAAACCAGACCTCAAAGCAGTAACATAAACCTGGCTGACAACTGATATAAAACAGTTTACTCTCCCCATTTATGCTATCGTCCGAAAAGGCAGAACAACACGATGTAGAGGAGTTACCCTCTTTATCAGGAAAAAAAAAAAGAAAAAAAAAAAGCAATTTACAGTACTTTCAGATATTGAAGGTGTGGATATAATCTTTTCTAAATCGTTACTTTGCTCCTGCTCTATTGTCGTAGGCTGTGTTAACCGTAGCCTGTCAAGTGATCGTGACTTCATGCTGGCACTACATCGTTATACGAAACATATTTTTTTGGAGGTAGACTAATAATACTCGGTAATTTCAACTTCTCTGTCATTAAAAAATAAAACTTATTCACAAATGCAACATCAAAATGCTCATTCACATGCTCTATTTGATATTATGCTGCAATTTAGTCTAACCCAGATGACAAACCAATAAACGCGCGAGCAAGGATCCGCACTTAACACGCTTGGTCTGGTTTTTGTTAGCGATAACTTTCTTGCCGATAACTCTAAAACAAAAATATTTGAAGGAATCTTTCATCATAAACTCTACCCTATGCAGCGCGCGACTTAGTAGCGCATGTTCCATCCTATGCGCACATTCTACAATCCTCGATTATTCCAAAGCAGATGATACGAGCAATTCAGAGCCTCTTTTCTATGAGCTCGGCTCCTTCAATGAACTTGCACTTGATTCTTCCACAGATAGTGATGTGCTGTGGAATAGATTTATAACTATAGCGACCTACCGCATTCACAGGTTCGTCCCCCAAAAAAGAAAGCAATCAGAACACGCAACCTTCGGATTACACATGACGCAATTTATGCCAAGCGCGAACTTAACCGTCGTAAAAAAAAGAAAAAAAAAAGAAAACTAAACAAACAAACGAACGAACGAACGAAACGAACGAAACGAACGAAACGAACGAAACGAACGAAACGAACGAAACGAAACAAAACGAATTGAGACGGAACGAAACGGAATGAACGAGCGAACAAACGAAAAATCAACCAAGATTGGGGGACACTTAAGATCCGACTTTAGCGTTAGGACCCTACCGCGTTAATGACTCTTGTGACCGGCGGCTCTCCCTTGCGGATCCTCGTAGGCTTAAATGCATTTTGCTATTGGCTCAATCACTAGTCCCTTGTACTGTGCTTCTGTTATCCCCTGCATATTCATCAGCATACTCTCATAAGCTACCACATTAAGTGCATCACCAACCGCCATAGATACAAAGCCCCGCGTTAATCAATTCATACTGATGTTCATACCAATCTGACAACCTGGTTTAAGGATAGCATGTCTGACTCGGGATCGAGGGGCCCTGGAAAGTTCGATTCACTTCCCCTCTCTAAGGAGTTATCCCATCATCTGACCTTTATGCTGCCTTGTTAAAAAAAACAAAGAAAAAAAAAACAAAGCAATTCAGGGAAGGAAGACTAGGAGAGAAAGAAAGCCGCATAAAGCCGCAGAACGCCGACACGTGCCTGGCCAAGTGTTGCGAAAGGTGACCTCCAGTGGTGACCGCTTAGTGGACGGAGCGTGCAACCCCGAGAGGAAAATGGAGGTTGCAAAAAACTGGTATCTTCTACTGTGTGATGCCAACATTCTTGGTGGCTTCTTAAAAATGAATAACAGCTTTGTCACGTTGTGAGTTTCGCCTGGGCACCCTTATTAGTTTGTTCTCGGTGTATTTCAGAGCGAAAATGGGTTTCGTTTTTAATTTCCTTGATGTGCTGTGTTCGCGCAGTGTGGGCATAATTTAAACACTATCACGTTTCACGTATTCCAAGAGCAATGTCCTCAAATGCGAACCTAGCCTACTTTGTTGTGACCGGACGAACAATTTATAGAAACAAGTTAAATCAGAAGTGGAAAACGAACACAGAAGATTGGTTGGAAAATGGTAGCTATGACAGTGCTCCAGATAGTAGAGAGAGAGAAAACCTTTAATGAGCATATAATCAGTAAATATTCGCAGGAGCTGGGTGGTCGGTGCCCCTAGTCCAGGGCTCCGCTGGCAGCAGCTGACTTGCGGACTAGCTGGATAATCCAGGCTTGCTGGTCCAGGTTGTCGCTGGTCAGGGCCGCCTCCCACTGCTCGTGTGTCGGGCATGGCACTATTAACGTTGGGTCAGGTTTGTCCTGGCATTCCCAAGAGATGTGAAAGAGTGTGGGGCTTGCACCGCACCAAGGACAGTAACTCGTGTATTTTGTTGGGCTTATCTTATTTAAAATTTGAAGATTAGGGAATGTGTTTGTTTGTATTTTTCTCCAGTCTATAGCGTCCGAGGAAGGAAGGTGTTTGTGTGGTGGTGAGAAAATTCTTCTTTCTAACCGTAGGTGTTCCAGCCTGTCGCCGTAGGGTCCTAGGAGAGGGGTGAGGTAGGGATGGGGATCCGCCCGGTTTGTAAGAGCTTGGGCTAGATCATTCGCTACCTCATTTCCTTCTAGGCCTTCGTGTCCAGGTGTCCATGTAATTGTGTGCGTCTGGGAGATGGAACGTAATATTGCACACGCTCTTTTGTGAGGTTTTCCGGCCAGGTAGTCCCTGCAGGCTGGTTGGGAGTCCGTCACTACGTGTGATGACTTATTTTGGTTGTCTTGTGTTTTTATGGTGATGGCTATTGCCAGTGATTCCGCTTCCGCAGGATCCTTGGCATAGATCGAAGCCTGAATAATTGGCCTCTTCTTGTGGTCAACTGCAGCTATTGTGAACTTGCCAGGTTCGCCGTATGCCCCTATGTCCACGTAGACAACTTCCGCGTCTTCAGACAATTGTTTTTCCAATGATTTGACTCTGGCTTTCCTTCGACCCTTCTGTAACTCATGGTGCATGTGCCTGGGTATCGGGTTCACATAGATGTTGTTTCTTGTGGATGTCGGAATTTGTGATTTGATCTCAGAAGTTCTTAGTGCCTGCCATAGCCCTAGTTTTGACAGGATTTCCCGCTGATGGCTGCCTCCCCTAACCGGCAACCAAACCACCTAGAGCTCTGGCAGTGGAACTGTCGCTCCTTCAAGAGGAAACGCAGCTCCCTGCAGATGTTTATTCAAAATCAACCGATACCTCCGGACGTCATCTGTCTCCAACAAACAGGATGCACAACATACCTCAAAGGATACCTCATATACACCCATGACACGGCACCTAAAATAGCTACACTAGTGGCCCCCGCACTAACAGTCATACCGCACGACCTTCCCTTCAGTGAAATTAATCAAGTTCTCATCGAGATCATCTCTCAAAAAAGAAGAAAGCAGAGTGTGTTTGTTCTAAACCTTTACAGTCCTCCAAGCAACACGCACGAAGATTTCAAGCCACTTTTACTGGAATGCACACGCATAGCGGGAACGAACCCCCTTATTATTATGGGGGACCTAAACGCTGTACATACGGCATGGGGCTACCACAAGGACACCCCGAAGGGAACCAAGTTGTTGGAAGCGGCTGAGCAGCTGGACCTCTGTCTTATGACGGACACCATGTCCCCCACTAGAATAGGAAACAGTGTAAGCAGAGACACCTGCCCAGACCTAGCTTTCACCAAAAACATAAGACATTGCACCTGGACCAATCTAGAAGAAACACTTGGCAACGATCACAAAATCCTTAGCTTATCCCTAATGACAACCCGTATGAAAAGGAACATTGGCTCTACTAAAATAACAGACTGGGATAAGTTCAGACAAATTAGACGGCCACACGACGGCATCACAACAATTGAAGATTGGGTTCAAAGCCTGAAGGATGCTCATGCAAAAACGACCAAGACTATCAACACAACGACAAAAACCCCAGAAGTAGACAGACATCTCCTACATTTATGGGAAGCCCGAAAAAGTCTATTAAAACGGTGGAAATTGCAAAAATTAAATAGAAAACTTAAAATGAAGATAGCACAGGTTACGGCTGAAGCACAAGAGTATGCTATAAAGCTCGCCAAGCAAAACTGGGCAGATTTCTGCAATTCACTGAAAGGTACCCTAAGCACGGCTAAAGCATGGTCAATATTAACAAGCATGATAGACACATCAAAAACCAAAACGGCCACAAGAAGAACCCTCCACACCATAGCCCATAAATACCCGGGCACAGATGCAGAGTTGATCACCGCCATGCACAAGAAATACATAGGAGACCCTACTCCGGCTTGCCAAACTTCATATGCGGGTCAACCAAACCCCTCCCTTGACTCCCCCATAACACTGGCGGAGGTCTACTCAGCCGCCCGTACATTTACAAGAAACACTGCCCCTGGAGGAGACAGTCACCTACGCTATGATTAGGAACTTAAGCACCGAACATCTGCAAGACCTAACGAAGTACATCAACGAAGAACTGTGGGAGAAGGGACAGGTCCCATCAGCTTGGAGACACGCGGATATCATCACCATACCAAAGGCTGGAAAGCCACCGGCTGTGGAGAGTCTCCGTCCTATCTCCCTCACTTCTTGCCTGGGAAAACTCTATGAAAAAGTAGTCCACCTAATGCTCCAAAATTACATCGACGAAAACAACATCTTTCCTTCCTGCATGCTGGGCTTCCGCAAGGGACTCTGCACGCAAGATGCTTTCCTCCGGATTAGGGAAGAGGCAATCAACACCATACCCCGAAAAGGCGAAAATTTCATTCTGGCACTAGATCTCAAAGGAGCATTCGACAACATTGGCCACCAAACCATATTGCAAGAATTAAACAATATCAACTGCGGAGAGAAAATTTTCAAATACGTGAAGGCTTTCCTCTCAGATCGCACAGCCACCATAGGAATTGGAGAGATCCGATCACCAAAAGTACCCATGCCGAACAAAGGTACACCGCAGGGTTCAATAATCTCTCCATGCTATTTAACATAGCAATGATAAATTTAGCAAAAAAACTGTTGACCCGCACAGATATTGGCTTCACTTTATACGCGGACGCCATCACCATCTGGGCTACTCAGGGATCCTTGGCGCAAAAAGAAGAAGCTCTGCAAGCCGCTATAGACCTAGTCGACTCGCCACTGACTCGCAGTCGCTGAGATCTGTCATGCCAGCGGACCTTCGGTGGGTTTTTAGTCGAGGGTCATCGGGGATTCCCGTGCGTTTTCGCACCCCCTGATTTATTATTTGGATTTTCGAATTAAATTCTTCTTGAACTGCCGCAAATTGAGTTTGCGTGGCAATTTGTTGGTCTTGGAGTTGTTTGGTTAGTTGTGTCATGGTCTGCTGCATTTGAATAATCATTTGTTGCATTTGAGTAAGAATGCTTGGTGCGTTTTCTTGAGTGTGAAGTCCGAGAGTTTGCGTAAGCGTTTTCTGCCGTTGCGTTTGGAGTACACTCGCTTGTTGAGGTTGAGATGCGGAGGTGTTTACAGCATTTTGTACCGGTTGTGGCTGTATTGATACTATTGATGAGGGTTGGGGGGCAGTTTGCTTCTGACCCATTTGTAGCAGTTGTTGTAGTTGTTGTGCCACCTTATTAAGGCGTTTCTGTTGTTCTGATAGTTTTATTTTCAGTTGTCTATTTTGCTCCTCGAGCCTAGTGCAATCCTGGCATGGACCATACCCATTTAGAGCAGTGGGAGAGGCAACCTGAGCCCAGCTTGCCCTTTTGCTGTCGTTCTCTAACTTGTCTGGCGTCGCCCCTATCGCTTCTGGTGGTCCCTGCTGGTTGGGCCTGATCTGTTGTGTCTTCTGTTGGGAATAGTAGGCTGTCAAGTCCCGTCCCTTGGATCTCGATCGGGATTGGGGTCTCTGTTTCTCTGCCAGCTGCTGTTCCTCCTCCTCCGATGAAAACCAGCGGCGCTCCATCGGCTTGATCTGCTGATCTCTCCGGCTGACGTGCTGCTTGGGGGGCTTCTGTTGCTGATTGTTATTGCTTTGTTTAGCTTTGTTGTTGTAACGTCCGATATGTGCCCTGAGGCGCTGCTTGCAGGCCTTGTCTCCTGTTGGGTGGTTTCCCTGGCAGGCCACGCACTTGGCTTCACAGGTGTGGTTTTCCTCTGGTTCATGAAGGCCGCAGTTCCGACATACGTTGGCGTTGGGTGTTGGGCAGACATCCGCTCTGTGGCCTGCCTTGAGACAGCCTTGGCAGATCTGTTGGGTTGGTCGATATGGGTAACATGCTGTCTCTCCCCCGTAATAGATGACGTAGCGGGGGAGAATGGGGCCTATGAATGTTAGCACTGCCGTGCGAGACTTTCCCAACATTCGTGCTTGAACGAGCTCGACCCCTTGTGTGCGTAGTCGGATGTTTGATAGAAGCTCCTCTGATGGTGTGTTTGGATCCACTCCATGAATAACTCCTCTGATGACGTCCTCAGGCGCCGCCAGGTAGACGTTGACTTCGTAAGCCTTGTTTTCCAAGGTCAGACTCTTGATGTGCCGTATGGCGTCCGCAGTCTCGTCGTAAGGAGTGCTGACTATGATGATGTTCGATCCTGTGCGGGGTCTCACAATAAATTTGGAGAAGTCGCACAATTCCGGGTTGTTGCAGGCAGCCACGATGGCTCTTGAGAACTGGGTAGGAACGAATTTTCTGACTTCCATGCCCTTCTTGGGTCTTATTATCACCTTATAGTCAGTTTTAGGAAGGGGTGGTAATTTCCTCCTCTTCTGAGACGTTGTTTGATCCATAGCCGGCTGTACTGGCGATGCTATCGTTTTCTTCGGTTTCACGACGGTCTGCAGCAAGTGCGTCGGGGGAGCATAGATCTTTCCTGCGATCACGACTTGTTCGCCTCTTGCTAACCTTTGACGATTCTTCTTGCATATGTTTACGTGCCAGTTGGAGTAAAGGTCATCCGGCGTCCAGGCATGACCCTCTTCCATCTCATTAGAAGTTTGGATTTGGACGTCTAATTCCATTCCCTGGTGTTTAGCAGAGTGAGCTGGGTTAGCGGTTGTTGAACACAGACCACTAGATCCCGCTTCGCCTTGGTCTAAGGTATCCATGCGCTCTGGATCGGCATTACTAGGCCTCGCATCGCCTAGCATGGCCGCCGCCGAGGAGCTTCAAAAGCCCATTTTGATGTCCAATAAAACACTCACGGGTTTGAGAAAGGCCTCGGTGAATTCCGAATGACTTCAGGAAGGTCCTCGAAACAAACTTTCCAGGATTTCTTGGATTTTCCAGACAATTTCCTTTCTTGTTAGCCGAGCCCAATCGTAGTGCGTCCGCTCCCGTCGGCTTCTGCATGCAGTCCTCCAGATAGTAGCTTTTTCATTTGCTTACTTTGTAAACACGACTATCTTAAGGTGGCCAATATGTCTGGATTTGTTTTATGTTTTTTTTGTTTTCTTTTTTTTTTTACATTATGACTTCATGTGTAAGGAGTCATTGCAAACAAGTATAAGTGCACCTTAAAGCAAATTTTAAGCCACGACATGGATAGATGAGGACCCGGTACAAATAATATAATTAGTCAGTGGGGAAGGAGAGAATTTTTCCTGCAGATTCTTGGCAGGTATTTTTATTAATTAGAAGCTTCGAAAATTTTTATTTATTGAAAACTATCCACTTTCACTCCCATCTTCCTCCCTTTCCCTATGGCAGGGTTTAGGTGTCCACAGACAAGTGTGGCAGATACTGTGCCTTTCCTTTCCTTGTGAACGAATTATTGTTATTGTTATTTGATGTTTAAGAATTATCAAAGCTGAATGTCCTTTGTAAAAGGCGCGAAACTGAAAGTTGCCTCGTGAATACGACGAAAAACAACGTTGTAAACCTCGACCGCACACCGGGTATCGCAGTCGGCCAATCCAGAGAATGAACCTCGCATGTCGCATATAGACGGTTTTATAGCAGAAACTTCGCTTATCGGGCACATGCCAACATGCTGATGCGAATGTGCCTCGCTTGATGCTTACGCTTTTTCAGCCTAAAAAGAAAAAGAAAAGCAGACTGCACAGCTATTTTCTGTTGCTGCCATAGTCCATTAGCGGCAACGCGATCTAAAATTTTTGTGCAATTCACGTGGAGCTCTGAGGTATAAACAGAGTACTCTCATATGAAGTTTCCCCATTAAAGGGATTGGAACTTTAATTCTCATCAAATGGCGCCATATCCAAGTTACAAATATATGCAACTAATTCGAATATTATGTCGTCAGAAACATTTTTACATTTGAGGCCGGTGAGCGAACACACTAAAATGTCCCCTAAATACGAAGGGGCGTGCGAAAAAAAAAGAAAATAATAACAAAACACGTTTAGTTGTTTCGGAATTTTCGTCATAGTAGCATAAAATATGAACGTTTTCAGTTTTCTCTCTGCACCAGGCTGTTACATGCGCACTGCGTACGCATTGTTCGTGCTTATAAGCGGCCTCACAAACAACGCGCGCGGCTTCCATATTTGCATCCTTTTCATTATACTGACGGGGAAAATTCTTCGTCGCGCTGTTATTAGAGCGCTTGTAAGCAAAGCTTCTCTTGCGTATGTGCGCAGCGCGCTGCCCCTCCTCGAACAAGGTTAGCGCAAAATCCACCCGGGGTAAATGCCGCTATCCTAAAATCATATGCGTGCGCGTCACTCGCTTCGCCGCCGAAGCCTCTCCGTATAACGATTTTACATGTCATCGCGATCCCGTCAGGCGTGCAAAAAGCGCCAGGCCATCCCTCGTGCGTGCATACTGAGAGGCCCATCTCCCGCGCGGCCATCCGGACGGCGGTTCGCACGAAAAACAGCGCCAGAGAACAAAAAATAGAGAGAGAGAAAAATGTAGAGCAGAGAGAATTTGCGCCGTTTTCGAAACGCATCATCTCTAACCTGCTCTTCACTCTATAGGCCTGATAGCGTGCTAGGTAAACAAGGCTGCTGTCGGTATAAGTAGCATCGAGCTCAGTGGCTTTTCTCGTTTCGTTGCTGTTCTTGTTTTGTTTATTGCTTTCTAGAGACGATATCCATGCGACTGCGGTCGGGGGCGGATTGAGCACGTTCTACTACCAGCATCTCGGCTAGTACCACCACTTCTGCTCCGCATATATACCCTATCGGCGGAAATCTGCATGTTTTATACATCGCACGCGACGCTCGCAGTGTATAGGGCGGCCTCGGATCTATTCCTGAAATATGGCCCGCGCGCGCGACCTACTCTTTCCCCTTCGCTCCTTGAGCGGCGGGAGCACGGCGGTAGTTTACGCGGTATGCATGAACAGCGTCATGCTGCCGGCGACTCGGGGCGCGACACCGGAGAAGCCTCTGGTTTTTTGCATAGCAAAGAGCACGCTCTCTGGGTCGTTTCGTGCGGCCCAGGGCGCGTGCTCGAACTGCCTCCCTGCTGCCACCGCCCAGCAGCTGCGGAGTTAGCAGCAGCAGTAGCGGCATAAAAAACAGCAACCAACGATTGTTTGTGTGTGTATGTGGGTAAGAGACGTGGCTGTCGCCGCGGCAACGCTCGGCCCTTTGGCCGTCGCGGCGAAAAAGCTCCTTTTGAATGCGGGCACTGGCCCCGACTTGATGGAGGGGGCGTCACGCCCTTCGCCATCCCTCAGGGATTGCGGAATTTATAACGCCCTATAGCGCTGTCGCGGACCCCAGCTTAATAATGCAACGTAAAATGTGCGTTGAATAAGTTTAAGCAAGAGAAGAGAACCCCGGCGCTGTGCGTGGTGTGGTCTGCTCTGGAGTCTGAAGTCGCGCCATGGCTGGAGAAGTAGAGGGAATGAATGAAAGAAAGAGAGAAGAGGAGAGCAGAGGTTGCTTCGCTACCCGATTAAAGGGGGACCATGACGTTATGGCTTTAGGTTGGGTATATCTGTTGTGGCGATGTTTCACTTGCAGCGTAGCCAGATGCCAGAAAGCTGGCAATAGGACCAGCGGCGAGTGTGTGTGTGTGGGTGTGTGTGCTAAATAAAGGCGAAAGAACAAAAATGAGCCGGAGCTCACTGAGCTTGAAGGCGTGCGACATGGTACTCCGTAGAATCAGCAGGATCGGCGATGAAAAAGAGCGCGATGTACAGGTGTTTAGGCGTGTTTCTTTTTCGGAGTACGTCATTTTTTGGCCGAGCTTGCTTTGACCATCATTTCTCGGCTAAACCTTTCTGGTGGAAAGAAACAAGTAGCATCAAGCAACCCATAGTTGCCGTCTAAAATTCATGCTGACAATTGTATTCTGTCCAGAATTATCCCGACTTCTGGCCGAAAACGCATGACAGATTTTATCGCTGTTTTGATTTATTTAGCATGAATTCAGCTAGGAGAAAACTCTCGTATTTTTCTTTCGTATAGCGCTATACGTCAAGTCCCCTCACTTCAAGCCCTAGCAGTACATTCTTATCTTCAGAAGAATGAGGACGCCATCAACGTCAGAAAGGAAGCAAAAAAATATATTAAAATGTCTGAAAAACGAACAAGCAGGCATTTGGAGCCGAGGCGGACAAGGCCTCCGTACAAACCCAACGGCGGTATAAGCTCCGTTGGAGAGCTCTCCGTGAATGTAGCCGCCAGGAAAAGGAACTGTCACGTAGACAGCCTCTCTGCTTGATACGCAACTCGCGGCCTCCTCTGGGTTTGTGGACCGTCGCGGTCATTTGAAATTCTATGCGTCCGCTAGGCAGTTTCCCCGATTTAAAGTCCATTCTATGGCGCCGACCGCATGATAAATAAGCCCTTGCTTTTCTTTCTCACTTCCTCTTCTATTCCTGTAGGTGATTCCGGCACAACCAATTGATCTGGATCTGGATACACATGGATGTCTTGGCGGTTAGCTAGAGGGAAATTCCGCGATGTGTTTGCGGTTGTTAAGTAGCTTTCGAAAAGCAAACAGCGCGTTTTCAATCCCTAAAGGTGCACGGTACATGGGCATTTCGTTTACAAGCGGGCACTTTTATTTTGACTTTATAAAATAGGAGCCTAAATATGTGCATAGCAGCGCCCGACTTGGTGTTATATAGATATAAAATACAGTAACGGTGGACGAATGCGGTGCTGAACTGACTGCTCTTGTTTAGATTTATTAGCGAAATATTGAAAAACATCCCTCCGCTTTAGGTACATGCAAAAAAAAAAATAGTTTTGGCGCTTTTTTTTACGGCCACTGACTTGAGATGCCTTGCTATTTCAGCTAAACATTCTTACATTCTCTTCGTTTTTTTCTTTCTTTTGCTACAGCTTGAGAGATGGTGCTCGTTGTGTCGACAGTTAACCTCATGGATAGAATATAAGGCCTACCCCTCAAGTACTTATGGTGGAGCCTGGAGTCTGAACTATGTATAGGTTAATACATTTCAAACATGAAGTAGCGAATTCGCCATTAAAGATCGGGACATTCTTCACCTCACTTCCTCGAGGTGCATGTCGATTTCGGCGGAGGACGTGCAGCAGACAGTCAGTACACGGTGAACGAAGGAGTGGGTTCCATAACAAACGCACATAAGTGCGCACAAACAATGAACACCTCCACAATTTTCAGCTGCCAAAGCTTACTACTATTAATCCTTACCTACAGCCGCTGACAATATGTAAACATAATTCTTGACATCACCGTTACAGCTTCCCGAAAGCCTTAGTCTTTCTACTTTCTTTACGAATTCTTACCAAGAACCAGAATTAACAACACAACGCGTTCTTTAAAAAAGTCACATACAATCAATGACATTCATGCGTTGTGTACACAATATCGCATATGCCCTACTTTTACGCCGCATACTACATGATTATTTTGCCCTTTAAGTGAAGCAATGATAAAGAAATTAATGCTCGTTTCTGAATGATTTATTGCGCGGTGGCAAAGTTTCTTTAGGCGACAGACCAGATGTGATTTCAAATAGCCGTCGACATTTCTTCCAAAAGAAGGTTTTGGGTCCCATGATGTCATCATAGCCTTGTAATCAGAGAATCAGAAAAGTGTACTTTGTCATGCCACATCACAGGCTCGTGCTCATATACACACACACATATATATATATATATATATATATATATATATATATATATATATATATATATATATATATATATATATATATATTTTTTTTTTAACTTTAGATGTTGGGGTTGGGGGTGGGGGGGGGGGGGAAGGGGGTGTTCGACCCCTGTGTCAACCTTTCATATGACAGGAGCTGCCGGAGTTTGCAGTTTTTTCCAACTCGCCCACAGGCCACACGTCCGACGGTTTTCATGAGCGAGCGTCATTGCACCTCCGACCTGTCAGTGCTCTACCGTTCCTGCCAGTTTCCAACTACCACATGTGAGAGGCATGCCCGTATTTTTTAGAGGGTATACGTTGCTTCAAACGGGGGCAGGGGGCTGACATCTTTGTTATACATTAAATAGGGATGCTAACACGCTGCGCTAAAATCTAGTCCGGAACTTCTAGAACTTAGCGGCGGTGCTGAGAGTAAGTGAGCGATTAAACTTTGTCTGAGTCGAAATTTTGAATTTGCGCAGGATACGCTAACGTTTTCTCCAACTTTCCTCCGGTATTTTGGTGTGGCACATCAGTTAGCATGGTGGAAGAAAGGGTGTTGTTGAAAGATAGGCTGTGAAAAACCACGGAACTTACAGTTTTCATTAAAAGTTTTCATGCCACGCGGCTTGCTCTTGAGCCGTGTGTATACTGGCAATTACAGCTCACTTGAAGTTCCAAATCTTTGGAAGCAGAGGAAGACTGTTTTTTTCACTTACACAGACTTACATTTACGGCGTAACAGCACGAATGTACGGCTCAATAAAGACCTTACGGGTATTTGGCAATATGCAGACCATAAGGCCTTTTGGCCAATCGTGCACGTATATCTTAGACAGCATATGCTTTTGTGTTTGTCCTGTGGGGTGGCCTCGATTCATTACCGCAGTCAATTTTATTTTCACTTGTCCTTAATGCGCGCTACTTGTGAGTGTTCCGCAACTATGTGATGTTCACCAGCAATGAAGAGGCAGCGGCTTAGAGCAAAGCGGAAAAACATGTTTCTAGGGAAATTATTGCGGTGGGCGTATACAGAACACCACTGAAGGCGTCTTCGTTTCACTGAACAGTCCTGTTTCTCCTAACGTCCTTCGTGTGAAAATGCGGCAGTGGACGAGCAGGAGGTGGGCTGAGGAAATAAATGGCGGAGGCCGCTTTAAATCTGCCAGTCTCTCCAAAGCCTCAAATGCGGTTGCGTACTATGTCACTAGGCACCACGAGCCTCGCCAGTCGCCGCACTAGTGTGCAGTATAACAGCATTAGTAAAGCCGGCGGTATATACGAGGTGGCTTTCACGAAATCTTGCTTCACTCGCTGCCTTCTTTTGTCTTCCTCTCGGCTGGTCGCCGTGGCGGCCCCGCGAGCGTGTAAGTGTGTCTGTGCGTTTGTCTTTCGAAGGGCTTCGTGAATGCTTGGGCATGCACTGTCGGCTGACTGGTTCTGATTTGCTGCGGACGCTGCGGCTTTTGTGGTAGCGGCGAAGATGCATAGAGGAGAGAAGAGACGACCATGTGCAAGGGTGCCGCATCAGCTGGAATATAACCCGCGCCGAGGTCCTTAACGTCACCGTCGGTTAACGAGATGACTTTAAAGAGAACACATTTGAACGCAGTTTTCCCAGTATAGGAAAGAGTCTTGCAGTAAGTGGGCTCAAGAGAAGCGAGTTTGATTTCATATTGGCAGTGTTTACCTCCGTTTATGATAGTCTCTTTCCGAGATATCAAAGCTTCTTGGGGAATCGGAGTGTCAGTCTTTCTAGACGAATGTTGGCACAGTTGTTCTTTGACTGAGAAAACGGTTCTTGACATCAAAACAAATTTAAAAAATGAAGCAGTGGTACAGCTTCGTTAATGTGGAAATCGAGCTGTAACTATTCGTGACTATGCTACAGGTTTTAATTTAGCGACATAAGATGCTTGGGCGTTGGCATGAGCGACGGGTTCTGAAGTGCGCTTCGTCCGCCTTTGTTCACGAATCCATTCCCGGTTAGCTGCGAGTCGTGCTTCTCGCTGTTCTGGAATCTCCCGATCTCTATTGGTTTGCTTTCTCTGCAATCGCTTCGCCCGCTCGTTTTCTCGATTAACTGTATCCGCTGGGTGATCTGACTTTACCATTAGCTGGCGGCACTTATGTTTATAGCAGCATAGCGAGTTTCACGATCGGATGTGCTCAGATCCTGATCCATGGCTGGCGAGGCAGATGCTCGGCAGCCTACTTATACAAAGTGATCTCGCGATCTTGTTACGTTAACTTGCAGTCCTCAGCTACACTGGTCGTAGGGGAGCATTCGACACTGATATACAGCTCCGCTTTAAACAAGGCCCAACAACTTGCCTATTCAATAGCCGAATCAGTCAAGACAATAATGAGATTACCAGTAGTGAAAAGCAGCTACGCATTCCACCAGTGACGAACGAGGTTAAGGAAGCATTAGAAGTTGCAAATAGGAAGGAGACAGCAGAATAGGGTTAACTGTGGATTTAATGAAAGATGGGGGGGGGGGGGGGATATTGTGCTAGAAAAACTGGCCACCATGCATACGCAATGCCCGGTGACACCGATGGTGCTAGAATCATGAAAGAATGCTAACATTGTCTTAATTCATACGAAAGGGAATGCAAGGACTTGAAAAATTACAACCAATCAGCTTACAATCCGTTACGCACAAGGTATTTACTAAGCTAATCACTAATATAATCAAGGCAAACTTGGACTTTAATCAACTAAAGGATCAAGCAGGTTTTCGGAAAGTGTAACTCTGCTATCGATCATATCCATGTTATCAACCAAGTGATAGAAAAATGCTCGGATTATAACTAAACCCTATACATAGCATTCTTTAATTACGAAAAAAAAAAAAAAGGAGCATTGACTCAGTTTAAATCTCGGAAGTCGTGCAGACATTGCGAAATCGAGGTGCAGATGAGCCGTATATATATGAAAGTACTGAAATATATCTTTGATGGCTGCACAGTAACGATAGCTCTATATAAGCAGAGTAATAAAATTCCCATACAGAACGGTGTTGGGCAAGGAGACACGATCTCCCCAGTACTATTCACAGCTTGCTTAGAAGCATTCAGAGACTTGGAATGGGAGCAGTTAGGGATAAGGGTTTGGTGGAGAATACCTGAGTAATCTGTGATTCACTCATGACATTGCCTTGCTAAGTAACGCAGGGAATGAACTGCAAATAGTGATTGATGACATAGCAGGAAATGGTAGGTATAACATTAAGAGGTAGGAAGTGTGCAGAGTGAGTAAGATAAATAACTTGAGTTAATGACATTCTAGTGGAAATCAAGAGGAAATGGGCATGGGCAGCGCATGTAGTCTGAAGAGAGTATAACCAATTTTTGAAAATGGTAACAAATTGGATACCAAGGAAACCGTGCCAGGGGGCGGCAGAAAGTCAGGTGGGCGGATGATAAGGAGTTGGATGCAGCTAGCACAGAACCGGGAAAATAGGAGAAATATGGGAGAGGCCGTCGCCCTGCAGTGGGTATAGTCCGACTGCTGATGATGATGATGGTTGGAGGTAGAATGCCTAGCCGACATGAAACTTGGCCTTTTCACTTGGTTGAGGTATCGCCCCATATGAGGAGATTGACTTAAATGCGGCTTATTCAGCGACTGGGCTGTTCTTCAAGGTAAGAATTATTAAAAAAGGCAAGCTTTTGAAGGTAGGTATAGAGTAAGCTTTTTTGTTTTATACCAGCCGACCACCGCTGTCTGACTATTTTGTGCGACATTATCAGTGTTTATCCTTGACCTTCCCGATTGCGCGACAGCTGCGACACCACGCATTTGAGGTCACCTCAAATCGAAATGGAGTTTCCTGCAAACATCCCATGCTCACGTGAATAATCCCTATTAAGCGTTAATCGGACCGCGAAATTCTCAAATCGGAGGTAGCTTAACGGCAGATTGCAATCGACAGCTACGCCATTCTCAAGTTACAGCGCTTGCGACGCTCTGGAACAGACGTTGGAGTCAAAGAGAAAGAGTGGCATCGAATAATTTGTTACAAAATTTCTCCCGTGTGGATTGCCCGAGAGAAGCTTAAAAAATAGAGGTTTTTTGAGTCTTCATCCATAAAGAGAAAAAATGTCCACAACAGGTATAATTGAAAGACTATATCATGCTTTCCGATAGCAAATTCCATGTATTGTCGTGACACAAAAATAAAGGCGGGAGGAAGATATGACCCCCCTCCCCCCTCCGGATATATATGTCCCCATTCTTCAACACTGGCGTAAATTCTTTCAAAGGGTTTGTTGGGGCTTGATGCCGATGGTTAGTGGAAGAACTACTTAGCAGCATTGCACGTTAACGTGCGACTTTGTTGACACATATAGGCCCCTGTTATGTCATGAGTGGTCATCTCCACATATAACCGAAGCATTTTCTACTTGATGATCTTTATTGCACTATTTATGTGAAGCTTGTGCAGTCACACCTCACGATTCCGGGCGATACTGGGACCGAATTTATGAAACAAATGCGCCATATTGATGAAAAGGAAAAGCGCCATTTTGCCGGTGCATTAGCCACACCTTGACGGTGTTGCACGTGGTGTTCCTTCTATGACACCACATATGCTTCCAGCGCCTTGATAGTGCTGTAAAGGGAGAAAAAAAATCGGCAGGAATTAAGCAGCTCCGCAGAAATAGCTTAAGCGCACTGTTAAATAAATGGCTCGAGTGAGTGAGTGAGTGAGTGAGTGAGTGAGTGAGTGAGTGAGTGAGTGAGTGAGTGAGTGAGTGAGTGAGTGAGTGAGTGAGTGAGTGAGTGAGTGAGTGAGTGAGTGAGTGAGTGAGTGAATGAGTGAGTGAGTGAGTTGGTGAGCGAGCGAGCGAGCGTGATAAGGTGAAATGTGTTTATTGTGCCGCTTAAATTCGCGTTGGTGCGGTACATAAGCCTGCGCGTATGAACGGCTAGTGGGATGAGGAAGGTTTTTTTGTGGAGGGGGGGGGGGGGGGGTAAGGCGATTGTGACATCCAGCTTGGGAAGAAATGAGGATGGATGTCCGTCGAGTGGCGCGAACCACTTCCGCCCGAGAGCGCTGGGGTGCTTTTTGCCGCACTCGCAGTGATTCACGGCACTGGGTCTCCGTCGCCGCCGCAGAAGTTTGTTTAGGGAGAGGCCGCGATACGGGCCGACGACGAACGCGGCGACGACGAGGAGCCCGTGAGAACAAAACGCGAGTGAGGCGACATAATAGGCTGGCTTTGTTTGCCTCGCTCGTGCGCTGCCAGTCTGAGTCGTCGCTTGTGCGGGACTCGAAAATTTCGCCATTTTCGCTCCCTCCGTCCCCATTATTTTCAGCTTTCTTTCCTTTTCCGCCATTTTGTTTGGGCTTCGAGCGAAGAGGCCAGGAGCAGGGAATAAGCTTGGGACTCTTCCATAGCTAAAGAAATACGCCCTTTCCTCATTGTTCCTTGACAGCCTCCTCTCGTCCCCTTCGAAGTTAACGGCCACCGCCATGAACAAATTTCTTTGTACGAGGGGCCGAGAACTAAACAACTCAGGGAAGAAATACTTTCCTATAGGAGTTATAACCAAGTGGTGTGCAGACGCATGCATGCTGAGAATTTTCCAGAAATTTCGGTACTGTAAGAGGCAACGCTTACTGTGAATATCTTACTTTATGTTCAAACGAGGTGCTGAAAAATATGAGTATTTCAGAAACGGGCAAGCACCGCCTGCATGGCTCAGACAGGCAAAAAATCTGGATCAAGAAAGCACGCGCATTATTTCGAGTTTGTCTTGATAAACTCTTGTTTTTCTTTTTTACTCTTTGTCTTATGCACGTTATGTTTGGCACGGTACATTACGGCATGGGTGGCCTGCCGGAATATGGAAAGGCGCGCGCAGAAGTACTTTGAACGAGATTTATTTACTTTTCTCGTAGTGGGGTCTTCGGCAAGTCGAATAGCGAGAAGCACTATAGTGTTTATTCATGAAGATATAAAAAAGTAAGTGAGCTTTCAACTTAGCTTATTATACGAAGGCATAAAAATACGAAGGCATAAAAAAAGATCGATTTAGATTTTCTCATTACGCTTGCTAATGTTCACAAATTCAAAATTAATAAATTTGCTAGCGTATAGTTACAACGCCAAAAATCACAATCATGACTATCAGATACCATTAGCTCTTGGTACACTTTGTATAGATATTCCGAGTTGCATGAATTACGAAATCGAAGGCTTCGAGCTAACTTGAAGGTGCAGAGGGATTTGAGGAGGTTGAGACTTCGCGGCATGCTTCGACGCAACGCCTTCATTGAGGAAGAAATTTTTTTATCATTTATGACTGCCAGTTCCTGTTGGCTGTGTTCCGTGTATCTACAGAAAATGTGTTACCATCAGCGTCGTTTTATGCATTAGATGTCAGGATCACTTCTCTGTTGCAAGGCTTCCTTGTATAAGGTAAAAGAAATTTCATCTTGCATGGAAGCCCCTCGCTGTACATAACCACTTAAAGTTGCACATTTGGCAAGAAAGCAAATTATTTAAGTTACGTCCCCGCTTCTACCGTATCAAAATTGTTTGGATTTTGAATTATGCACCAGATGGACTTCAGTCATTTTGAAACAAGCGCAGGCTTACAGCTTGTTGACAAATAGGGAAAGTCGTTAACAAAAAAAAAAAAAAAAAAGAAGGAATGGTGCGAGCTGACCTCCTGGAGGAAAGTGAAGGAGAGAAGCAAAAGAAAGGAAGAGTATTAATCGATGCGCTTCCGGATTTCTTGCCCCCACTTCAGCAAATTAAAAAGGAAGAAGAGGGGAATGGTGAGTGAAAGAAGGCAGAATGCGGTCATAAGCTGAGTTCTACACCAGACGTCACAGTTTATGATGATCATGAGTTAAAAAAAAAAAAAAAAATAGAATGGCCGCACCCAATGAAACCAGCTGAGAACTGTTGGCAGCCGCATAGCCTAGGCTAAAGTATTCTTTCGTTCTTCGCAATTAATTAATAAGGGAGCTAATAAAGGTCTAGTAATAATCGCTGCTTCTAGGCCACACAAGCGAAGCGGGGGTGCAAACTCCAGTCAAGCATATAAAATCAGCATTGCGACTAGGTCCAGGCTAGAAACCCTGGGACAAAAATATTGGAAATATAGGTTCTCTTATATATTCATAAATGCGTCTCCTCCTTCCTGAACTGTCCTTGGAGCAGCGCAGATAACGTGACTTTCCGTTTTGGTTTGTACCACCTGGCGTCCTCTAACACTCTTGGAATGACCAACCTCATTATTGTTACTAATTTTACAGCGAAAAAAATAATAAACGACTGGCAGTTTGCAGCGCGGAGCGCGCGCATGTGTGTGCGTAGCTGGCGGTAATTGGTAAGTAGTTGCAGCCGGCGCCTCTCACAGCGGATGGCCTCAGGAGTCCCGGTTTCTACATATGGGTGGCTTCAACGGCTCGCTACCGCTGGAGTCAGAAATTGAGCCGGCGTTGCTGGCGAGGAAATAGTCCCCTTGCTGCGGGCTGCCGAAATCCGTCGGCCACACTGACGCTACGCGTTGGGAGCAGCACGGCGGTGGCTCACAGGACGCGAGCACGCACCTAAATTATGTCGCTAATTGAGAGTCAACAGCCCCTAATGCGACTTGGCGCGCCGCTTAATTTGGGCAGCGGGGCAATGCGGGCCCGACTCGTTAACCCAATTCGATTAGACCAGCAGTCGAGGACTGTGAGCGTGTACTGCGTGAGAGATGCCCCTCCCTCCCAATCTCCCCTCTTACCCTGCTCCTCTATATCGCTGTGCTGGACATCGCATTGAATCATACACCGCCCACTCCACTCCGTGTTGTCCGTCTGACGCAGCCGCTGTTCGAAGGACCAGCTTTACTTGGTATTTTCGCATCCGGTGCTTGCCGCCCTCTGACACTCTTCCGATACGCATTCCCCTAGCGGTATACGCGCATTACATTACACGTAATCGTGAACGCTGTGCACTGCAGCACTGAGACATGCAGGGGAACGATCAGGGACGCACAAGCGATGGAATGAAGCCTTGCATGAGAATGGGGGCTCCTAACTGTTGTATGAACTATGCAGCCTTTCGTGTTCCCTAACTGAGATACAGTAAGCGGAGCGCACCATAGAGGGTGTGTGTAAGGATGCTACTTTCCTTGTCACCGCTTTTCGTCTAGTCTTCGCGTTTGGGTACACAACTGTTCTGTATAGTCGTCAAAGGGTAACAAAATAAGTCCTACCTCTGCTTGATCCGACCGTGGCTGGCATGGTATATCACTCCTGACGCTAACCAGTTGTCCGCTGTTTCAGCATTGCTTGCTCTTACCCTCTGTCGAGGCAATCCAGTGGGTGAACAAGCCTGCCAGGACCTGGCTGGCATGTGAGAGCATTGAGGTACTCCAGTTCCATTATAGTCGCCATAAGGGTTTAATAAGGAGTGAACAAGATAAGCTTTGGGCATAACAAAGTCAAATTTAATTAAAAATCGTGTGCTTCAAAACATAGGAACCACACCGGGGTGAAGGACTCGTGAGAAACGTGACAATATATCTGTGCAATTAAAGTGACGGTCATGGTTACTTAAGTTCACCCGTGTGGTTTGCTCACCTCACTGTAACGACAAAGCGATAACTTTGACAGAAATTTCGCGCAGGTTGATGCAGGACCGTCAGTTTTCACGACCAGTACGCAACGATGTCAATAGATTGCTTTTGTTCCCAGATTTCTGAGGATGGATTACACTGCGATGCCCGAGCAAGCAGTGATAGCGATGTTCATGCTGATTTAAGTCCTCATCAATGTCACGATTTTGAATACAATGGTAGAGGAATATACTGTGTGAAAATTTAAAACTCTAAATTGATCAGTAATAAATAGAAATTTTGCAGCCAAGCGAATGGCTGTAAAGCCAAATAAAACTATGCAGTACAATTCTGATAAAAAAAAAAAAAATTGAAGGAATCTACGTCACCTACTCTTAAGATACCCAAGTGAGTATGAAACAGGAGACCAATTCTGCACCCGCAGGGTAAACAAAGCGAAGCGACTCGGTTACCACGACTCGGTGCTCGCAAAGGAATAATACCAAGAAGAATAGGACCTATAAGTCACGTCACTGCATCTGAATCATACTAATTTAAAGACAAGGATATTGGCAAATGTGCTTAGTTTCTTGGAAAGTAAGTTATCACCGTGATCGCTGTTCGTACAGTAGCACGTCTTTGTAGTGCGCTATTCACGTCCTGTATTAATGCTCTTCATTTATTCCATTATTTATTAAAATTTTGAACAAATTATGTCGCTTTAAGCATTGCTGTATTTTCCTCTCTAATGCTGAGATTGAGTAGTGTGCATCCCACGAACAAGCTGAAGGGGCA
This sequence comes from Amblyomma maculatum, assembly GCF_055883805.1. Lineage (NCBI taxonomy): Eukaryota > Metazoa > Arthropoda > Arachnida > Ixodida > Ixodidae > Amblyomma > Amblyomma maculatum. The sequence continues at coordinate 31,017,759 of NC_139347.1, read as the reverse complement.
CCCAGATGTCTGCGCCTACAATGATTGCTTGCGTATTCTTTCCCATAAATAACTTTCGACACTATATTGTTAACTAATGCCACTACTGTCTTAGAAGCTCTAAAGAAAAGCAGCCTTCTTAGAAAAACAGCACACAGGGTACACCCGAAGTTCTTTACACGCAGGCTAAAATCTTCGTTTAATATTGTTTATGATAAACAGGCTTATCCGCATTTCTCTTTGTACACTAGTGCGGCCTTTTTTTCCGTTTTAAAGGTTGCGCGCTTACAGGCACGCCATCTTTTAAACAGCGGATCTGTACACATGCCACGTGCAAGACACGACCTTCTCTCCTATTTATGTCACCAACAGGATTACCTCAGATCACATCTGTCCTGCTACCGCTGCTGAGGAACTTATTAACAGGGCCAGCGATACACCGAAGCGACTGCATTGTAAAATTCGCTGGAAATAGGACGTCCTAGTTTGCACTAGGCGATATGGCGATTCATCAATTCAACAGATTGTTTTTATTGGCTTAGGACAACTTTTCCTCTCTGAGTGTTTACGGTCATACCGCAGTGTACTTTCTACAGCTGAATCTTGTGAGCTAGCTGCGCAGAGTGGTTGAGATAATGGAATTTCTGAGAACAGGTGGGTCCCCTCTGCGGCGCCTAATGAGCGCTACATTTTTCATTATCAAGAGTGTGCTCAGGAGTTTTAAAGATAGATTGATTTGGTCGAAGGAATTGGCGGCGCCATTTCTTTGGCGCCAAAAGATGAAAAAATACTAAATTTAAAAGCAGATTTCTAAGAATCGACTCGAAGGAGGCTCGGTTTATTTATTCCACCTGGCGATACGCTTTTTTTTTTTGTACGATAGACAGGTCTCTTTTGGGCAGTGGTATTACTTATTAACACGCAACAAGACACGCGTAGCAGAGGTTTCTTTCTGTTTTGTTATTTATTATTATTTTTTTCTGTAGCGCGTGATCCAATCACCGCCGTAGAACGTCGTCAGGGCTAAACATAAGAATACTGAAGTAATAAAGAATTGAAGAAAAAATCAATTATTTCTTAATTTGAAAGACTGTACAATGGTTTTCCTCGAGCGGCGTTTTTCTTTTCTTTTTTTTTTTTTTCCCCTCCTCACACTCTCTGGGGCATATCTCTGTCAGCCGTGGCCATGTGCAAGTAATGCAACGCTTCTTCTTCTTTTTTTTTTTTTTTTTTTTTTTTTTTTGAGGTCTTGCGAGCGCTGCTTTTATGTCTTTCCGAGCTCTCTCTCTCCATTCCTTCAACACCACACTTTTAGGGCCGCGTGGGGTCATTACACCGGTTACAAGGCCCTCCAATTCCAGGTTTTGTTTTTCTTCTCTTCACTGTACTATACATCATCAAAAGGTTTACTTTGTTTTCCTTTCGCCTTACTCGTAAAAGGGAAAGAACCATGACTGCCTTACGAACTACACTTTCGCATTTTGTGCTTGCTCGCGTGAATATATTCCCGCAGCAGAGATGGTTTTCGCGACTAGCTTTTCTCACATCGTTCGCTCCCGCTACGGTTGCACGTCTCACCGTTAACGAATGTCAGTTTCAATTAGGCGGAATACAGAGAAGACAAGACTACCTTCCCATCGTTCGTACACCCGCTCGCTCTTCTTTTTAATCCTCTATCTGTTTCTTCGCCTGCAAGCTGAAAAAAAAGTGTTTATTGCGCACTTCCTCCGGTCCGGAAAACGCGCGTACGCATCTCGGAAAGATAGGCAGGAAGGCAGGCATGCTGCCGTCGCGGCTGTTTCGTTGTAACATGTTTCTGGGATTAACTTTAGCCCATAGAAAAAAAGAAAAAAAAAAGCGCTTCGCCGCAGTTCTTCGCGACCGCTGATTCAGGCAAGCAGAAGCAGCGCTTTGGCGGTGCATAGTGTGCTCGTCTTTTGGGGCGAGGGTTCCGAGTCGACACCTTGACGCTTTCTGCGACAGAACGAGTCTCGGCTGTCTTTATGGGCTTGTGAAAGAGCTGCTGGCTGTAATGCTAATGTATGCGACTTGAAAAGCGCCGTCTAGTCGGTGTGCGTCTAGATAGCTAAGAAGTAAAGAAACAAATAAAAGAAAAATGAGAAGTGGTGTCAAGGAGTCCGAGTCTGAGGACTCTGCTTAGAACATGCTGCTTTGTCTTAACCTGAAACACATTACAGCGCCTGTTGTTCGGGGACGGGCCTCAGTGCGAGACAGCTGCGTATGTATAAGTAAAAGGAATTGGAATAGTGAAAGAATATTAAGCATTCATTGTCGCTCATTACATTTTTAGTTCTCGACGCTGGCTGATACACACGAGCCGCCAAGGATCGAAGAGCGTTTTTTTTTTCATAGTTCAACAATCGCTCAAGTAAAAGCGATCCGACTAAGGCTTGCACCTCATAATCATTAAAGTTTTTACCGACTATGGAGCTAGTATACTGAGAGTTGGTGCTTCTCGCACTGATAAATTCTTAACGCAAATCTATGACGAGAAGGCGAAAACCGCAACACGCTGAAACACGAGCAACAAAGCTTGAATTTATACTTCCAAATCCACGAGGCTTTTTTGGGAGACGAAGCGAAAGTTAAAAATTAGAGAGACACTTAAACTCCGCCGTAAGGGACATTGTTCTTTTCATTTTTCTAATTCTTGATTTTTTTTTTTCTAGTGACCGGTACTTAGCATCAGCAAACATTGGCTTACCATTCTGAGCAGTTTGATACCTTTGAACCAAATTGATTTTTTTTTCATTTTCGCAATTCAATACTTGATGAATTGCACATTCTAAACTTTCTAATTGAGCATCATCAATCACTGGATTTAATTCGGTTATTCTGAGCCCTCTTATTCATTTTAACCCTCTTTATACATTTTTTTATGTTTCTTTCTTCAGTTCATCTATTAATTATCATGATTTCATTAACTCCTTATCGTCTATGGCACACCAATCAATCATCAATAACTAGAACCAAAAATTATTATGATACAATTTTTTTACGCAACCCACGAATATTTTCTACACGCGCTGTCTACTATACACTACTAAGCCGACGGCTTTCCGACCGAACGAATCTGTATCAGCAACAACCACACTGATTATTAAACCAGTGTGTGTGTGTGTGTGTGTGTGTGTGTGTGTGTGTGTGTGTGTGTGTGTGTGTGTGTGTGTGTGTGTGTGTGTGTGTGTGTGTGTGTGTGTGTGTGTGTGTGTGTGTGTGTGTGTGTGTGTGTGTGTGTGTGTGTGTGTGTGTGTGTGTGTGTGTGTGTGTGTGTGTGTGTGTGTGTGTGTGTGTGTGTGTGTGTGTGTGTGTGTGTGTGTGTGTGTGTGTGTGTGTGTGTTTTCAATAACAACATTTAATATCATCTCATACGTAAAACATTTATCGTGCTGTTTTCTAGGATATTTTCTCCGCGATCCGTCTTTCAGACCAGCTATGCATCGTGACGCGAGCATATCTCGCGAAAGGAACGGAAAACGCCGAAAAACTTGTCGCATTTTTGTGCAAGTAGGTACAAAATAAGCCTGTGCCAAGTGAAAGCAGTATCTTTCTACTCGGGATCCAATATGGTCCCGACTTCAATCATCGTTTTACCCTCCACAGAAACCACGTGAGGTGGCAGCTCATGCTAACTCGCATTGCCGTGTGGTCTAGTGACGTCATGCAACACGCCGGCCATGCGTTACCCTACCCCAGGCAGCACAAACCATGGACACAATATTGGGACTGCATTGGCAGTGCCTGGCCCAACAGAGAGACAGTGTGCTCCCAACATAATGAAATATTGGGCTGGTGTTAAAAAGCGCACACTGTACTGCCGCGAACGATTCGTATATTTATTTTCTTTCAACAGTCGCCGGCATGCGACCTTATCACTGTGGTTATAGCGCGCAGACTGATTCTGTATTGTTTGTTCATGCTCGTTCTCGCGAGATACTGCTTTAACATTTTCCTCGTCGCGTAAGATACGTCGATAAGCATCTAGAAGATTCCGCCCACTCGCCTGTGTCTCTAAAATATTCCAGGTTGTGCTAGTCACCATTTGCGGTTTATCTAGATGTTTCTTCACCGCCTTTAAATATAGAGTTGGCGCGTGCGACGGGCATTCTTTGTTCGACGACCAACGAGCACATTTGCTGATATCGCTGCCGCCGAGTGGCTCAGTTGTCCTGCGGGCGCAAGTCAGCCCAGTAAAGAGTGGGTTTCAGTGCTTTATGCATGTCTTCTTTCAGACTACAGCCTTGTCGCCACCACGTGACAACACAAAAGTGGGATCAGAGTTATACTCCGCTGTCCTGATGTAGACGATACATAGGACGGATCAATACAAAAATACATAGGGCGCATTCGTGGGTTGTATCCGGCAACATTTGCATCCACTGTAAAAACTGAGCAGAAAAAGGCAGGAGAATGAAAAATAATGCCACATCTCAGTGATTCGATTCGGGGTGCCAGGAATCGCAACAGAAACACAGGAAGGATTGTTTGGGTGCGATACATCGGAAAGGTGTGAAGTTATCAGTAAAAAGTTCACCCCAAAATAAATAACTCAGAACAGAAGTCACCCATCGCAGGCGGTGGGCTTCTTTCTCTTGGTTACAATTCGCCGCATGATGTTATTATGACGGCGTCTTCGACAACCTCTGTCCAAGGAAAGGTGGAAGCTGCGGGGAAATTATTCGCGTTTAGTTTATTTTCCACACAGTGATCCGCGGTAACGGCGTGAGCTCCAGCTTGCACCAGTCTCGCTGCTTACTAAGCAGGCTAAACCAAGAGGAAAAAAAAGTGAGGAGTGTGGGAGATGCTCCAGCCTGTACACAGTAGGAGAATCTACTGACACGCACAGACACATACATATCATGTGTGTCTGGAAGCGTGCGCCACTTTCTCTGCTGAAAACGAAGCGAGGAAATTTCCTGCACACTGTCTTTTCTCCGTTGCTTTACGCTTTTACCTCGGAGTTGTTTGCGTCCAACCTCTTCTGGCTCCAACGAGTCTGTACTATATGTGTCTTTGTGCACTGCTGGTGTGCTCTCGGGTTCTCTCTTACCTACAAACTCCTCGGAGTAGGATGCTACGGCAGGGGTTCTGCCGCTATTCTATATACCTTACGCTCTCTCTAAATTTGTTCGCCCACGAAGTGAACTGGTGCTCCCTTTCGCTGGTGGCAAACACATGCTCTTCCTTTTTTTCTCTTTCTGTTCAGAACCTCCTGTTGAGAGCGGATGGGCAAGGTGGCACCGGGAGCTTTCCGATAAACCAAAAGTACACGAAGTTTTTGTTTCTGCCTGCAAATGCTTGTCGCATGGTTGTTGCCTTTTATTTCAGTTATTTCTTGTTTGAGCGCTTCCCCCACAACCCCGATGAAGCTTCTGATGTCCTGCGTACCTTCTTCTTCTGCGGGAGCGGGAATTGTGTCGCAGTGAACAGGTACAAAGAGAAAGGCTAAGGCGCCTCTATTTCTCTCTGAGAACCTTTCGTCTCATCTCGGGTTGGTCCTGGGGCCAACTGCTCGGAGGGCCAGGGACAAACAATTGCAGCACGTCGCTGGGGTCTAGGCGTGGCAGGCTTGCACTGTTTACTTGCTTCCTCGCTTTGTCGTCGCCTGTTTGATTTCTCCATTTGGCGCTGGGACACCCGAGGCAAGCCTGCGATGCCGGTCTCCCAGGGCCCTAGATTCCGAGTTATACGCTGCTCCGAGGCTACACAGGTGTGACGTCCGTACGTTTAGGTTAAAATGTGGCGTTACATTTACGTCACATTCACTTTCATGTAATCTGATAGCTTGCGACTCCATGCTAATTATTAAGTGCGTGATAATAGTGGCACAGAATAAAAGATTAGTGATATACGAGCAGTAAAGTACATGTACGTGAAAGAAGATTCGCAAGGGGAAGCCGGCAGAGGAGAGCCTTTAACGCTGTCTTATCATATAGTTAAAGGCGAAGCTTAAGTAACTAACAATGAGAACACAGCGGACAGGTGGTTGACTATATATGGAGGCATATGTGCTACAAGCTACACAAGGGCACGGATGAAACGCAGTACAGGACACATCGGAGCTTAAGCGTTTCCCAACTTTTTCTTCCCGCACCCCAGCCTCCACGAATGTACGCATCGGCTCTTACAAATGCGGCCAATAAAGTAAGTCTTTAACTGAACCAAAGTAGACAAGACACAGTACTAGGACAGGTAGATCAGTTTACTCTGAAAATTTCGAGTACACTATATCCACAGATTTAAGGGGTTTGAAGTGATCGTGTAAATGTTTCCATCTGCGGCTCCCCTTTTGGACCTTTATTTGCGCACATGCACTTACCTACACGCATAATTATTAATCCCTTAATCTGTGCCTTTGTCATCTCAGACGCACTCAGTAGTATACAGCTGTGACCTACCACTTTATCTGCAAGATCACCCGAAATATAAAACCCTGCTTTAACCAAGCCACAGGAGAGTACCTGCACGACATATATAAAACTCGAGATCCTAAGGTCTTATGTTCAATTCTCATCTCACGGGAACTATCCCTGTCTAGGAAACTCGCGCCAAATCTGTCATGTTATTTAGTCTCGTCACGTCACGCAATCTGCCTCTAACATGGTTTTCAACCCTTGGCTCAAATCTAGGACACTAGGTATATATTTTTACCAAGGACGCAAACCTGTCTGAATAAATTCAGCGTAGTAGCATAAAGTTGTATGACCATCTCGCTCCCCTCCCGCCCCTCACACTGGCGAGCGCGATATATGAAGCACTAAGTTCTGGAAAACTGAGAAATGTTCGGATGCTTGGCTCCTCGGTTACCCAGGCTTCGCCGTGCAGCTGCTCGCCGTCTAATGGAAAAGACGTTGCTGCCAGCGCCAGCTTTCTGGCTGCCGCGTCCGATGAACATCCGCAACCGACACCGGCGCAGCCCGATACCTTCTTCACCCTCGCACCTGCTCCCATGAGTCTATCGCTACGTAGAACTTTTCAGGTGCTGGACCCTAAAGTGTTACTCGTCTGCCCACGCTATTTCTTCATCCGTTTTATGAACTACATCCAGCCATCTGGTTCTACTGAACGGACGCAATCTTCCCCCTCTTCTGTGCATCAGCAACACCACGATGTCCTCTAACCCGTGAGGCCTTTGAAGCTTCAACCGCCTCAGGAGTTACCCTCGCCTCCACTGCCTTGGAGCTACCTCAACCGCAACCACAACGGAGCTCATACGGAGCTCATCGCCCGCGGGCTTATCATGATGCTAGCTGACGGCGCATATGCCACGCTGCGGAACGTGATGTTCCCGGATGCACCAGTTTTCATCCACTGTGCGCCCAAGTGGCCGGCATTCGCGGACTGTTACAGCTTACTTAAACGAACACAGGGACTGCAAGAGACGGTTGACGACTTTAACGTAGCATTGAAGCACTTGGCAGTGACCTACTGATTTGGAACATTTTAAATAGAGACACGCAGAGACCAGCTTATTGTGGGCAACCACAGCGAGGCTGTCTATTGCAATCTTTTGGTTGCCGAATAGAAGTGTGACAGTGGGCGCGAGGCGAACGTCAGACAATAAGGACAAGATCTCGTCATGCTTTCGCATTAGGGTCACCACCTCCAACAGGACTGTCTCCACGTTAAGGCAAGGGGCTATAGCTGTTATCGGACGGGGAATTTAGATAGCACGTGTACTGCAAGACAGAACAATTTCAGCACGGAAGAGGGCTTGTCCAGATTATAATTGTATGCGCCAGGGGAAATATCTCTGCTGAAACATTGCAATGGTACACAGGGGGTTTGGCGGTGTACCTGGTTTTCCAGAAAGCGGCTACGAAATATTTTTGTGATGTACCCTATGATTGTGTGCAGTTTCGTTTACGAACACACGATAGCTGAAGCGTGCCACTGAAAGACAGTGTTATAGCAACTGCAAATCGCGAAGGCAATTCTTTAGGCAACACTCATCGAAGCTGTGACTGAATGAGTGCGAACCGTACCATATTGCTTGGCCGACACTGATTGAAGCACGTAAATTTAAACTAGTCTCAAGTCGTCTGAGTGAACGCTAGATGAGTTGAATGATATTTTTGCTGGCCCCCGAACTATTAAGGGTTTCGCTGGTTCTATTGATTTGACGGCGAGAGCGCAGCATGTATTCTGAAAAGCCACACTAGTGGAGCATGCCTCGAAAAAAAATAAAGTAAGGCGCATTGAATGTACGGTATTCGGCGCGCGAAGTTCTGGAAAGTGATGAACAAGACGTCAGGCTGTGTGCGAAATGCCATGCTTCTTTAAACCGATGCATTACGCTAGTCCACGAGTCGTTGCCAATGCCGATGGAGGCGTTCAGGTCACTGACAAGAGCGATTTGTTTACGTGTGCTTGATTTATCAAATGCATATTTACAACTTCCCATGCATACTCAATCCGAAGAGCTGGTAACGATAAATGGAAGGCCCTTTTTTTTTTCTTTTCATTTCGAACGTTTACCTATTGGAGTCTTGAAGGGATCTGCCATTTTTCAGTCGATAATGGATCGGATGTTGGTTGGCATGGCAGGCATAGGCACACTGCGGGCACAGTACACCTCCATGATGTACGAACGGAGCAGTGCGACAGCTTGACACCTTTGAACGGATTCTAGATCTTTTTTTCAAATATTTCAATTCATTGCTTGATCAATTACACGTTCTGAGTGTTTCAGTCAGCATCGTCAAGCATTGGCTTTTCATTCTGGGCATTCTGATTCTTTTAAACCCTCGTTTTCCAAATTGTAATTTGTTTCAATTACTTGAGTTAACGTTTGATAAGCTACACACTCTAAATTTTCTAATTAGGTCCATCAAGCTTTTGCTTTTCATTCTGAACATTTTGGCACCATTGAACCCGCTTTTCCCAATTTTTTTAAATTTCTTTGATTCTTCTATTTATTAATTAATAAATAACAGGTGTTTCTTTAACGCCTATCACACACCAATGAATCATCAATCACTAGAACCACAAATTATCATGGTAAATTTTTTTACGTAGCTCCTGAATATTTCCGACGTGTGGCGCAATTACTACAACTGCTACTACTATGCCGATGGCTTTTCAATTGAACGAGCTGTATAAGCTATCACTTAAAATTTCTTGGCCTGCTATCAGTAATGTTATCAATTACAAGGCGGTTCAGCAAGTAGGCCACGCTGATGGTTTATTGAAGCTTCCGCTGAAAATAACTCCGGTTAAAAAACAAGGCCTACATATCCATTCAACAGTCGAAGCCGTCATGTGAGGGCAAAGTGCACGTGCCCATCTCCCTTAAATAGCCGGTAGGAATAGCACTCTTCATACGATCCACTAGGATACAGCCAGTGCTCAACCAGTGGTCGCTTCGTTGCGACACGGGGAGAAAAGTGCTGCAGATGCTTCCCAGCCTTGGTCACCTTCATGTGCACTTGAGCGCCACCACAGGGTAAAACCAGAGTGAATGTGAAGGGAGGGCGGAAGGGAGGGGGGCGTGTTCTCATGTTAGCCTAATAGCGAGCCTTTGCCAGTAAAGCCCTTCAATCATCGCTACACACTCTAAAAGGCGACGCTGTCGCATACCTGCATCGGTTTCACAGGGCAACCCCCGACGACCACAATTACGATGCGGTCCTTCATTATGGCGGTGTACTACTTTCCAAAGCACTAGCAGACTATGTGTGTTGTGCGTCGGCAATTGAATCTTGCTTCCTGCTTCGACGCTACAGGCTGGCTATGCAAGTCTCGCGCATCACCGAACATTGTATCACCAGGGAGATTCTTTTTCATCGGACAGCTCATTTATAAGTCACAAGGTTTCCATCCACCTCGAGACTTCAGCTGCCAGCAGTGATTCTTTTGGCGCCATTTCCCAGCGCGGCACTTTCCAAAATTACTTCTTGCCGTTCGTACTCTTACACGCAGCTTCTCGTTTCTTCGCCGCACTGCCCACAGCCATTGCTCGATCACCGCCCTTCAGCCTTGACCACCCGCTCGAGGAATGACAGCGCTGCCATCTGTCTCACTTGGATCTCCGACCTTGCAGTCTTTCCGTACATTCCAGGCCAACCACCTGCCTTGTACAAACCTACTTGACGTAACTTCAGGCCCAGCTCTTGTGCTACCTCATGCGTTCCGTCGGTGCACGTCAGAATTTTCTTCCGTTCTTTCGAACAGTTCTAGAGAGCATCTGATGCGTAGATTATCGGACAAAGAAATGGGATGTAACCAAAATGCATTATGTGTGAGGGCGATTGTTAAAGGTTGAATAAAATTGAAATTTGAGAGAGTTTTCGGCAGGGGAAAATGTTTGGGCGTGTTGGTTCATCGTCACTACAGCGAAGCGCCCAAAATCACAAAGGACGAGGAGGGCTATTGTCCTGTTCCCTCCTCGTCCTTTGTGATTTTGAGCGCTTCGCTGTATTGACGTTGTTCGGTATTCCTATTGCTCTACAGTGCTTCTGGGAAGGGACAGGAAAGAAACACAGACAAACTCTTACTATCGACTGATAAACTGTCATTATCAGCCTGAAACGAAACATTAGTGGGAGAGCAAAGATACCCTCTGTCCCAAGCAAAACTTCGGCATGAGGCGTGCACATGCCCGAATTCACACGGAAACGAGAATTCCTTCCCCGGACAAAGACAGATTGACAGGCGAAGTCATGGAGACTTTTTATATTCACGGTGAATTATGTATAAGCTCTCCGCATGCTGTCTTTTTTGAGAAGGAAGGAGAAAGGGGTGGCAAGGAGTGATATTCCACATTCATTCATGCTAATAAACAAGCTATAATAGCCTAACAGCGTTTAAATGTTATAAAAGTACACAAAAAAACATTACACCTCGCGTGTGGCGCATGATAGCTTTATTCGCTTATGCGCCATAAAACCCAACACAACACAACACTTTTGTAAAGCCGCAGGACCGATCTACTCAGGTCCGCAAGCACAAAGCCGACCATCGAGTAACTTGAAAAACTTGGGCACACGTATACGTTTGAGGTAACCTCTATGCGTATCAAATGCCAGAGACGATGTCGCGCGACTCTTAACATTCGGTAATTCATTCTGCAGGGACAAAGTCGGTCAATACAATAAACACACTTTCGTGCCAATATTTGGTCGGTTGACAAAGATATTCGTGATAACGACGAGCCCTTGGTTTGTACTCCAGCGCATTAACAAAACACAACGCGGCGGTATACCACCCTGCACTTCCGACTGTCTGACGCACAGTAGGGCGCTTTTCATGTGGGTCCGCGCCGTATAATGATTGGCTCCGATTGCCGCCCCCGGTCTGGCTAATAAGCGCCCTCGGTTGACGCTGCTGTCGGTGCGGGGGTAATCTTCGAGCTGCTGCCGTCTAATTCATCTGCAGTCGTCTTTAATGAGCGAACTTGGAGCGGCCTCACCTTCCCTTTCTCTCATCCTGTTTCCCTTCTCCTAATGAAGTGCCGCCGCAGTTGTCTCTGCCACTTGCTTCTCGCTTTCTCACTGCTTTTTGCTCGAATTTCGAGCGATAAGGACGATATTGATCTGCTTATGCGGCGCCCCTAATCGATAATTCTATTTCTCCCGTCGCCACCAGGCAATTTAAAACAAACGACGACGACACTGATCCTCTGGCGTCTCTCGCTTTGTGTTCCGCGTTTTACTCAGCTTTTGTTTTTTTATTTCGGTCCCAGGGTGATCTGCTTCGACAGCTGTTTCTATCTGGGTTAATAAGATGTATCTTGCTTAGCAACACTGCAGCAGAGGATTGTAAGGAGAAACAGCGCCTTGCTTCTAATTGTAATTCAGTTGTGACTGAATAGTTTTTCGTTATTTTTTTTTACAGAAAGGCGATTCTATTTCTTTTTCGCCTTTTTTATGAAACCAATTTGTTTGTCATTTTAGCGGGGCACTGTCCGTTGTCCCCTCGTCTCTCTCTTTTGTGTGCGTTAATTTTTTGTGCCAGGGTCTTTTTTCCTTAATACTTAAAAGATGTTATACCAACTATCTCGGCAACATGATTTATTGAGGAAAATAAAGATATTAAATATATGTAAACTGCACTGCATTCTTTAGGCAAGTTGTCGCCCATCCAAGCACACTCAAGGTGTGGCGTGGCATCTGCATGCTTGCTTAAAAAATCTTTAGACCCCACGGTGTGCTTTCTAATCGTGTGTCAGGGAAGCTGACGCATCTGTGAAGCTACCGAGGTCCTAAGCGTTGAGTGCTACAACACCTACCACCCAGAAATTTTGACTTCTATGGATTCACCAGCGTTCCATCGCAACGTCTATAGCGGGCCTCTGAGCTGGAGAATTTCGACCAAAGCTGGACGGCCTGCACTCCCTTCCCCCTTTACTTTTTTTCCTTTCTTCCTCCTTTCCCTGCATTTCGCTGACCAGTCAAGCCGGAATGAAGCTTTTACAGCCTTTCTTTTCCTGCCAGCCTCCTCATTTTCCATCGCTGAAATACAATGGCCAGCAAATGATTGCGGGATGCGTGCGTGCAAAAAAATAAAAATAAAATTCTGGCAACGCTATGACAGTGAATCACCTTCAAAGCCTTCAAGTGTCACAAAATGTGCATTATCTTACGCTGGGACCAGTTCTAGGCAACTGGGTCGGAATACAGGGCCGTAATAAGCTTGTTCCTGATCTCACACCTTTGGGAAACCTTTGCTGCCGACTGTACGCGACGACTTCTCTGCCTGAATTGTATTTGTGTCTCCTGATTCGCGCAAGGAATGGATCCAGAACCGATCAGCTACGCTTCAACGTATCGCTGGGTTGAGCAAAGCTCGGCAGAATATATCGACTATCCTGTTGCGTTTCTCTCCTCATTGCTTCTCTGCGTCATACCATCTGAAGCTTTGAACGATGCCTGTAAAGTTATGGAATTTTTCTCCCAAGACACTCTGTTTTGATATGCTGCGTAGTCGGGCGCTTATTCAATGAAAACGAACTCGGCTGTCACGCTGTTCAATCTAAGTGGAAAAGCTATGGGGAGCGACGACGGTGCACAAAGCAAGAATCATGTGATATGTCAAGATTGAGTTAACAAGTCAACATTTACTGCAGAGACTTCCGTCATCGCAAGCAAAGGAACAGGAAACAAACATGAAGCGAGGAATGGAAGTTGACGTGGGGCTTTTCGCGGAAGCCGGTCGCGGACACGATTGCAGTGGAATCCGAGACAAATTGCTGCCAGTGAGTGTTTGTGGCGGGCGGACTCGAGTGCGCTTGAAATGGGAGCTGACGGTATCGCATATACGGACGGGGAAGGAGCCCTCATATTTCGAAAACAGAGGGCGCGCGCGCAGTTTGCTCTTTTTCCTCCCCGGCTTCGCTTACGCGCCCTGCGTTCGTCTTGTGCCTTGCGGGCCTGTCCGGCCCATAGCCGATCTCGATGCTTTCATGCTAATGGGCGAGTCACAGTAACCGCACTTGACTTGGATGCCGACAAAACCTGGTGATGAATTTCAAATTTGGATTCTCATGAAACACTGGTGTGGACGACATCCTGAATTTGACATGTCTTCCTTGTGGGTCCTGTAGTGTGCAGTTTGGTGTCGAACTATAACGGGTTTTATGAATTTACATCCAGTTCAAAAAATACATGTAGTGGAGTAGAGAGAGGAGCTAAACAGGAGAGCGGAAAGCAGGGAAGTTAGCTAGGCGATGCTCAGTAGGCTGCCCTACACGTGGGAAGGGGAACAAAAGTTGAAAAAGGAAAGAAAATAGCGGGAACTAAATGTGTAAACTCAACGACATTGGCTGAGTGCAAACTGACATTTAAGCTGTGGGCCTCAATATAGTTTTGCCTATATATAGTTCCGCCCTATCGTCAGATCCCTACGTTCCGATTCCACGATGGGCGCATTTGAGATCGTGCTGAATCGTATTCTCGTCAAAACAACTGGTAGCTTTCCGAGCTTTACTATTCTTAGCTTTGCTAATTTGGTATTTCGAGCTCCTGCAGCAATACAAACATCGTCGCCTAGACGATCTACAGTTTCGCACTCGTCAGTAAGAGCTAGAGGCATATAAGCAAAGCCGACGTGTTTGCATACCTCAAGTGTTCTGCGGCATGACACGGACTTAAGGAGCGCAACCAAATTTGTGCGAATTCCGGGAAATCTCTCGCGTTGATGTGTTTGTCTAACCGGAACCCTGACATCTTGCGGCGACTACATATCGTGGCCCTTTAGGGGACTGAACTGAGAAGTATGCCCGCATAAAGACACTCTCAGATGATAATGGACACTGCGAGTGACACCTTCACCATGAAACTGCAGGCAATACTAAAGAATTGAGTAGAAGTCGGCAAGAAGAGGCTGCGAGGCAGTATGCACTCTTTCATTATGCTTACACTATATGCTTGGAGATAAACAGCAGGCAGAGCCAGATTAAACAACACCGAGTGTACACGTGGGCGAATAGGCATTTTGGCCGTGAGATGCAGATCTCTTGTTTGCCTTCCTGTCCATGGCCGTGTTTAAATTGGCCGTTTTAGTTCCTAACTGTAGTCCGATACCGCAAGAAGTAAAGACAGTAGCTGGGGAAAGAAAAAAAGAGGACCAGTCTTTTATTCCTGCACTCCTTCGCTCGGAGTTCGGGAGAAGATGCAAAGGAGAGTCCGAAAGACGGACCCCGAAGAGTCTCTAAGCACCTCTCGCACCCACGCACTAACGCACGCACATGGAGTGGAGCTGCGCTGACGGCGGGAGGCTCGCGTGGCCCAGGCGATGTGTTATGACAGCTACGCGGGCCCGAGTCCGCGAAGCTATGTCGGCGGGGACACGCTCGAGCGTCGAGTGTTTCGGACCTTTCCCGTCGGACGGCACTGCCGGCGCCTCTTAGGCTGGACGGCCCAGATAGCCCCTGACGGACGGGTCGCCTTGGCCGTGGCGTGAGGGCCACGCCAGAAGGGAAAAGTGTTTTGGTTCCGCGCCAACGGGACCGGCGCCGCTGGAGCTCTCGTCTTGCTCCTCTGCAGTAGCCTAGCTCTCACTTTGACTGGCCCGAGAGCGCCGCGCGAAAGTGCGCTCGTTCTGTTTATTTGCACTCATTTTTCCCCAAACGTCAGCGGCGCGGTTTTTTTTTTTTTTTTTTTTGTTATTACCGTGCTGCCACGACAGCCTCTGCCACGACGTCTCTTCCCCTGTCTACGCGCTCTTGTTGCTTTTTGTTATCTGCGTATCTCAGCCGCCACGCTCCATTCCGCTTCATGGGTTGTTTCGTTTGTCGGGAGAAGCTGAGACAGCAAGAGCTTTCGGTGTTGTTCTCTCTCCTTGCAGTGCAAATCGGCAATTACCGCCAGCACAAGGTGATGATATGAGTTTACGGAGTGTCGACGTAGCTTTTGGGCTGCAGGAATTTTGTCGCTGGCTATGCGTCCAGTTAGGAACCTGGTTTCAATCTGATCTGTCGCTTTGGGTTTGACCGATGGGTTTTTTTTTCTCCTTGAGGCGTCGACAACTAGACGGGTAATGAGGGTCGATTGACTTTGGCGTGAGACGGCGTGCAACAGTGCGATGGACCCGCTGGATGAGGTGCGCTCGTAACAAGACAAACCTTCTGAGAATGACATTATAACAGAAGAATTGGCGGCATGGGGACCGAAACTGGAATCTAATAACCCGCTGTCATGAGATGAGATTGCTTTTGCTTGTGCTGTGCCGGGCGTGTCTGCGCTTGACACTGACCGTTACCCGGTCAGCTTCCTAGCGCTGGCCGGGTAAAAAAAAAAATATATATATATATATATATATATATATAACACACACACTCACTCACTCACGCACACTCTCACTCACCCACTCACTGTCCTAATAAGTATTGGCAGCATGAAGTATATAATGTATTTAGACGACACCCGACACCTATACAGGGTGTCCAAACTAACTTTAGGCAAAAGTTAAAAAATAGAACACTTGAAATAGGCCTGAGAAAGCACTTGTATACAGCTGCCAGCCATGTGGCGCACCACCGACAATTTGTCGCAATTACGTATGATCATTTTTCCAATTTATTAATTATTGCCTTTACAGAAAAATGTGATTTGCAAAGTAGGAGAGCACCTTCTGAACCCCCCCTCCCCTTTCATGTATTTCCAATAAAGAAAGCCTCACGTAGAGGCGTACGTGAACTGATTTCTTTACGGTCTGAATGGCTTGGTGAATGTGAACTTAACGGAATGTGAACTTAACAATGTACGGTTCCTGCGCTGCGTGTGCATCTACTGAAAACTAAGTGCGATAGTGGTTTTTGTGAACTGTTGTGCAACTGTTGATTGCGTATGGTCTGCATGTGTCGCAATCATTCCTCGTCCGTGATATGGTTTCTATGTTCATAAACTTTGGGCGGAGATCTTGTTTGTACAAATGGGGTGAATAGCGTCCAGTTCCATTCTTTTCGACGTTACTGCATCGCTACCTTCTTGTATTTCACCTTTTGCGTTCATCATGTTAGAAGTCAGTTAAGAAGCGACCGATTGCGACAACAGTTGCCACTACCTACCCGCATCAAATATCAATGACAGGAGAAGAAAACATCCCTACACCATTTTTTAACAGAATGCATGTGACAAAGCACTGCAGGATGGTGCATTTGCCAATAGCTTTCTTTTTTCCTTGCGCTGATTTTGCAACATTGCTGGCTCCGAACATCTGGTGCATCCGTACGTTCCGTCTCGGTTCGCTCCAGCTATATCCGGATAAGAGGAAGAAAAAACAAAAAAATCTGGATCGTATGTCTCCTTGGTAGAACTAATCCCTCAGCTTACTCCCATATTTAAGGGGTTACTGCCGGTTACTCAACGTTTCGAAAAAGTGACTTAAAACGTTTTCTGGCAATCTTTAGCCTAGTTTGACACGGCTTCATCCGGAAAAGTTGCAAAATGCATGGATGAAATTCTGGAGGACAGTGTTTTCGATTTTATATATATATATATATATATATATATATATATATATATATATATATATATATATATATATATATATATATATATATATATATATATATATATGCGTGTGTGTGTGTGTGTCATGGGTGTAAGTGTTGCACCATTTTTCTGTACACACACACGGTGTGTGTGTGCAGAAAAATGGTGCAACACTTACACCCATACTCAATCCGTAATATTTTAATGTGTTTCGCTATTCTCCACCACACATTCCGCTTAATCACTAATCATTTATACGTGCCTCTATTAACTCAGACATACTCATTATCATAGTCGCATGCTACAAATTACGTGAAAGACCACCTAGCACGCACCTAAATCGCGGCTTTAACCAAATTCGTACGAACGCGTCGGCGTGGCCCAGGGGTAGCGCGTCTGACACGAAATCCAAGGGTCCCGGAGGGTTCGATGCCCATGTTTCTATGCCATCTCAAAGAAGCAATGCGGGGTGACAGCTCCTGACAACTTGACATGTCTTTTTGTCTTGTGACGTCACACACTCACTTCCCTACCATATGTCACCTGTCTACTACCACCTACAAGAAGTCAGTTCAGTTCAGGCGTTCAGTCGTGTCCGACTCTTCGTGACCCTATGGACCATGTCACGCCACGCTTTCCGGTCTCTCACTATCTTCTTAACATCACATAGCTTCATCTGCAATGCCTCGAGAATGCCATCTAACCATCGCGTTCGCTGCCTACCCCTTCTCCGGCGACCCTCAACCTTTCCCAACATCAAATCTTTCTCCAGCGACTCCTCTCTTCTCATCAGATGACCAAAGTAGCTGAGTTTTAACTTTAGAATTTGACCCTCCAATGAGCAGTCAGGGTTTATGGTCGACAATATCGACTGATTTGATCTTCTGGCAGTCCAAGGAACTCTCAAGAGTCTTCGCCAGCACCACAATTCAAACGCGTCAATTCTTCGGCGCTCAGCCTTTTTCACAGTCCAACTCTCGCATCCATACATCACTACTGGAAAGACCATAGCACGGTTTATACGGATCTTGGTTGGCAGACTAATGTCTCTGCTCTTTACTAGGCGGCCAAGGCTAACCATTGCTCTTTTTCCCAGAAGCAGGCGTCTCCTAATTTCATGGCTGCAGTCTCCTTCCGAGGTAATCTTGGCGCCCAAGAACAGAAAATTTGTCACAGCTTCCACTTCTTGTCCATTGATGCTCCAGGACTTGATAGGGCAAGACGCCATGATCTTCGTCTTTTTAATGTTCAGTTTAAGCCCAAACTTCTCACTCTCTTCTTGTACGCGCATCAGAAGTCTCTTGAGTTCCACTTCATTTTCTGCCATTAAAGTGGTATCATCCGCATATCTAAGGTTGTTGATACGTTTTCCAGCAATCTTCACTCCAGCTGAAGACTCGTCCAGACCGGCCTTCCTCATGATGCACTCTGCATATAGGTTAAATAGGCAGGGCGACAGTATGCAGCCTTGCCTCACCCCTTTCTCAATCGGAAACCAATCAGTAAGACCATGCCCAGTTCTGACTGTGGCCTCTTGCCCTTCATAAAGGTTCCTGAGGAGACAGATGAGGTGAATTGGAACTCCCATCTCTTGGAGAGCTTGCCACAATCTGCTGTGATCTACGCAGTCAAACGCTTTCGCATAATCAATAAAGCAGAAGTAAATGGGTTTCTGGAATTCTCTTGCTTTTTCCATGATCCAGCGAAGGTTGGCAATTTGGTCTCTAGTTCCTCTGCCCTTGCGAAACCCAGCTTGCACGTCCGGAAGCTCCCGATCCACATACTGCTGCAGCCTACCTTGCAGGATTTTTAACATCACCTTGCTAGCATGCGAAATAAGCGCGATCGTGCGGTAGTTGGAACAATCTTTGGCACTGCCTTTCTTTGGAATGGGGATGTAAACTGACCTCCTCCAATCCTGTGGCCACTGCAGGGTTGTCCAAATCTTTTGACATAATGTATGCAGTGTGTTAACAGCGTCGTGGTTGAGGTTTTGAAGCAACTCAGCTGGAATACCATCAATTCCGCTAGCTGTGTTCTTAGCAAGGCTGGCTAAGGCCCATTCAACTTCACTCTTCAGGATGCCCGGCTCGAGATCAGTAATCACAACCGTCCTATGTTGGGTTTGCACATCCGGGTCCTTCTTGTACAGTTCTTCTGTGTATTCCTGCCACCTCTTCTTTATCTCTGAGGCTTCAGTGAGGTCCTTGTCTTGTTTGTCCTTTATCACGCCCAGCTTAGCACAGAAGCTTCCTTTGATATCTTTGATTGTCTTATACAGAGCTCTTGTGTTCCTTAATTGGCTGTTGTCCTCAACTGCTTGACACTGTATGTTCAGGAATGCATTCTTATCTCTCCTTGCTATTTTCTGAAAATCCGCATTGAGAACCTTGTATCTTTCTCTTTCCCCCATACCTTTTGCCATCCTCCTTTCCTCAGCTATATGCAAAGCCTCTTCAGATAACCAGTTTGCTTTTTTGCATTTCTTTTGCTTTGGAACAACCTTAGTAGCAACTTCTTGTATTATATCACGAACATCAGTCCACATCTCTTCGGGCTCTTTGTCGTCTAGATCTAATTCTTGAAATCGATTCCTCACTTCCACAGCATATTCTAATGGAATCTGATCCAGATCATACCTGAAAGGCCTTCTAGTTTTCTGCGTTTTCCTCAATCGAAGCTTAATTTTGGCAACAAGAAGCTGATGATCGGTGCCACAATCGGCCCCAGGCCTTGTTTTTACTGCTTGTATAGCGCTTCTCCATCTCTGCCGGCAAATAATATAATCGATCTGATTCCTGTACAGACCGTCCGGTGAAATCCATGTGTACAGGCGCCTCTTGTGCTGTTGAAAATGAGTATTCGCTATGGTCAGGTTGTTTTATTGACAGAGCTCTACTAGCCTCTGCCCAGCTTCATTTGGCTCACCAAGACCGAACTTGCCTATAATTCCGGATATTTCTTCACTCCCGACCTTAGCATTCCAGTCTCCTATGAGAAAAACGACGTCTGATGATGGGGTGCGGTCTAAAAGGCATTGTAGGTCCGCATAAAATCTCTCAACGTCAGCTTCTTCAGCAGCAGATGGCCAGTCACAAGAAGTATACTCCTGAATTTATCGCCCACAACACCAACTTTAACGCTAACGCGAACGCCGGCAACGCGACCGCGGGATTTTGTGGAGATCGAAGCATTTAACGACACCTCGTTAAAACAGGAACATAAAATAAAAACGACTTGCGGTTGATATTTCTCTCTTGCTATTCACCAACACTGTCTACGGCTAAGTCCAACAACCACTGCAACAACAAAAGGTTACTGCACGAAATGCAGCGGAAGCAACCTGCTCACCGCCGGTGTCTCTACGTGCGAAGACCAACACAAGCCAGGGAGGATATTAGCACTAGCAACCTCGTGCACTATCATCCGGTGTCTCATAAAGCGTCTACTTCGAACACAGCAGCACAGCGGGGGACGCTGGGTCGACTGGCGTTTACAAAACCTACTTGCTTTTCCCAGCCGGCTTGGTACTATGAGCGAACCACAAGGCGTACAAGGCGCGCGACCTCCTGCAAAGCAAGGTCACCATAACCGCAAGCCTCCTAGCTCCGCGGCTGATTAGGTGGCCAGCGGGCGCCAAGCGCAGGCCACCGGGATAGCGGCTTTATTGTCAACGCGCGACACAGAGCCGTGTCGCACAGTATGGAAGCCGTGGCGGCATCCCTGCCGAAGCGTCGTTGCTGCACCTCGTAGCGGTAGCTGCATCGTTCTCGCCATGCAGGACCGAGCTTCGTCCGTTATTGAATTGCTTACTTGCAGAGGCTACCAGCGTCGTCACAGTATAGTAGGAACCGTGCCCTCGTGCTTCGAGAAAGCTGAACGCGAGAAGACGGGAGGAAATCATGTGTTTATTATATATATATATATATATATATATATATATATAATAAACACATGATTTCCTCCCGTCTTCTCGCGTTGAGCTTTCTCGAAGCAACGCGAGAAGACGGGAGCTATATATATATATATATATATATATATATATATATATATATATATATATATATATATATATATATATATATTTATATATATTATTGCCTGCAGTGTCTGTTCGGCTCCATTCCCGCTGCATCCCTCCCTCACCTCTAAGCTTCTCTTTTCATGCATCTACCACCAGACCGCTCGCATGTTCCTCCCAAAGCCTAATATGCGTGCCTGCCTGGCGGAACAGCGTATTCTGCGACCCGCATGCCAAACCTGCGGGCAGCCGGGCCACAGCGGTGCACCGCGGAAATTGCGAGAACGCTATACTATCAATGCTGTGCTTTTGCACCGGTCTTTGTACATCGCTCTGTTTATCGTTTCTCCCCCTTCTCCCTTGGGGGAGATCTTTGTTCCTGCTATATCGGTGGGGCCATCTTCTTTGCCGCCGCTTTCTTGCTACAGGCTCGCGGTTGGGGGCGCCCCACGGCCGGCGTGTTTGCCGACGCTGCTACCGTTGCTGTTGATCCTGCGGCTGTTGCCGCTGGTGTTTATATGCAGGAGAGAACACAAGCGCGAACACGGCGGAGAATTCGCTACCTCGTAGCCCCCTCCTCCGACACACACACACACACAAACACACTTTATTTTTTTTCCTTCTTAGTCGGTGCTGTTGCCTTGAACGTTACCCCGCCGCTGAAGGCGTGCAGCTGTTGCGCTTGGAAGAAGCGAAGAAAAGGAAAGAAGGAAAAGTGAATAACACTCTAAAAATGGGGAAGAAAGAGAAAAAAGACTGCTCTTAGTGTTTAAAGGAATCGCGGCCTTAGAGTTAAGGCAATTACACCGTAAGCGAGTAATTAGTTTTCGTGTTTGCGGAAGGATGAGGACATATCTGAGCTTTATACGCAAAATGCTGGATATTTTTTGCATCCTGGGCTGTAGCAATCTTATTTTTCTTGGTGTGGAAGCCGTTATTAATCTAGAATAAAATCGACAAAATTATGTTTTTAGCAGAGAACGTTGCGGGCGCCGCTGATGTCGAAACAGTGGCCTGCAAAAAAGGCTACTTATTTAACTGAAATGATATTTAAAGCAGTGCAACGTCATCAAATTTATAGTTGGGGAGGGGGCCATATCTTGAGTAAAATGAGTGCACGGGCTGATCTAGAAGCCTATGTTGATGTTAGCGCTTTTAGAAGGTATAACTGCTGATTGCCCAGCCGCCTCAATCTGAATGACAAGCTGTGCTGTGGGCACCACCCTGCCGGAGATGTATTCCAGTGGTGTTGCAACTAAGTTAACTGATTCGTAATTATAGTCGGATTAATAAGGCAGTCACCACGGCCATTTTGGTATATCGCTTGGGATATGAAATGTCATCCATGAATGTTCAAGATAGAGGGGTAAATTTGGGTGGCCGAATGAAGCTAATAAATTTAGATAAATGGGGTGGGCGGTTTAAATGGAGAAATGCGATAGCGGTCTTCGTGTTGAAAAGAATGTAGTCAGGCTGCTACTGATGACGACGAATGTGTTACGGTGGGGCTCCTTGAAGGTCGAAATACAACATAAACATAAAATATGCTCGGCTTAGTATGTGCCAGTAAAATTTAGCTCTTTATGAAGTAAATAAGGAGGACTCTGCTCGTCGTAGCATCACTGGAAATGAGCGCCGATAATTCATCATCAGGGGTAAATGACTAAATGACAGATTTATGTATTACAGACACAACCTCTCCTAAAGGGGGATCCTAATTGGTTAAAGCATCAGCTATCGACTGTCAAAGTGACAGCATCAGACTTTAAACGCAGTGATGGCGTTCTGCTGTTGTAACTGGGCGAAGATGTTTGCTCTGAAGAAATTACATATATAACACGCGGATTCTGCAGGAATTACCTGTTTGTTCGAGTAGAGCTTGTTTACTGAGTAGTGGGGAATAGTCTGGCAGGCTGAAAGATGCGAGGCAAAATAAAGAAACCAGCACTCCGCCAGAAGAATTGCAATCTGGTGATATTTTACCTTACTCATCTCTGCACCCGCATCTCAAGCCAAAAGAACTACGATGGAGGCAAACTTGAAGGGTTCCCGATTTGATTTGAAGGCGGGGGTCTGCAATGCGGTGAACAGATTTAATGGGATGGCGTTCAAGACTAGAACCAGGATCACATTTATTAGTGCGTCAAAATAAGAAAACCTATTTATGGTTTTCTTATTTCTTGGCATGAAGTCCCGAAGTGAAAAACTGTAATTGGACCTCGTTTACTAACAAATACAAAAGATAGACAGACAACAACTGCATAAGCAGGCATAATTGGACAAAACTTGAATAACATCGCGAGTTCTTCAGGAATTCAAGCGTCGGCGTTTTCCGCTCTGTTGGCTTTGGCGGTGTTAGCGAAAAATCGCAGGGATCACTCTAGCAGATGGCGGAGCTGGCAAGTGTCATTTCCGTGCATAGATTGATCGTCCGGTTGTGTGACGTCACTAGATCACGTGACATGGCCGGCGTGACATAGCGGAATTGTCAGGCGCTACCGATTCGGGCTGAGACGGGAGGGCGAGATCAGAATCCAGCCTGCCTGAAGCCTTATATACCGAAATTGATACGCTACTCTTATGTCATGGAGGCACGCTTCATACGGCCTGATTAAAGAGGTGCTCTAATATATATGTCGAGGGCTCCTCACATATAAGGGTACCTCACGTCCTTAAGCTAATGAGTAGTATGTGTCGGATAACTGAGGCGAAAAAAGAAAAAGAGTCCTGATTGATCCAGTCGCAAAGGGAATGAGTGTAAACGAGGATCAGCAAAGGGAGGATCAGCAAACTAGGATCCTCCGGTGTTGTATAAGTGACAAGGAGTGAGCCTACCCTCCGCGGCTGTACAAACGTTCATGGTAGATTGCGGAATGGAGACAAAGACAACGACTTGTGGTTGTTTTCCAGTTTTTAATTGTCACGCCGAGGTCACGTCACGAGATGGCCCTAATTTGTTTAGGTGAATTGATAAAATTACACTATAATGATAGACTAATGATGAACATCTACTAAGGATTGATGTTTACGCGTCATTGAAGCTTGCGGCCGATTTTACTATTAACCTGCTTGCTATTAGAGTGGTGGTAACGCGAAAAAAACGTCTTTATTCTGAATCCTCTGCCGCCTGCCACCTAGCACGATTGGCTCACTCTTTGAAGAGCTATTTCTATGGTTGACAGATGGCGCATTAGGGAGAAGGAAACCTTTCCTTTTATTTTGCAGGTAAATTCGGAAGAGACGAAAGACAGAATATCTGGAAATAGCACAAGACTCAGCTGAAACGAAAATTCCCCACCCCTATACTGAAAAAGAAGCAGAAAGTTTAGCGTGTACATTGGCAACTAACTGCATATTGATCACCCCTACATAGAAGCAGAAGAAGAAAGTTTTGAGCGTATAGGCAAACAGAGGCATCTTATAACCACAAATTTAATTTCACCGAAGTGTCAATCAAACCACTTTCCACACAAAACAAAACTAGATTAGCCTCGTCTCATGACTATTAATGACAACCTGCGATTAATTCAGAATATTTCACAGGTGCTTGGGTAGATGGGCTTGAAAACCTGAGTCCGAATGCATACTATTTTCCGTTATGTACACAACTGCTATCTTCCAGCGTGTTAATTAGGTTAATTCTGGGAATGTAATTACGAAGTAACTAAAGTCTTGAACTTGTCTGACAGCAGGCATAGCGAGCATTCAGAGACAATGAGACTATAGGCAGGCAGGAACACGTTCTACACCATAATAATGAGCGCAGCTTATCGAAGAACGTCTGTAGTTTCTGCGGCGCTGCCAGCAACTACTGTCAAGCAGCGCACGAGAACTCCGCAGGTGCCGTGTGCATGTTGTAAGCAAGCATTCCTCCCACGGCGGGTGACGGCGCCGGTGGGAACGAGGCGTTCGGGTCGGTAGGGAGCGACGACCCGGCACACGAGTGTGAGGATTGCCCAAAACGAAGTGGTGTTTACGCTGTAGCGAGAGGGGAGTGGACTCATATCGCCGGCATGAAGTGTTTATCCCGCCGATGGCATCGGTCAACATTCTTCTTGCCCCTGCCCGTCCACCGGGCCGTGGATCGGCGTTTCACCTCGCGTCCCGGAGAGCGGAGCCGTGGCTAACGTGAGCGAGCCGTGTGTCTAGTGATGATAATGGTCTGAGGATGTGTGCTGTTTGTGCAACGTGCTTTTGGCGTTTGTTGATCCGAGCTTCGACGACCCTGCCTTCACGCAGCGCCGATGTTACGCTTTTACGGTCGCATTAACAGTGGGACTCTCGCTGCGTGTGATCTTTATAAACACACGCGCAAGCCGCAGACTGTGCTGCCTTTACTTTCCCCGTCGAAGTACAGTGGGAGGAGATGCGAAGTAGAGATCTTGTAACGCGATGACGCATGTATTAGGCCAGTTGTATGGCAGTATGCCGCTATTTAGTGGGTAGTTAAAAACTTTGAGGTCACTGAAGAAACTGCATCGGGAGAATACGAAAGCAGTAGCGCTACCGTGGCGTTGTTGACTCCGAATCGACCATTTTCTGCGCACACCTAATTACCCACTCCGTCAAAATCCGATCGCCAGTTTTTGACCATCGATGCTACCAGTCGACGATGTGAATTTATGGGAGTCAGACGTCGGTGCTCGCGGCATTTATGGTACAGTTTAACGCAGCCTGTTGACTGGCTGACTGTGTGACGTCATCAAACAATTGCCGTCAGTATTAGTGATGTAATATATTCATGACATCATATATCTTAAGGCGTCATCTGCTTATGACGTCAACTCATGACCTATGTCTTATGGCTATGACAATGATTCAGCATTTTTAATTTCTCATAACTTACATGATTCATCTCGTTCGTACCTTTAAAATATTGCATGTACCTTCTGCTGGATACAGCTAAAGTCAGCTCTAACAAATTCACGAAAAAATGTCGAGAAGGTGTCCTGCATTAATGATGCCCTTAAACTCTGCCAGATGTCAATGCAACTCCAAAGCCGGTAAGCACACAGCCAATTTTTACATTGATTACGTCGCTGTCCGTGGCTAATAGCTGATCTACGGCATAACCGCCAATAAAAGGTTTATTGTGAGTGCCCTGAACTCGCTTTAATGATGGGGCTTATAAATAAATTAATAATACCAGCGGCTTCTTGACGAAATGTGGAGTCTGGGAATAATGCCAGCTCCAGCCTGAAAAACAAAGAAAAAGAAAAGAGAAATAAGAATTTTGAGAAGAAATTAATAATCATTTATTCATTTTGCCATAAAATGTTAGACGCAGACAAATGAAAACCAAGACGTGGTAAGCTTTAAGTTTTCTTACTGCTCGCGCAGTCGAGCTTTTTGAAAGTAGGTCCGTAGGTTTTTGATGAACTCATCGACCAGGTTCGGGAAGCAGCTCGGAGAAGAGAGTTCTGGAATGAGCCCACCGCCTATCTGATCGTCAAGGAACTATCAAGACCAGTTTTTTATTAAATTTATTATGTATCTGCGCTTTTGGCGATATGGACTTGTAATAAAACAGTGCTTTGACACCGTCTACAGGTGTATGCAAATAGCAGTCGCGCGCACGCACGCACGCACGCACGCACGCACGCACGCACGCACGCACGCACGCACGCACGCACGCACGCACGCACGCACGCACGCACGCACACACACACACACACACACACACACACACACACACACACACACACACACACACACACACACACACACACACACACACACACACACACACACACACACACACACACACACACACACACACACACACACACACACACACACACACACACACACACACACACACACACGCACGCACACGCGCGCACGCACGCCCACACACAGACACACGCACGCACACGCACACACGCACACACGCACACACGCACGCATGCACGCATGCATCTGCGCACATTTCTCAGGGGAAGTTGAATGCAAGCAAATCTTTCCTTTAGCTTGTTTCCCCCCCCTTCTCAGCAGCTCAATGTCCTGCCACTCGAATACTTCGCGTGCGCCTCTCCTTCCACCGGTCCCTCTCCTCGTCTCCCAGCCTCACACTGGTCGTAGCCACGGCGCAAATACACTGGGGCAAATCAATACTCGTGTTCCCAGCCCGTCTTCTCCAGGCACATCGCGCGAGCCGCACCACTAGCTTCTGTGCATGTGGTGCATACGCGCTGGTTCGTTCGCGCGTGCGTGCATTTGCTTCATGATATGCGCTCACATCTCGTTTAGCCGCGTTACCTGCGAGCGAGCGTACGCAGTATTCCGCCTATATCCACATCAGTAAAAATGCGGACGTGTGCAGCAGAAGCGAAAGTTTGCGCCGTACAATGAGGATCCGGACCCACGAACTAGTTCGCCCCGGCAAGGCGCTGATCTGAGCCCTGCACTCCCGCGCTCTCCCATTGTTGGCTGTTCGGATTATCGCACTTTAAAACGGAATCCAGCTAAACATAGATTGCTTTTGCATATCTACAGCTCCATAACCTCGGTCTTTAGAAACGAGGTCAACTAAGTCTAAGCAATGTAAGAGCGTTATATGGTCAATTGATGAGTTCTTGGCTAGTGCGGAACTATTACCGTTAGAAATCCGTCACCCTTAATTATTACATTTATTACTGGTAATGTATTTTAATGAATTTTAATGATTTAATGTATTAATGTTAATGTATATTTTTTTCAGTACCACCGAGAAACATAATGAAATTTTTCAGTACTCTTCAACATTCTTCTTACATCTGTCTGCGAATACAAATACTGAGGCGTAATACTGACCACTGACTACAGATGGGATTCTCGTGATAACAATGTCGCATCAACCGCATTAAAACAGTAAGTTTCAGTTAGCAGAGACCTCAAAATGGCGCAACATGTAAAAAAGTTACTTGCACATTTTTATGTGCAAGTAACTTTTTTCGTAAGGCGAGTTCTAGATTATGCCAATGAAGTTGGTTTCCTTTCACTAACAAGCTGAATAAACAACTCGAAAGACTACAGCGGGGGGCGATCATATGAATATTTAGCAACCAAAGCTTTCAGACTAACCAACAGAATTACACAGAAATGCAGAACCGCAGAACTGCTAACCCTTCAAAAACATTAGTGCGTTTTAAAGCCATGTACCTATACCAATCAATTAAATACCTACACTTCAAGATACTTATCAACATTACAAACGAGGTTAACACGTTATAACCACACACACACACACACTCAACGAGTTTTCCTTCAGTTCCGTCCTGACTCCTTCAGGTGTTCATTCTTGCTCGTGCTGTACCCGGATGGAACACTTTGAACACGCCCATTTGAGTGGCTCAACGTTAAATACTTTCATCACACTTTTTGGAAATGAACTACTTACATCTGAGTAATTATTGTTGTTTCGTGTCATTGTAAAAGTGCTATCTTTATTGTTTCTATTGGGGTATAATTATTTGTCCTCCTTAGTTCCTGTCACGTGCTCTCCGTTCTAATTTATCTCCTACAAGGGTATTTGCCGATTTGCGAATTAATCATATATGCTATATATGTATGTCATTGTGCTTATGAATGGCCTTCCTCTTAGATGCATGATGAGATTGTCAGAATCAAATAAACTAATTAGATTTACCATATACATTTTTAATGGAGAAAATATGAGGGCTCTAAGAGATTTCTCTTTGGCTATCAAATCTCTCGTATACACTTTTAATCGCAAACTTTGTATAAAGTGTTTGGTGGAAGTGCACTTAGTTTCTCGTATAGGCTATCCGGGCGACGAGAGTATGGACGCTGGCAAACCACGCATCTACTCTGCCCGAAGATATTTCGACTTTGGAATTGTGCTAGTGCAATGGTTACCAGCTCTATACCTTAGAAAATAGTGCACTATTCTAGCGAGACCAAGTAAAGAGAAAAAGGTGTAACGTGTGCACGCGGCTCTGCGTGCGCGCGGAACGAGGCAGGGAGGAGGCGTACGTCTGTTTGCCTATGGGTGTCTGTATCATGACGTATGGTAGGTCACGCTTCGTGATCACTCGGGCATGTATCTATGGAATAACATGGCCAATGCTTATGCTGCGTCGACGCCAGCGTCACTTTGATGTTGCCGGCTCTCACCGGTGCCATTGTTAGATACGGGGTGACACGACCGACGAAACAACGGTCGTTCGCATGGTCCCACGAAGCCCCGACCCTTCGCAGCAGCTGGCTACACATACATACGCATACGATTCCCCGTAGACTCCTCACGCGAGAAAAAAGAAACAGGAAGAATTCGGCAGGGAGGCCCGAGCTAACAGCGGTAAAAGATTGTACCGGGCGTCCGTCGCTCGCCGGAGGCTTTCTCCCTTATGAGGCTGCGCTGGCGTGTCCGGGCCTCAGGGGAGGAGCCTTGCGAGCATCCCTAGTGTTCCTGGCTACGCGACAACTCTGTGAGGCCAGAACCCTTCGGCGCGAAACAAGAGTCAATGTGTTGATGTTCCTCCCGTACTGTTCTTCCCCCTTGAGCGGCTTGTTCTCTTTTTTTTTTTTCTTTTTTTAGAACGGTGTAGGTGAGCTGTGGTAATGTGTACAAAGTGAGCCTGCGAGAAAAGCGGACTGCGTGGTTCGTGCCAGCACTGACCTGGAACAATATTCGCTCTCTCTCTCTCTCTCTTTCGAGAACTGCTCATTCCTTCTAGTAAAGTTTGTGGGTTAGAGACATGAATTTTGTTTCGAGGATAGGAGGTTGCAAGTATTTATTGACCCAGACATGAACAGCGGGGGTTCAGTCGAGACCACCAACAAGCACCGATAACGTTCTCATTATCTCCTTGTATATGCATGCCTTTCTTACATCGGGCTCTGGAAAAAAAGAAAAAGAACTCCTTTTAGGGCAGATATCACAAAGGTTCTACGGTCTGACCATAAAAGTCATATGTCCTTTGAAGCCAACCTACACTGATATGACCATTGATCGAATATTTAGGATGATCCCCCAAGGTGGAGTAGATTTATATTAAGGGAGTAATTACTCATTGGCATCCACCCAAGCGCAGGGATACGGCTACAAAGGAAAGCTATACAGCTTCCCCAGAAACATCGTAGTCAAAGAAAAATTCGTCCTCTTCCGGGGATTGAACCCGGGACCACTGCCTTTTCGGGGCAGTCGCTCTACCGACTGAGCTAACCAGGACGGTCAGCAGATGACATAGTAGGATGAGAGCGAACTGATCTATGACTCGAAGTGAGAATGGTTTCTCTAGCTTTCCTTTGTAGCCGTATGGCTGCGCTTGGGTGGATGCTAATGAGTAATTAGTCCCTTATTACTGATATGACCATATGACCCACACGAGATTTGTAGCCGAACTGACGCATATGAACCCTTTAAATGCATGTAGTATCTCACTGAAGGCTCTCGAGAAACGATTCTCAATGACATGTGGTTCAGGTGGGTTTAGCCCACCCTGGTATTACAAATTGGTGCTCTTCGGGGGGGGGGGGGGGGGGGGGAGCTAGGGACGAACCGCGTTACGACAGTCGTCGCCCTCCTTCAAATCGATGAGTGATGAAAAAGACGTAACTATGGGGAATTTTTCCGCACCTCTGGGATTCAGAAGAATATCTAGTACAAAAGAATTCAAAGCACCAAAGCCACTGTTTCTCTAGCCTTATTGTTCCGGCAAGACGCCTGAGAAGCATCCATTTTCAGCGGAATGCCCCCGGTCTGACACTTCATTCACATATTTGAGAATACGACTTGAAAAAAAAAAAAAAAAAAAAAAAAAACACGACTTATCCTGGACCGGTTTTCGGGCCAGTTCTCGACCTCGTCTATAGTTTTCCTTGGGCATTGGCCTCGTTCGCCTTCCACTCGTCAAAGTCTATCAGTATGAGTGAGGTTTCTTTCTATCACAGACCGCTGTTTTCTGTGTTGAAAGTTTTAGACAGGCCAGTACTTCCTGATTAAGCAAAATGTCGTTTTCATCTTCTAGGACGTGTAGGGCAATTTTTTCGGCTTCTCTTGACATGTAACTGGGCCGCGTATTGCCAAACCGTATCCCGCAGGAGCACTCGAGCAGACGACGCTCTAGCGCGTGATTCCATTATCTCAACGGTCGGGTCCTCTCCTAAAGGGGTAATTGGTATCTCCTTTTTAAGTTTTGGTTTTTAACTACAGAGAGCGAAGATGACACACCGTATGATATGTTCGCACTCCTGGGCCTCCACAGTTTGTGGAGGACAAGGACGGCAGTGAGACATGACGACATCGTTGTTTGTTCGTTCTGCCCGTGACAATTTTATTGAAAGTGTGAGATACGTTACAGAGATGTATCGAGCACGAACGGAGTAGCCACAATGGATGGCCGTTCTTGAAGAATTGGTTAAATTCAAAGAAATTTTGCCGCGCCAGGCCTGCCTGTACTGGCGTTTTCTAGCAGTGCCTGTAATGTTTGAATTGTGGTCCGAGAAGGCAATAAAGAAAAAAAAAACAACGGTAGGATTCCCTCAGCAGTGTCACATGGCGAAAAATAACGGAAATATTGTCAAAAGGAATAAGAGCTCATTTAAAGCCAGCCGTTCGTGTCGCTTCGCCCTTGTAATTCTCCGGAAACCATTGAGCACTGTTTCATTGATTGTAAAGATGCGTTATTTGTTCTGGGATATTTTGCAACGGACATTAACAAAAAAGGCTATTTGACACCGCATTCTCTATAATATTTAACTGCATTGCCATTTGTTTATAAGTCTTTAAACATGTTCTGTCTAGTACGTATATATATATATATATATATATATATATATATATATATATATATATATATATATATATATATATATATATATATATATATATATATATATATATATATATATATATTCTATAACATAAGGGCTATTTGTGTTTCATTGACATCGAAGTTAGACCGCCGCGGCTGGGTATTGATTCGGTTAGATTTATCGAATGTAACGCTTGAAAGTAACTCAGACAATTGGAGACAGCGTAAACGGCCTGTAGTGGAAGGCTTCAGAAATTTCGACCACATGGTGTTATTTGACGAGCGCTGAAATCGCACACCACCCGGGCGTCTTGCCTTTCTCCTGCATCGAGAGTGGCCGCCGCGGCTTGGATTTCATTCCGCATCCTTGGGCACAACAGTAGAGTGTCCTACCCACTGCATACCGTAGCGGGGCTGCTGCTGGGTATTGAATTCCAGATTATACAGTCTCAGTATCCACTACCTCTGAATGCAGTACCCCTGTTCTGTGTTCATAGTCGGCGTGATTAACAGTTGCTAGCCGCTGACTGTTGTCAGTAACATCCCTGTGGTCTTCATCGGATGCTGGTAATGTGTGATGCGGCTGCGCGAACGCCTCCTCAGGGAGGCGTGCCTAAAATGTAGAACGCCTCCGAGTGGCAGGGGCCCGTCGCTAAACGTGACTACCATAACATAACATTGCCCAGTGTTCATATCGACTTTCTGCGGGTTTCTTATTAGACCTCGTTTGATCGGCTTACTCTTACTTTATTTTATACATCCTTTCTTCTTTTTTTCTGAATTTTTGAAGAATTTCTTCCCTTTGAATTTATGCCTAACTGCACGTGGGCCAAGTACCAAAAAAAAAAAAAAACCTAACGAACTTAGACCCAGAGCTCCAGTGCCGAGCCACTGAACCTAAGCGGCAGGTGTAAATTTTTATTTAGTTTATTGACTCCAATGTGCTATTGGGAAGTAGGTTTTGGAGGTAATCCTTTCGCGGGGAGTAATTTGAGCTCTAAACGAACGGAAAGAGTGAACAAACGCTTCTGAAAAAACGTGTGGTTTCATAGATATTTTCAGCAGAAGTGCCGTTATAAACGACTCCCAGCGTCAAAAAGGCCGTTCATGATGCTTAGCACATTAGCCATATCAGGTTCAATCAGAAATGCCGGTAAAAGGTTTTGCTTGTATTGCTTCCGTGACGTGCTATATTACCACGTCTGAATGCTCACGCAAAGGCCGCTCATGATGCTTAGCACATTAGCCATAGCAGGTTCAATCAGAAATGCCGGTAAAAGGTTTTGCTTGTATTGCTTCCGTGACGTGCTATATTACCACGTCTGAATGCTCACCCGTCTGAAAGCACCCGCAGAGGCATAAGAAGAAGTTATTTCAAAGCGCAGTGTTCTCTCGTTCTCTATCTTTTTTCTTTTTTTAGAACGGTGTAGGTGAGCTGTGGTAATGTGTACAAAGTGAGCCTGCGAGAAAAGCGGACTGCGTGGTTCGTGCCAGCACTGACCTGGAACAATATTCGCTCTCTCTCTCTCTCTCTTTCGAGAACTGCTCATTCCTTCTAGTAAAGTTTGTGGGTTAGAGACATGAATTTTGTTTCGAGGATAGGAGGTTGCAAGTATTTATTGACCCAGACATGAACAGCGGGGGTTCAGTCGAGACCACCAACAAGCACCGATAACGTTTTCATTATCTCCTTGTATATGTATATCTTTCTTGCATCGGGCTCTGGATAAAAAAAAAAAAAAAAACTCCTTTTAGGGCAGATATCACAAAGGTTCTACGGTCCGACCATAAAAGTCATATGTTCTTTGAAGCCAACATACACTGATATGACCATTGATCGAATATTTAGGATGATCCCCCAAGGTGGAGTAGATTTATAATAAGGGAGTAATTGCTCATTGGCATGCACCCAAGCGCAAGGATACGGCTACAAAGGGAAGCTATACAGCTTCCTCAGAAACATCGTAGTCAAAGAAACATTCGTCCTTTTCCGGGGATTGAACCTGGGACCACTGCCTTTTCGGGGCAGTCGCTCTACCGACTGAGCTAACCAGGACGGTCAGCAGATGACATAGTAGGATGAGAGCGAACTGATCTATGACTCGAAGTGAGAATGGTTTCTCTAGCTTTCCTTTGTAGCCGTATGGCTGCGCTTGGGTGGATGCTAATGAGTAATTACTCCCTTAATACTGATATGACCATATGACCCACACGTGCTTTGTAGCCGAACTGACACATATGAACCCTTCAAATGCATGTAGTATCTCACTGAAGGCTCTCAAGAAACGATTCTCAATGACATGTGGTTCAGGTGAGCCTAGCCATCCTGGTATTACAACTTGGTGCTCTTCGGGGTGGGGAGCGAGGGACGAACCGCGTTACGACAGTCGTCGCCCTCCTTCAAATCGATGAGTGATGAAAAAGACGTAGGGGAGGGGGAATTTTTCTGCAGCTCTGGGATATGAGGGTTATGTTGCAGTAGAGGGCTTCAGAATAATATATAGTACTAAAGAATTCATAGCACCAAAGCCACTGTTTCTCTAGCCTTATTGTTCCGGCAAGACGCCCGAGAAGCATCCATTTTCAGCGGAATGCCCGCGGTCTGACACTTCATTCAGATATTTGAGAATACGACTTAAAACACAAAAACAAAACATCAGACTTATCCTGGACCGGATTTCGGGTCAGTTCTCGAACTCGTCTATATTTTTCCTTGGACACTGGCCTCGTCCGCCTTCCACCCATGAGTTTTGTTCGTCAAAGTCTATCAGTATGAGTGAGGTTTCTGTCTATCACAGACCCCTGTCTTCTGTCTTGAAAGTGTTAGACAGGCCAGTGCTTCCTGATTATGCAAAATGTCGCTTTCATCTTCGAGGATGTGTTGGGCATTTTTTCGGCTTCTCTTGATATGTAACTGGGCCGCGTATTGCCAAACCGTATTCCACAGGCGCACTCGAGCAGATGACGCTCTAGCGCGTGATTCCGTTATCTCAACGGTCGGGTCCTCTCCTAAAGGGGTAATTGGTATTCCCTTTTTAAGTTTTTGTTTTTAACTGCAGAGAGCGAAGATGACACACCGTATGATATGTTCACACTCCTGGGCCTCCACAGTTTGTGGAGGACAAGGATGGCACTGAGACATGACGACATCGTTGTTCGTTCTGCCCGTGAAAATTTTATTGAAAGTGTAACATACGTTGCAGAGGTGTACGAGCACAAACGGAGTAGCCACAATGGATGGCCGTTCTTGAAGAATTGGTTAGATTCAAAAAACTTTTACCGCGCCAGGCCTGCCTGTACTGGCGTGTTTTAGCAGCGCCTGTATTTGTTCAATTGTGGTCCGAGAAGGCAATAAAGAAAAACACAGCAAAATGGTTGGATCCCCTCAGCAGTGTCACATGGCGACAAATAACGGAAATATTGTCAAAAGGAATAAGAGCTCATTTAAAGCCAGCCGTTCGTGTCGCTTCGCCTTTGTGATTCTCCGGCAATCATTGAGCACTGTTTCATCGATTGTAAAAATGCATTATTTGTCCTGGGTTATTTTGCAACGGACTTTAACAAAAAAGGCTATTTGGCACCGCATTCTCTATAATATCTCGCTGCATTGCCATTTGTTGATAAGCCTTTTAGACATGTTCTCTCCAGTACGTATATATATATATATATATATATATATATATATATATATATATATATATATATATATATATATATATATATATATATATATATATATATATATATATATATATATATATATATTTATATATATATATATATATATATATATATATATATATATATATATATATATATATATATATATATATATATATATATACGTACTGGAGAGAACATGTCTAAAAGGCTTATCAACAAATGGCAATGCAGCGAGATATTATAGAGAATGCGGTGCCAAATAGCCTTTTTTGTTAAAGTCCGTTGCAAAATAACCCAGGACAAATAATGCATTTTATATATATATATATATATATATATATATATATATATATATATATATATATATATATATATATATATATATATATATATATATATATATATAAATTTTATAAGATAAAGGTATTTAAACGGCCTGTAGTGGAAGGCTTCAGAAATTTCGACCACATGGTGTTATTTGACGAGCGCTGAAATCGCGCGCCACCCGGGCGTCTTGCCTTTCTCCTGCATCGAGAGTGGTCGCCGCGGCTTGGATTCTATTCCGCATCCTTGGGCACAACAGTAGAGTGTCCTACCCACTGCATACCGTAGCGGGGCTGCTGCTGGGTATTGAATTCCAGATTATACAGTCTCAGTATCCACTACCTCTGAATGCAGTACCCCTGTTCTGTGTTCATAGTCGGCGTGATTAACAGTTGCTAGCCGCTGACTGTTGTCAGTAACATCCCTGTGGTCTTCATCGGATGCTGGTAACGTGGGATGCGGCTGCGCAAACGCCTCCTCAGGGAGGCGTGCCTAAAATGTAGAACGCCTCCGAGTGGCAGGGG
Organism: Amblyomma maculatum; assembly: GCF_055883805.1. Lineage (NCBI taxonomy): Eukaryota > Metazoa > Arthropoda > Arachnida > Ixodida > Ixodidae > Amblyomma > Amblyomma maculatum. The sequence goes on along the minus strand of NC_139347.1, from coordinate 30,981,536 downwards.
CCCGTCGCTAAACGTGAATACCATAACATAACATTGCCCAGTATTCACATCGACTTTCTGCGGGTTTTTTATTGGACCTCGTTTGATCGGCTTACTCTTACCTTATCTTATACATCCTTTCTTCCTTTTTCTGAATGTTTAAAGAATTTCTTCCCTTTGAATTTATGCCTAACTGCACGTGGGCCAAGCACAAAAAAAAAGAAAAAAAAAAGAACCTAACGAACTTAGGCCCAGAGCTCCAATGCCGAGCCACTGAACCTAAGCGGCAGGTGTAAATTTTTCTTTAGTTTATACACTCCAGTGTGCTATTGTGAAGTAGGTTTGGCAGGCAATCCTTTCGCGGGGAGTAATTTGAGCTCTAAACGAACGGAAAGAGTGAACGAACTCTACTGAAAAAACGTGTAGCAGTTGTGGTTTCTTAGATATTTTCAGCTGAAGTGCCGTTATAAATGACTCCCAGCTTCAAAAAGGCCGCTCATGATGCTTAGCACATTAGCCATAGCAGGTTCAATCAGAAATGCCGGTAAAAGGTTTTGCTTGTATTGCTTCCTTGACGTGCTATATTACTATGTCTGAATGCTCACGCACAAATCGCCCGCAGAGGCATAAGTAGAAGTTATTGCAAAGCGCAGTGTACGTCGATCGCCATAATGTGCAGTAATGTTCTTACGAAAAGAAAATAATATTATAAAACGCATCAAACGCAAGCTCATAATGAGCCCAAACGTTCATATAAGCGCAATTTTGTGTTCTTAGGCCTAATGGTTCTTAAGCCTAGCTATTGCGTGCATAGCCTGAAAGAAGCTTTAGAAGGGCTCAGGCAGGTAAACCGGAACAACAACCTTTTTACTCCATTTGTGCCGTCTTCATGCGGTGCACGCGCAACACAAAAGATTTGGTGGTGATTGCAGTCCAAACAATGTCGTGACTATAGAATCAGCCTACGCACTGCATCTTGTTTTCAGGATATGCAGCGAATAAGAAATAAAAATGTAAACAAGCTACGTTTACTTCCTGTGGACCAGACAAGCTTTGTCGCTTCATCTGACTCCCTCAGATTCACGGCGCCAGCATTTTGAATATACGTGCTCGGCTGAAAAGCGAAATAATGCTCCGCTAGCAGCAACAGCAGAAAGAATAACGAAATATCGGTTCATCAGCGAAATTTGATGCCATTCACAGCGGCGCGCCCTATATGGCGCTATAGCGCACCACTTCCGACGCCGCGCTGAACGCGTGTCTTTTTCATATGACGGGCCCCTGCCACTCGCGCTGTATTCTCGGCTCGCAGGCAGGCCGCGGTAATAGAATAACCGTCGGGCGGCTGGTCTCATTTTCGGCGTTCGCGTTGCGGAGATAAGAGCACATAGACCGACCCACGAGGCCCGAGTGCGCGCATTGACGCTCGTATTTAACGCTAAGGTTTACCTTTCCCCGGTTTATCTTCCCTTTTCTTCCCTATTCTCCGGGGCCTCGAAAATAGTCGACGTGAGTTTGCAGCGCCGGCGGAACTATTCTTTTCTTTAAAATCTCACCCGTGAAGCTTTTCTTCCTTGACCTGGGCAATCTTTACTTACTGGCAAAAAGTAATGTAGAAATAAATTTGGAGCGAGCGTGAGGCCGTCTCCGGTTTCCCTAAAAGCCAGAAAAGAAAAAAAAAGCGCGTTGGGGGCGTCTTTTCCCTATCGGGCGCCATTATCTGGCGCGCGTCGCTTGCAAGGCTCGCGCAGGGCGCGGCGAGGGAATGTTTCTTTCAGGTTCTTTCCCTGACGTCTTTCTGCCTTTGCCTGCATATTATGGCCCAGTAATGACAGCCACCGCGAACAAAACAGAAATGAAAACAAAACAACTCCGTCGTTCCATGCATTTTTATTCGTCTTTTTTTTTTTTTACATTTCCTTCTTGCGCGGAGCGTTTTGTTATGTCGCTGTGCTCGTGAGCCGTAAAGCAAGAAAAGGTCTTGATTTATATTGGTTTCTCGCGCTCGGCTTGGAATCTGTGCGAGGAGGAAGACGATCGAGTGAAAATGAGGCAATACGATAAGAACACTTTTTTTTTTAATATTGTTGCTATACCTTATACCAGAGGCGCTCGCGTGGGTTGTTATACCGATGCACGTGGATGTGAATGTGAGCCTGGTTATCTGATGCAGGCATCGTTTATATGAAAAATAAGGAAAGAGGAAGAGAGAGGGGGAGGACGGTGGTAAAACTTGAAACCGGCTGCACGATATTGCGAAAATTAAGAGGCAAATTATTGAATAAACTGATCGCGCTTCCGGGATGACGGCGAGGGAAATAATCGTGACTGGGGTATTCATTTTATATCAAATGGTAATATGCGATGATGCCAAGTGTAACAGTGCACTGGTAGCAAAGAAGTTGCTGTTCACGTGCAAATACTTACGTTATAGAAATGATGCAAGAAAGCATAAAGGGCATCATTACTTAGCTGCACTTGCTACAGATACCGTATGATATACTTCTTTGCGGCGCACTGCGCTAACACGAAGTAGAAACACGAAATGAGAATTAAAATATGATGACACTAACACGTCTTGAGAATTAATACCAAGATGCCAAATTGTAGGCTGAATGAATCAGGGGAAGTAATTAATCAAGTACAGGACTGCGCTTAAATCTGCTTAAGAGTGGAAACCAATGTTTACAAAACCTTTAGTAATTCTGTTCATTTTAACCTATTAGGCAAGAGACTACATTCACCTAAGGTTCCACTTGTGACGCTGTTTTGGATTCATCCTCACTCCTCAGAATATGCTCACTAAGCCCCCAAAACGTGCAGGGCTGCAGAGCTGATATCCACTTTTCGTATTTCCCTTGAGTTTCGTGCTTTTCAGGTCGTCTACACGAGGGAACCTAATTCCTGCCCACAAGCGCCACCCGAGAGTCTTGGCGGCAAATTGGTAGCTTAATTAGGTTTCCCTCCTCGAACTTCTGTTCGACGCTATGAACATCGTGCTCGCGTTTTATTTTCATTTTTTTTTTTTTTTCAGTCCTGATTACGGATGTGGCAGCCAGAGTGCGTGGATCCTCTTCCATTAAATATAACGGCTACCTCTCCTTCACTGTCCTCTCACTCACAACCTTTTCTTCCATCTTCGACCGAAGTTCGAATAGTCAGTCATTGGGCCACCCTCTTTTTCCGTTTACCTTTCCGTCCATTCATTCAGGCCAGCTGCCGGCGCTCTCCGTGGTAAAACTTCGTGCTCCGCGCGCAGGGATGCGTCTCTAGAGGGCCTAGCTTCAGCCTCGGCGCCGTAGCTTCATGCTTGCGCTGCGCGAACACGTTGACTTTAATTTTACGCTCGTCTGGGCTTTGCCGAAGAGCTCTGAGCGTAATTTGTGCAACTTGAGCGCCCGTCGTGGCGTGTTCCCGCGTTCGTGCGGCCCTCTCGTGGCGTCACTGGGAAGCGCGTGCGATTCTTCGCAGCGTTCATGTGGTACGTGTGTCTGTACTAAAAGACGTTTTGGCCACGCTTGGCTAACCCCAGCGACGCGCAACTTTTATTCCCTGGGCGATCGCACTTTTTATCTCCGCCCCGCCAAGCTGGAGCGAAAACTGGATGCGAATGCGCGTGTTACGGTGGGTATATAGGGTAGAAAATGAGAGCCGCAGGTGAATATGTTGCGACGCGAGCAAGCAAGCGTGCGTTCTGGTTTTCATGCGGGATGCACACCTGTAAGCGCAAGCCAGGTTTCGGCGGCGCAACTCGAGAGACGTAATTCACGTTGCCGCTGTTTCCTTTTCGCCCTTCACTGAGCCCTTTGTGGTGCATGGGGCTTCAAGTCTCCCTAAATTCCGCTTTTTTCGCGTCTCCCACTTCCCACGGGATGACGGTCAAAAGTTATAAGGTTGCGAGTCAGCAGTGTGGGAGGCCAAACAATTTACACGTGTTATTTATACATTCTTCTTTTTTACTTTCTGAAGCGAAAGTGAAACTTTATTGGGGAGACGTGGTAGCGCGGGGGCGGGCGCTGTAAACATGAAGAGGCAGAGACGTGATTGGCCGTTCGGCCACCCAGCAGGTCTATTTAAGTTTATCGCTCCCGTTTGTTGAGCTTCAAACAGACTGCCTTTGTGAACAACCAACATTTACGTTGGAAAATTGGACAGAATGTTCAACGAGGACAGGACGTCACGATGTCGCCGACGCTGCTTTAAAGCCGCTGGTTCAACTTGGCAAGTTGAATCTTTAATAAAATGTTTACACGCGATAAAAGGATGCTCTTAGTCCCGTAACACTGCGCAGAGGCAAACTCTGCAACGCAACAGCCCAGGCTTTCAATAAAAACGTAATAGGTTCTTGTGCGCGTCGAGATGGTGTTGAATGCTGATTTCAATTTGGAACGGACGGTAAAAAATATACAAAATAAAAGAAGACAGAGTGCGAATGAAGCGATAAAAACGAAGTGGCCGCACGTCAAGCGTTAAAGCTGGCAGGAAGCAAACGTTTCGCAAAATAAGAAGAGTATTCTGGCAAAGCAAACAAGCAGTCAGTCACGTACGGGCAGCCCTGCCGCTCGCGTGCTTTGATCTGCAGTGTGCTAGACGACGCATACGCACGTAAAAAAACAAAATAAAAGTCTTTCTGCACGATCTGAGAAACACGTTGTATAGGCGATTGGTTTAGCGCGGCGACTTGCCAGTCAGAGGACGGGGGCACCAGACCTCTTCCGCTTCCGCGCATGTGCGCGTGCGCTCGGCGGGCGCCTTACGTGCGCGGAATGGCATTCCGACGCCGTCCGCGTGTACTTCCTCCCCCTCCCTCGCGATGTTGACCGTAGTCCGGACGACGGCACCACAGCGTATTCCTAGGAAATGGTCAACGGGGAAATGAACGGTCGGGTGGCAGCAGCCAGGCAAGCTGGCCTCCATGACCTGACGACGACAACGACGTGCTCGCGTTCCCTCCCTCTCTTTTTCTCTTCCTCCTCCTTTTCAGGGAAGCCAGCCGGTGATAGCCTTTGTTTTCCTGTCGCATGAGAGAAAGAAACGAGCAGCGGTTGGACCAGCGCAGCCCCCCCCCCCCCCCCCCCCTTGCTCCGCTTCAACTCCCCTCCTGATAGTTCGATCTATCTCCGATACTTCCGCACTGGGCTCGCGAATCGGCGGAAGGAAAGCCGTGGCAGGGAGGCCCCGTTCACATCAAAGTTGCCAGTAAAGACCTGATGTGGACGAAACAACAAACCGACAAGACGACAAACACTTCTCTAACTTTTGCGTCGCTTTTGTTACATTCGGTCGTTTCTTTTCTCATTTTTTTTTTTTTTTTAACCATCCCAGAGGCCTGTGTGCGCAGCTACTAGATGGGACAAATGTACAGAGCACGAGCGCAGTAGGTCTTCCCAAACAAAACAAAATTTAATTTGGTGCACGTTTTATTTGGGCTGAGACGTCAATTCGATTTGTATAAGAAGCGGCAGTTGTTTTGAAAGTGACGTAGTTGTTGTTCGAAAGGAACTGGCTGTTGTTGTATATAGTGCACACTTTGTTTTTGTCAGATACGATAGATGCAATGTAGACGGTAAATGTTTACTTTCAAACTCAATTGAAGAGGGCCTCTAAGGTGTTTATTTCCTATTCATTGCTTGTGGATGTCGTTGCGTGCTTTTTAGTGTTTCCTTATCCGCCGGTTCTGGCCATACCTTAAGCATGTCTTTCTAAGAACAGCGCATGCTTTCACTTATACCTTAAAGGTGCGAGATCTTCGTCGTTGCGACCACGGTTTTTAATTACCATTCATTCCATGCTTCAGCGTGCTCTCTCAAAATCTCCCAAATTACGCGTGATTGACTTCGGGGTAATATAGATTTCACAGAAATGCGACTTCAACTTCAAAATGCCGTTTTGTTATAGGCACACGTTCTTTTGCACCCTTGCTTTGGCAAAAATGTTCCTCAAAAAACAAGTTCGGAAAAGCTGCAGGGAGCTGTGAGCTGTCAAATGTTGCTTCAGGTCTGGCGTAATGGTTTGCCTATAAAGCGAATCTGAAAATTCGTTTAACGCAAGGCACATCATTCAGCAACTTTCCAATGTACAGCAGGTCATCGGCGGAAACTTTGTTTTTCGCATCCTCTGCTTTTGCTTGTAAGCGCACACACGTGGCGATCTTTAATTGCTCTGCGCACTCTGACCACTATTTCCTCACGGGCAATAAAGCAGAAAAGCCATGGAAAGTTCGTCTCGGAGAAGATATAGCTCGACGGTGCTGGCGTGAACTTGGCCATGCACCGAAAAAGCTTGTGCTATCTTGCGTGTGCGCTGCGTCGTCGTCTTTCCTTGTTTGCTGACAAGTCGTTCGAGGATCCTTAAAAGCGCGAAACTTCCAACGCAAACGCCCTCGTCTTAAATCACCAGTCACACTATCCCGATCGAGGACAGCTAACCCGTCGGTGCATGTGCTGCGTCTAGATAGTATTGTTCAGCGTTGTGAAGGCTGGAAAGAAGAGCGAGCATCGAATTTGCGAAGATTCTGCCACGTGAAGCCTCGTCCCTGATGGCCCGTGCAGCACAGAAAACATTCACGATTGATGGGTAATACAGTGCTGAAAAAAGTTTTTTTCTATCACTGCTCCTCTTCAGATTGATTGGTGGTATAACTTCTGTACGCCTGCACAGTTTTGCAGATTCCACTGTAAACGACTCGGGCTCTCTTCCCGTCTTCCCGCAAGCTGGCTATCTTACCCGGCTGCCCGGTGCACAGGTTTTCCTGGCTCTCCCCTTCCCTTTTTCCTTTTCTCGTCGTTCTCTCTATTGGTCTTGCTAGCCCCGGGACGAGACCGACAACGGTCAGGGCGGCGCAGAGCGCGCGGGTGTGTTCACCTTAATTGCCGCTTTAATTTTCGGCGCCATTAGCTGAAATGAAAGACGCTAATTACGCGGCTTGGGTTTCGTTAAATGATGCCCCGCCGTCATTGTCTTTTGTGCGGCCTAAATCTCTCCGCTTCGCCGCTAGGTTTGCGGACGTTTAAGTATTTTCCATGCCCTCTTTTATTCTTTTTAACCATTCATGTCGTTCGTGAGCGGTGTTTTTAGTTTTGGAGGGCACCAATGATTAAATGAATGAATGAGCAGTATGCAGGTCTCGGACAAGACCACAGAGGTAAGATACATTACGCGGCTTCTGTCCCAGTCAGCGAAAATGTATTTTCCTTTTCGCTCGCGCTGTTTAAATAGGTTTTACGGCTGCCAGGCCGAGGTAATTTGCTGCGTCGGCGTAGCCAGGTACTCTTTATTGGACGTATTGGCTAGATAGCCGAGAAAATGCTTGAATAAATGGCCTTTTAATTAAAGGCGTCAAAACATATATGCTGAAGTATAGCGCTACTAGCGGCCTTGACCATCACGCAGCATTAAATTCAAGGAATCGTCCGGATGGACGTATGGGGCCGTAATCTCTGTTTCAAAGAGAACGAGACTGGGCTTTGCGCGAGGCACAAGAGTTTGCACTGAGAAATGAATACAAACGTAAAACGTCCTATTGATTTGGCCGCGAGGTTAAATATATAGTAGCTCAGCTAGTAAGAGTACGTCCACGTTGCGAAACAGGTACAAATAAGCTGCTCGACTTCTGTAAAGAAAGAAAGAAAGAAAGAAAGAAAGAAAGAAAGAAAGAAAGAAAGAAAGAAAGAAAGAAAGAAAGAAAGAAAGAAAGAAAGAAAGAAAGAAAGAAAGAAAGAAAGGAAGAAAGAAAGAAAGAAAGAAAGAAAGAAAGAAAGAAAGAAAGAAAGAAAGAAGAAAGAAAGAAAGAAAGAAAGAAAGAAAGAAAGAAAGAAAGAAAGAAAGAAAGAAAGAAAGAAAGGAAGAAAGAAAGAAAGAAAGAAAGAAAGAAAGAAAGAAAGAAAGAAAGAAAGAAAGAAAGAAAGAAAGAAAGAAAGAAAGAAAGAAAGAAAGAAAGAAAGAAAGAAAGAAAGAAAGAAAGAAAGAAAGAAAGAAATGATTTTGGTGTGGCACCACAAGTACGAGGACTGAGACGAAGAACAGAACAAGTGCTCAATTTCAACTGACAAATTTATTGGGACACGTAAATAATTTGCATGTCCCAATAAATTTTGAGCACTTGTTCTGTGCTTCGTCGTCTCAGTCCTCGTTCTTGTGGAGCCGCACCTAAATGAATCCGTACCAACCCGCCCAGTTTTCGACCCTTTTGAAGTCCTCCTTTGAATGGGAGAACAGGATTCTCCCTTTCTCTGGAGAATGGGATTTCTTAGTCATGGCTGTTGGTATTTCGCTTTGCCACAGCTAGAACGTGGCTGCTGCTCTGACGAAGACTACGCCTACGAAGACCACCAATGACGGCGACGTGTTATCCAGGAACGGCCGCCTAAGAGCTAAGAGGGGTGCTACCAATCGGTGTCAGCAGTACTGGCTGCGCAGTCTTTTTTTTTTTTCTTCCACTCGCACAATGATCGCTTGCTGTTTGCGTCTATAAATTGTATTTCGCCGTACCTTCTTACCAGAGTAGAGATAAATACCCCAAAACTCTGGCGGCAGATTTGTCTATATCGGCGCTGCGAGTAAAAAATCACGGACATGCCTCTGAAAAGTGGAAGTCGAAAGCTGAGATGGGCGTACGCTGATTGGTCGGAGTGCTTTGTGACATCACGAGACCGTATGACATGCCTGAGCTGGCAGGCGCTGCCAGCCCGGGCTTCAGCTATGATAGAATGTTGAGATCGAAATCCATCCTTTCAGGACCCTTGAGGCCGGTCAGGCACGTTCACCTTTATCAAAGCGGCGCTTTATAGGTACCTGTGTCCTGTAGTCTTTAATACAATGTGCCATTTTGCGAGTGTGGGCCAATGTGAATATGTGAAAGAATAGAGGCACAAATTAAACAGTACTGTTTAGGCAAGTAGCCAAGTAGATAAATGCGAATAAGGGTTCACAAGGACAGCCGCCTAAACAGCAGCCATTAAAGCAGTCACGTCACATCTTTAAAGGTTGAGCTTTAGTGTCCCCTTAAGTGCTTCCGTTCTTGTGTTGTGTAGATCTCGTACATGGAGGCGTGTGGAGAGTGGAAGTGAGTTTGTAAACGGAGGGCAGGGTACGTCTTCTTCAGGATACAGGCCGGCGATGGTGATGAGTGTGGTTCTACAGGGGAGTATATTCTTTATGGTGAAGGCGGGCGATGGCAGAGGGATAGATGGGGAGTAGATGAAGCGCTTCTGGAGGGCGAAGGTGCTTTTTGGACGGTGGGTGGGAGATCATCGTGGGCGATGATGAGCACAAGACATAGGTGGTTAAGCAGTGGGCGGAGGCGTGCTGAACAAACATGATTGCATCGATTAAGCAGTGGGAGGAGGCCTGCTGAACGAAGATGGCAAGGGAAGAGGTTTGACAAAAATGAGTAATAAAAGCGGATTAAAGAAACGCTGAAAGTTGCCGCAATCAGCATGTGGTTGCAAATGGAATTAATTTTTCAGCACTCCCTCCCATGGCAACGATGCATTTAGATAATGAAGTTTCCCCCAATGCAAAGTCTTGAAATGGCATCTTCGTCAGGTTTGTCTTTCCACCTCTCATTTTTTTCTTTCTTTCTTTCTTTCTTTCTTTCTTTCTTTCTTTCTTTCTTTCTTTCTTTCTTTCTTTCTTTCTTTCTTTCTTTCTTTCTTTCTTTCTTTCTTTCTTTCTTTCTTTCTTTCTTTCTTTCTTTCTTTCTTTCTTTCTTTCTTTCTTTCTTTCTTTCTTTCTTTCTTTCTTTCTTTCTTTCTTTCTTTCTTAAGAGACAGCTGCAGCCGTACGCCTGTCCTCATAATTGCACCAGAGTCTTGATTTGGGCTTGTTGGTGAGAATTCATGCAATAATAAGAGGCAGTGCGAATTGACAAGAACGAACACAATACAACTGGACTGGCGCTAGTCCAGATGTCTTGTGTTCGTCCTTGTCTATTCGCGCTGGCTGTCATTATTATGCACTTATAATTGCAGCTGCAGAATGTGTTGAATGCGGCTATCGACAGCATGTAAAAGTGTGCTATGGCATAACCTCGCATTTCAGGCTCAAAATCACTCGAACTATTTATGTAATCGAATACTTTTTATGTGCTAGACTGGAAGTAACGATCGCCATTAATGGAGTCACCTGTAGCATGCCAGCTGTCGCAGTCCCACTGTCTAAAAACAGGCATTCAGGACACGCTTTTTTAATCCCTCCAACCTTCCCACATAACACACACCTCCCCATCATCTGGGTTCCCTCCCCAGAGCGAAAGTCCCACTGACACCAACAATGACGAACGCTTCGACGAAGACAAGTTCTCTCGTCGAAACGCTGTCTACTTCACAGTAGTTTCCCTCCAGAATTTTTTCACTTAGCTTGGTGTTCTACAAGTATCCCATCTAAGTGTCCTCTCTTTTCCGCGAACATTTTAAAGTTTCGCAGTCTGTGGAATTTTGACGCGCTTGGCTCATCCTCGCTCTCCAAAATTAAACATTTCGCTCAGTGTTAGTAAAATGCTTGAACACAGAGTGGATTAAAAAGGAAGAATTTTGGCCCTTGATATTGTCGGCCCAGCAAGAAACGCGAATGGAAATACCAGAAGGAAAAGAGCGCATTATTCTCGAATCATTTCTGGTGCACAGCCCCAATTCGCGCGCAGCTGTACAGCACTCGCGTGGTGCGGAGCAGCGGCAACAGCGGCAAAGTCTCTTAGAAAACTTGGGCTAGGTCCCACCGGGTATAAGATCCACGAGACGAGCAATCAGCAGTAAGCACCGTGCCGCTGACGCCGACGTCTCCGTCGCTCATCTAGCGCGAGGCACAAAGGAAAAGACAAAAGCGGGGATCTCTGTTGCTTCCTGACCCGCGTCGTTGGGCATTCGCGCTGTCTTTGTGGCCTTTGTTTCATCGTCTTTCGAGCAGGGCGTCATCTCATCGCAATCTTTGCCGATGGTTCGGCGCTCGTCGCGAGCCGCGCAACAGATGGCGTCGCAGCGCTCGCGGGCTGTGCGTTTGTGCCTGTTAGCGAGGGGTGTACGAGACTTTCTTTTGTGTGCATGCGGATGTGCGTTGTTCGGTGCAGGAAGAAGGCAGGCTCCGCTGCGGACGAGGAGGTATATATCTCCCTGGAACAGACGTGCCTGGTTGCGGTTGCGAAGCATGCAATGGAGTGTTACGCAGGGTGGACAATCATTTCCTAAAGTTCTCGTGTCATCAGATCTGTCGCTTATAGTTTCGCATTCTGCCTCGAACATTATCACAACCCCTCCATGTCCTTGGTCTTCAAGATAACATTTCTGCAGTCCATTCCAGCTTCAAGTCGGCAAGGAAACGCGAACGGCAGTAAGAACGATCCGCCCTTATGAGGTGTATAAAGCAGGCAGCCCTAGTGGCCTCGGAACTTCTGAACGAAGCCGGTGCTGGCTGGCTGGTTGGTTGGTTGGTTTATGGGGTTTAACGTCCCAAAGCAACTCAAGCTATGAGAGACACCGTAGTGGAGGGCTCCGGAAATTTCGACCATCTGAGGTTCTTTAGCGTGCACTGACAGCGCACAGCATAAGGGCGCCTTGCTTTTCGTCTTCATGGAAAAGCGGCCGCAGTGGCCGGGTTCGATTCCGCCTCCTCGGGCACAGTAGTCTAACGCCCTAAACACTGCACTACCACGGAGGGGTGGGGTGGGGTGGGTGCGTGTATGTGATGCGTTAATCTAGGGCACGCTATGGGTGCGCATTACTGCAAGGCACCTATTCAGTGGCACGTACCAGCGATGTGAAGGTCGGGAATTATCGGTTTTTTAAGGAGCTCTTATGTCGGCGCCCGATTGGGCTTACAGCTTGGTAAAATCCCGGTCGCAGTCTGCCTATGCCTATATACTCCTTGTACGTCATCTTCATACTTCAGCGTTTCTCTTCCTTTCGCTTCTGAGAACCTGACAGTGCCGCACACTATTCAGAGCAGTTGACATCGTTAAAATCATGACCTCAGTAAGAATATCTGCAAGAAGCAAATTAAAAAAAAAAGAGAAACGAGGGTGCGCACATGCAATACACGGAAATGATTAACTATAGTCTAGAGAGTAGACAATAGTTTAGGACAGAGCCTAGGGAGTATCTAGCGTATGCTGTTTCGGCTCGGAAGCCCGGTGAGATTGGTCTCACTAGGCTAAGAACCAACCTAGAGTAGGTCTGCTTAGATTTATTATGTTACCAATGAGCTTTGTTCCAGAAGCAGCGGGTTTCCTTGAAAAATCAGTTTATCTTGTCGTGGGCACTCGCGGATTCCAAAGGTGCAAAAAAAAAAAAAAAGACAAATTCGTGCAACCAAGGAGATCTGTTTGCCGTTGTTGTTGCTCCTATGGTGTGCTCAAATAAACCGTAAACTGAGAACTGAAGAAGGACCAAACACACAGCGCCGATATCTTTTTCCTTGCAATGCCTTACCTAACGGTAAACGGACTATACTTGATAACGTAAGCTAGAGCGTTCTCGCAGAAGGTTATTCGGCTCGCTTCTGAATTGATGGCAGCATGAATAAATCTTTCGCAATCTGGTCATTCAAAAGTTTGCTTTGCGCCCTGGCTTTTATTGAAACGCTTGAGGTCCTTGCTGATAACGCTAGGAGTAGTAGCTATGTCATTATAAACAGAGCAGCCAGCCATCCTTTATTCCAGTGCAGACGTCGACTTTATACCTGACGTCTGCGCTGTTTTGAAATCACATCGCAGTAAATTATTTCCACGCCACGTGTTTCTCTAGTGCACGAGATTTTCGGATTAGGTGATAGCTGAACGATCAAAGCGGGCAAAAAATAGCAAATAAATAGGCATATATTAACAGCACGAACGCAAAGCTGATTTTTTATCTTCACCACAAAATGTTTTGTTGGCTTTGTGAAGTATTCTGCAAAGCTCGTTTAATCATTCATCCAATATTTGAGCATTTGAAAACTCATTTTGGGATCAGATAATCCGTTACATTTCTTTTCTTTTTCCTTTTCAACAATGCGGAGTGGCAGGCCAGAGACGTGGCCTTCCTGTCGATCTCGTTTCTCTTCCCTGTTCTTGTCTGACAGTCTCGTATGCCAGGAGCACGTGAACAATGTGCCGTAGAAGGTACAACGACGTTGCTTTATTCCCGTTTTCCTCCCCCTTCGTGTGTTTAGAACAATGGGCTGGCTGACATCAAACGCATGATCTCGTAATCGATGTTTTCGTTTTCCGGAGGCAGCTCACAAACCAAATCAGACGGGAAGGAAGACAATAGATTGAACGGCGCCTCCGGCCACCGGTCAACGCGTGCGCTTGACACATCCCCATGTGTCCATCCGCTACACTGGGCGTCCCATCCGAGATGCAAAGGTTGCGGCGCAGCGCGGCTCCTACGTAAGTACGGCGCCCGAGGAAGAAGTTCGCGATGGGGTGCCGGTGCCGGAGGAGAGCTGAGCGCCTGGAGTGGAGGGCGGTGTTCAAAACGCCATCAAATTCGCTTTCCCGCGAGACTACACCCGCGGCTCGGCGAGCAGAACGCGATCGCCGATGCAACGCTCCTCAAGGAAAAAGAGAAGAAAAAAGCCGGAGGAAAGGGAATAAGAAGATGCGGCGAGGAAAGTGGGCGGCAGGGGGGGCTGTGGAGCCGAGGTTAGAAGCTCAGGGCGACGACGACGACGAAGAGCTGGCTGTAGCCCCTGCTGGCTTCGACACTGTCTTCTTGTACTTGCGGCGTTGCTTCGTTTCTTTTTGTGTTTTCATTGGTCTTCTGGTCGCACTTGCCGACCACCTCTCTCTGCCTTTGTCTTTGCGCTTGGCTCGGAGCTACTGGATGGTTGGTGATGCTGTTACTTTGTATGTTTGTGTGCTTTCTGTGTGGGTTTACGGGTGTCGCCGAGCTATGCGACCGTGGCAGAAAAAATAGAAGAACAAAATATAATAGCTGGTGTTGGAAGGAAAGGTAAAGAGTAAAAAATCGATAGGAAGCAGTGGAGCGAGCGATCATCTTCTTTAGAGCTCACTCTAACCCGCCCTCTCCCTTTCTCCCTCTTGGCTCTCCCCTAGCAGTTCCCTTCAGCCCAGTTTTCTAGTATAGTTTAGTGGACCCGTGCGTCGCTGCCGGATTAATTATCGATAAGGCGAGGGGGAAAAGAAATAGCGCTCTGGGTCGATCGCGGCGTTTCTCACCATTGCTTCCAACCCTCCCTTTTCTTCTTGCTTCACTTTCATATCTTTTATTGTTTTACATCAGACCCGCTTTGCTGGCCCGTTCAGAATCTGAGTGGGTGAGTTACTGGATAGAAGTGGTGCTTATACATATATATATTTTTTTATCTGTCTTAGAAGGCCTAAGTAAACGTTGCAAAGCTATGACGCGCTACATCTCGTATCAGAGCAATGACCTGCCATCCCTCTCCAGAGTAAGGAAGAAATTATTACATTAAAGAGGGAAAAAAATGGATGAGACTTTGAGGAAGCCTCTGCGTTTCTGAATGAAGATTTAATCGAGAGAGAGAGAAAGAGAGATAAAGAGAAAGAGAGAGGCCCTTTAATGAAAAACAAAGAATTTAGCCGGCGTTTAGATTTCGCTGGCATGCTACTCAATCGAGCGCTGAAGCTAGGTCTAATTGATACTCAGTAAAACGGCGTTCCGGTCCGGCGCGTTTTTCCAGATCATCATGTGCTTGCAGCATTAGAAAGGGCGTGACAGGGCTGTTGTCTCCGCTTTTCTTTCTCAGCTTCTTAACCCCACAATGTAAGCGGAAAGAAAGTCTTGCACGAAAAAATGACGCAAACTAAATGTGGTTCCACCTTAGAAAAAAAGCAACAACAACAACTGGGGGGCGATTTGTGCGAAAAGACGAAACAGCTTTGACTAGGGAAAGCTTTGGAGTTTTTCAGCCCGAATGGTAACCGTTCAAATCAAATATCTAGCTCGAAAGCTTCGCATCTTAACCAGCCCTGTAAGCAAAGCAGCCGTAAAGGAGGTATTAAAGATGGCAGACAGGAGATAATGAAAAGAAAGCCATGAGAAGCCCTACAAGTTTGTATAAAAATTGAAAAAGCCTGCAGACGACAGGCTTGCCCTTAAATATTTGTGGATTCTCCCCAGGGCACGCAAAGAAAGAGGAGAAGTGCTTCCTTACTTTGTTGCGTTTATTGAATCCTTCAAGGCTCGAACAGAATTGAAGGAAGATCAGCGTCGATAAAACGAGAGGCCGAGCACCTTCCTTATTGATAATAGATGTTGCACCTTTCGAAAAGATCGATACTGTTGCTACGCAACTTTCAATACGCAAGCTTTAAAGCGGTGTTGGAGGGGAGAACTTCGCAGCTCTTCCTTTGGCCTTGGCATGTTTGCGTACATAGCACGCGTCTCTATACCAATGCGGGGTTACAGGAAGCGCATTCAAAGGTAGGGAGAATTGGTGGGAACTTTTTTCTTTCTGTGAAATGAAACATTAGAGGATCTTACCACATTCGAAGTCAAATATTAAAAAAAAAAATAGAAGTATGGGCAGTCAGTTTTCCAATTCGCTCACAGGTAAATAACGAAAGCATTACCGAGAACACTGTGATTAAATTTACTCTATATTGGACCTTTGGTTCATGTGGTTATTAGTTGGTTGTTTAGGGCGTTTTTGTGCGTTTCTGCGCTGGGAGCAAAAAGGGAAATGAAAAGCTCTGGAATATAAATGCCCTTGGTATATATGTGATAAAAAGTCCCGCGAGAAAGATTCGCTTGTCCATGCATTTTAACCGGTGCTTGAGACCCACCGTGGTGGTGCAGTGGTTATGGCGCTCCCCGACTGTGCCCAAAAATGCGAAATCTAACCTCAACCGCAGCGGCCGCTTTTCGAGGGAGGCGAAAAGCCAGGCGCCCATGTGCTGTGCAGTGTCAATTGGCGTTAAAGAACCGCAGGTAGTCGAAATTTCCGTAGCCCTCCCCTACGGCGTTTCTCATAGCCTGAGTCGCATTGGGACGTAAAACCCTACAAACCAAACCAAACCAAACCAAACCAAACCAAACCCGTATTGCGATCTTCATGCGCCTATTTTCTGCCCTTCGAGAACGAAAGAAGCTATGTAGACGTATCTAGACGTATCTAGACCTATCTAGACGTAGATGCGACTGCTAGATGGGAACGATAAGCAGGACAACCACATTGCTTAAACTTACAGCGCTTGAACATTTCCAGGCAGATTTCAAACCTCTACCAGTGATTGCAGCAGAAGAGAATAAAATGAAAACAAAACGCACAGACGTGCAAGTGTCTTTCCGACGCCGATAATCAATTTATTACTTCTTCCTGAGCCATGTTGTTTTAACGGACGTTGTATTTGTTTCAGTCTTGGTTGCCTTTCTTGAAGTGATTTGCTTAAACTTTTATCGAGTGCACTACATGTTTTAGTCATGACGTAGACCACGGCAGTTTTTGTTGTTGCTACATTCTCGCGTAATATCGGTCACGCTTTGGGAGAAGAGTGCAAAACATAAAGCGCATGCTGATCCATCATCTTTGCTCTCTGGACGTGAAATCCACAGGCTCGCCTTTCATTTGATCAATGTATTTTATAAGTTGCTGGTTGGTAAATAACCCTTAGAGGGCTCTACGTAAAATTCCGCAGCAGGACTGTACAGTAACAAGATCTCCTTAACCATTCGTCAATCAATACACGCTTACCATTTGCCTGCCGTGGCGGTTGGGCGCTCGACTACTGTGGAGAAGGACGCGGGATCGAATCCCGGCCGCGCTGCTTTTTGATGGAGGTGGAAAGCTAGGCACCCGTGTGCTGTGATGTCAGTGCACGTTAAACAACCCAAGGTGGTCGAAATTTTCGGAGCCCTCCACTACGGCGTCTCTCATAGCCTGAGACGCTTTGGGACGTCAAACCAGAAACCAAACCAAACCAAACGAAACTCTTACCATTTGCATCCGCCTCTGTGTTGACGTTTCACCTTCACAACGTGCCTGTGAGCAAAAAAAAAAAAATAATAAAACCTGATTTTAAACCAACATCTCTCTAACTTCTGAAACCCTATCGACAAAAGTTAGAAAGCAATATGCTCATTGACCGACATGAGATGAGATTCACATAATAATACTCACCTGAGTGTGAAGGTCCACAGCTGCGGTGCGAGTTTGATGAAATTGCAGAAAAAATAAAATTGACAAAAAACAAACTTGCGTAACGAATTTGATACAACACGATTCTATTATGTAATGGTCATTGAGAAGGAGTTTCTTCGCTTGGCGCATTCCAAGTGAGAGTCAGTGAAATTTACCAGTTCGTGCGATTTACCATGTGCACGAAACACGCACATGCTGACCACTCTATGTTTTGTCTTTGTCTTGAAAGCGCTCTATTTCCATGGCGAAGAAACATAGAGACTGCATATATGTACAGGAGCAGGAGGAAGTATTGGGCAGAATTAAATAAATGCTTTTTTTTTTTTGCTCGTCGCGTGTTTCCCATTCTCGACAGTACTTAAAGCGAGCGACGGCATGGGAACACCAAAGGGGTCCGTCTTCGCGCATACCCATTTGCATAATCTTCAGCATAATCGAACAGCTCGAAAAGCGCCAGTGCTGTGCACGGCCGAAGCCTTCACTGCTGTTCGGCGCGGGGCATTTTTACACGAACAAAAAAAGAAAAAGATGTTAGCAGCCGTTACGAGCGCCTGAATTGCCTCCTAACTTTGATCCCACCGAAGAAGAAGAAGCAACAATGGCGGCAGCACATGGCTCGCGTCAAGCGTTTCTCGTGCGCCCTTGGCGGGTCTGAGCCAGAGACGCCTGAAGGAGAAGGAGTATCCGCTTTGGCGCAGTGGAACGATGTATCGAAACTCTAGGGATTCCTATTTTGCATAATTCTTTTCGACCTAGCTGTTTGCCCTGTGATGGAGCCGATCGGGGAACGTACAAAAAACAGACAGCCATATGCGTCTTGAGAAGGCGCGGCTTTTTTTAGAGATTGCATGGGATTAGTTGCCATTTCTTACTTGTATTCGTTGCGTATATATTTAGAGCTTTCTGAGAAGAAAAAGAAGTAGAACGGGAACGACATGGGCTTGCTTATGATAGACATAGCGTTACAGCTACTTCAAATGACGTAGCTAGTTACAGTGAAAATAGACGAGTCGAGCTAGCATTTTTCATCGCCGGCCTGGACGGCTTCTTTGGTGAGTCATCAGGTGACTGAGTAGCTAGTTCAATTTCAGCTGCAAAAACGATCTGTGATAGTATACGCACGGAAAACCTGAGCGGGTTAAAGGTACTGCTTCGTTTAGACAACCAGAAATATTATAGACTAAGCAATTCTCGTCCCAAATGAAGGATCGCAATGCTCCACAAATAGCTTTAGCAGGTTGTTCGTACACATTCTTAATTTGGGGCCAATGGAGCATTAGGTGAAAGGAAAATTCAGGCCAAGTGCGAGCGCGGATATATCCTACTCATTTGTGAATCAGCCCGGAGTACTAAGCTATTCGCATGCATAAGTTCCTTTCATACCTTTCATTATTTAGTTTTAGTCGCCCTAGTCAGCCGCGCTCTGTTATGAGATCTGGATAATTGATAGAGAAGGGCGAATAGCACGGTCACCACTAAAGGCGCCTTGTGCCCAAACAACCCCGTGAAATGGACGCCAGCTGTAGTTTGTGAATGGCGCTGGCGCTATTGGCTTGTACCTCGCCAGCACGCTTGTCCGCTCATTCATCTTGGCGGGCCACTCTACGAGCCAGTTGTCTTTCTCCAGACTCGTCTTTTCTCCCCCTCGTTCTTTCTTTTCCCACGTACAAAGAGGGAACGAACGAAAGAGGTCGCGCAAGGTGAACGCATGACCTTGTTGGCGGCGGACCTTCTCACAAAAGGAGCAGCTCAAATAAATAGGAAAAGAATGAGTGGTATAGAAGGAGGAAATAAGAGAGAGGGAGAACGAGATAGAGGTCCCAAATTGCCGCTTTGAATGGGAATAAGTACGCGTTTTTCGCGAAGAGATCCAGAGCAAGCGAATCTTTGGGTACACAGGGGCCGTCCGGAGGGCACTGTGGGGTTGAGCGGGAACCGTGAAGGACGAACAATTTTGAAGAAAAAAAAAAAAGAAACAAAGAAAGATCCTTAAGAGAAAACAAAATAAAGAAAGCAAAGCCGCAGCGAATACTCAGAAGTAAAGGAGCGAAATTCCTTCAAAGTGACAAAGTGGGTTAGTTCTGAAATTGGTGCACGCCGGAAAGCGAGTACGTGCTACCGCTTCAAGCACGAAAGAAGGGCGAAAAAGAAAGAAGTGTAGAGAAGCAAGAAATGGAGGAATCAAGCAACGAGCGTGCTTCTTTGCATTCAGAATGGTTCCATTTGGCGCCTTTTGCAGGCAGCGAGCTGTTTTCTTCTCCTTATCATCTCGTTCTCTCTCTCCTTCATTTCGTACTCGCCTATCCGCGCTTTTCCCCTCTCGGCTTGGGGCGCCACCGCTGCTGCTGATGCTATGGTTCTTGCAGTAATACTTAGTGGTCCTGCAAATACTGGCCTCAATTTTATTGAATTTTTTTTTTTTGCCTTTCCCTTGCAGCTTTTGCTGAGCTTTCGCTTAAATATATTTCTCTTTCAGTGCTCACCGACCGACACGAGACTACAGAGAGGGTTGGAGATATAAACAACTAGTGCTCCGGAGGCGAATTGATGCGAGGAGCATCGGAAATGGAATTTAGCGATGGTGTAATGAAAAGTAGAAAACAAGGGAGAAGATAAGAGACTAGAAGGCTAACTCTTCTTTTTTATATTTACTGGGCTTCAGTGCGCTCCGATAAAATATCGAAGGCTGTTGTATTGCCTACGCGTATTCAGGGGCGAACGTATGAAGTCATTTGACGTTAACTTTTGTCTCCTCTGTCTTTTTTTTTTTTTCTTACTCTGTTCACGTTCGATTCGTCGTTTGCCAGCGGCATGTAATGTTCTTGCTGAACAGCGCCTGTTTCCGACTGCGGGGCGAAATGACGAGAGTCCTCTAAATTCCTCTCTCGGCTAAAACGAGGACGGAATGGGAGGCCTGTCTCGCTTGGAGCCGTGGGGCTTCAACTTTTTTGCTTTCCAATTCGCGGAATAGATTCGGGGCCGAACATGTTTCAAAGCACGCTTTTTAAGCGCGGAGGGATGTTTGAGATACATACGACATGGCTTTGATGCTAGATGATGATAGATTTGTTCTATGTCACACAACTTGTGTGAGAGAAAAGTTCGCACATAAATTATGCCCGAACCAATTTCTCTTATTTTTCTGGTTCAATAAAAGGCTCTTGAGCTCCACCAACAAAAAGTATAAGCATACGGATTTTGACGTTGCTCCTAGATTTGCATACACTGCCCCGTTAATCATATTGGCTTCCTCTGTGAGGTTCCTATGTGTAATCTTTCAGATCAAAATATCAAGTGCTATACAACATGTCCAGAGACTAGAGTGATATGCTGTGAACGTTCCAAACAAACATGAAAGCAGTGATTGTTATAAATCCTAAAATATTATTCAATTCGGCTCGCGTTTCTAGCAGTTTGGCACCGTTAATACAATTGAGTGCCCTGTAGAAACGAGTTCGTCGTTACCATTTCTCGTTCGGCTGACAACGGCCATGATGCATTCTTCCGTGATCCTTCAGACAACAGACTATATGGACGTGAACGCCTTGTCCTTAGTGCCAAAAGACAAACGCTGCTCTGTGCGTTAGGTGGCTTCAATCCGCACTCAGTGATGGAAAGCATCATTCTCTGACTATGGCGGCAGCGATCGGCCGCCCCTCAACGCATATAAAGCACTATTTAAACTCGCAAGGGCGTGATACTTGCTTGATTGACTATAGCTTTGCACCGAGCATGCGTTTATTGCTGTATTTGTCCGCTAGTTTACTGTTTCTTTTTGGCCTCCCCTATCCCTCCTATTCCAGTACCTGCAGCTAACCTCAGCAGCCGTCCATCCAACCTTCCCCTCTTTTCGCTCTCTTCTTCCCCCGGGCAAGAAGACTGGCGTCATATAATTGTTTTGTCTAAAGCGCTCGCTCACCCAGTAATCTTCATCGCTCATCTCCTGATGGGCGCAACGCTTTATCCATCACCACCGTTACCAACCGGACTGCGGTAGCTAAAACTATGAGAACCGCATTCCCAGGATCATGATTCTACCTGTGACAAAAGGGCCACATCGGAAGTTCGTCGTATCTTTGGATTTCAAAAGAGGACGCGTCAGCTTTCCGCAGAAGCAAGCTTGCAGTGGCCCAAGCCCGTCACCAGCAACTTGCGTCCCGCACACAATGTCACAGAATGTCACTTGCATGACGTCACGAAAAATACGGCGCTGAGTGCAACGCTCGTCAAGTTGCCTTTCATGTTGGCGCGATGCTCAGAATCTACTGCTCTTCCCGCAGTTGCACATTAAGAGCAGGACAGCTACGGGTCGCCGCGGAGACGAGAGAGCCACGAGGGAAACGGGGGAATACCTTTGAAGTGTGTCGCCAGCGCTTTGCATCCCTAAACAGGTTCGCTAAAGGAAGACGGAGGAGCGCTTTCTATGGCCACACTCCTTCCTGAAAAGGGGAACGAAGGGAAAAAAGGGTGCGAGCGGAAGAGCGCGCACGGCACGTCATCACCGGGCCACAGTGCCGCACAACCAAGCCAAGCCGTATACTACTTGGGACGCAGTTGCCACCGTTCCGCAGCGCTGTTCGAGGCTTTCCGGAGGGTGCCCCTGGCTTGAGCTTCCGGAGGTTGCGGCAGAGGGAGGAGGGCGTTAGCGGGGAGACGCTGATTATTCCAGGAGCATTCAGTGGCGACATCTGCTGCGAAGCGTAACCGCGCTGCGATCTGCAGGGAACGCTAGCTGAAAGAAGGAACCAAAAATGCGGTAAATATTAGGGAGGAAACGAGGGCGGAGTGCACCGGCAGGAGCGCTGGCGTCTCTGTGTGTGCGTTTGACGGCGCTGGCAGCAGCTTTCTACTCCCCAGGGAAGCTTATCGCTGTCATCTGCAGTTGTGATGAGGGAAGTTTGCTGTGTGCGCGATACACATATTTTCTTGGGCCCCGTTATTTCGTTCTAGGGGGAACTCGCGCCTCCCCTTCGGGGGTGAATTCGTCGTGCTTCACGAGAGTTGCACTACCGCTGTGGGCGGGGCGTGGCTATGCCACGCGGCTCCTCTTTTTCTCGCAAAGCACTAGTTTATACTGTCCATGCATGCCGCTCCTGAAATAAAACAACAACCAAAAAACTCTCGCCGAATCCTTCCTCCCTGGGTCTTTTGTTTCAAACCGTGCCTAGGTCTCACTGACCGTGAGAACGAAAAGGAACAAGGCGGAGGCACGTACACCTCGCCCGCCGAAGCGACTGAATCACGCGTAGGTCGCGTGGCCTTTCTTTCAACACCGCGTCGCACTTCGGTGCTCTTTTATAAATTCAGCTCGCGCACTGCGGCCCCGTCCTTTGCGCTTGGGCTTCCCCACTCCGTACTGCACTAATTCTAAAGCCCCGGTTCCCCTTACCACCTGAACCCCACGCCGCAGCTTAAGTGTGGGAAGGAGCTTTGAACGTCGAAGCTTAGGGCTAAGGTAGAGGGGTGTGGTGCGGCCTGACACGGTTGTTACAGAAGTGATGCATGTCGCTGCTGACTCACACAAAAGCCCGCCGCTCAGCCTGAGCCGCTCAGGAGGGAGTGACCGACCGACCCCGTCTCTATGGCGTGCCCGAACGGCTGCTACAAGCAGTCAGTGACGTGTATCGCTGAGGGGGAGGAGGTCGCGACACAAAACCGTCTGGATGCCGCGCGTCATTTCTTCACAGTGGGCGTCCCACAGTGATGCAGCACGGCGGGGGATGTGAACATTGATTAATGAAAGAGAGGATATATGACGCGCGACCGCTAAATGCGTGTTCGCCCGCTGCTGCGGCTTTGTGCGTGTCTCGGAATAGTCGCTATTTGCGTGAGTGTTCGGGGGTCCCTTGCCTACCCCTGCCCGGCTTTTGGGGGCATAATAAAGCCGTTCAGGGCGATGTCGTAACGTGCAAT